>NC_142012.1:41149571-41460404 GCF_049901735.1 Notechis scutatus | reverse complement strand
TCGAGCCAATTATAACCACTAGCCATTCAATACACTGCTATCTGCCCGGATGTAGTGAATGATGACTATTACTGATATAAGTGGGTCACAGATTATGCTAGGTAGTTCAAGGGCATAGTGTAATAATTCTAATCCACTGAAATACAAAGTATGTTTCATCCAGGAAGTAGAAGGAAAACCATATTTTTCTTATTGCATCTCATAAAGCTCAATGGATAGCTCAGGATGGTTTAGTCAAATATCCCATTCATGAATCTCCTTCATGTTTCCCTTCATGGCCCTCTTCGTGAACCACATTCTGGTGCTGAAGATGTTTGCACATACCAATCACCCTGTGAGCTTTGTTGCGAATAAGTATTCCCAGAAGATTACTCAAGTTAGATGTGCAATGGGTTAGATTAAGCATGCTCCACTAAAAAAAAAAAAAAGGCAACCTAGTCTAGTATTTTGCTAACAAAACAAAAGGATATTCAGAGTTAGGACAATGTCTACATGACAGAGCAGTGGTGGGGTTCAAATATTTTTACTACCAGTTCTGTGGGTGTGGCTTGGTGGGCGTGGTAGGGGAAGGATACTGTAAAATCTCCAGTCAGAGGTGATATTTGTCAGTTATCTGAACTACTCAAAATTGCCACTACCGATTCTCCAGAATTGGTCAGAACCTGCTGAATACCACCTCTGTGGCAGAGGAAGATGAAGTCACTCCCCAAGTTGGGAGTTATCCAATGAATCACTCAGAAAGAACAGAGGGCCAGCACAAGTAGCACTGAGGTTATGAAGAGTAAACAGGTTTGATGCTGAAAAAATGTATATGCCACTGGTACTTGGAGTATCAGAAACATAAAACAAGACAAACTTTATGTCAAAAGAAGAACACCAAGACTTGAAAATTGAGATGCTAGTAATCAAAAAGTGAAATAAACTAGAAAGTGTCATGTCACATCAAAGGCACATCATCTCTTCTACAGTGTACAGGAAAATCACAGAAGAAATTAAGCAGCCATATTTACACAAGAGTGCTAAAGCTGTGGGGAATAGCTAACATTTAAAAGACAAACTCAAGATACTGAATGATCTTTAGAAAAGTAAATTCATAGACAAGAAAAGCCAAATGTGCAAGTATAAAATAGGTGGCAAATGACTGAACAGATCTAGGTGTCATAGTGAACAACTACTTAAGTATGAGCCAGCAGTTCACTGCAGCTTCCAAGACAGCCAAGGCTACATCAACAGAGGAATAGTATAAAAATCACATGAAGTATTAGTATAAACTTTATACTGCATTGGTAAGACCACATTTGGAATGCTGCATTGAGTTCTGGTGACCACAGTATAAAAAAAGTGTTGAGACGCTAGAAAGAATGAAGAAAAGAGCAACAAAAATGATTAGGGGACTGGAAGCTAAACCTTACAATTAACTAGGTATGTCTAGTCTAACAAGGAGAAGAACTAGGGGTGACATGATAGCAGTCTTCCAATATTTGAGAGGCAGTCACAGAGAAGAGACGTCAACCTATTTTCCAAAGCACCAGAGGACAGAACAAGAATAAATGGATGGAAGATTATCAAAGAGAGATCCAACCTAGAATTAAGGAGATATTTCCTGACAGTACAATTAATCAATAGAACAGCTTTCCTCCAAAAGTTGTTGGAGCCTAATTACTGTAGGTTTTTAAGAAGAAATTGGACAGTCATTTGTCTAGCATGATATACTGTCTCCTGCTCAGCTGAATGTGACAAGTTTGGATTAGAAGACCTCCAAGATTCCTTCCAACTCTGTTATTCTGTATTCTATATTCTGTTCTGGGGAATTATTTACACAACAATGCTAACGTCAATACAAAGATGCAGTGAAGCTGTTACTGAACAATTATTTGCTCAGTTGTGACAACTTGTCAATGCAAGATCCACCTACACCCCAAATAAAGATATCAAACTCAACATATGTGAGATAAAAATAAATTAGTAAATAAATGAACATCCAGAATAATTGGAAATTTTGTTATTGTACATGAAACAAAACGGCTGACAGACTAATATAGTCCTACCAGGAACATTTTATGTTTATAGCAAATCTTTTTCCAATAATGTAAAAGACAGCTCTACACATGCACATGATGAGCAATCTCAAAATTAGATCAATTGTATAAGTTACAAACAAAGATGGAGAATCCTGCAGAGTTGAGGTTTACTGTACTTAAATCAGGAATTTATTATTGCAAAATTCCAACTGAAACTAAAGAAAGAAAGCAAATCTGATTTGTGTCTCTGAGCCACAATTTTTCTATATAATTCTATTCTTTGGATCTTCTTTCTTAATCAGATCTTTGCTTGCTGAAGCCAGCAAGATACAATCAAAACAATATTCCATATGAGAATGCAGAATAAGAAAAGAAAAAAAATAGTGAATCAAATTTGACAGAGCGCATTAAGAGCTCTGGACCAAATACGTAATATTATTAAAGATAAAACAATTAAAAATATACTACACTGCAAAAATCAAACCATCAAATTTGGCTATGTTAACAATAATCATGGAAAGATGAAAAGCAAAAGCAATAAAAAAAATTCAAAATACATTCCAAATTCCAGAAAAGGAGAAACAAATACATCTCTGTAGGGGTTGTATCCATATGCCTATTTTAACCCTATTTTAACTTGTATATCTATTAATCCAATACGCAAAGATAATATCAATCTCATAAATGACATGTTCTATTGAGTAGTTGAGCGTTGTGTATATCTAATCAAATGTTCCTTACAGTAACAAATCTATTAAAAGATTATTTGCATAAATCCATAAAGAGGGTTGTAACCTTTTTCTAATCTCTTTCAAACATCAAAATTTATCAATCAACTAATTCTTTCAATGTAATTTTGTTCGGCTTTCCAATGTAATTGTATCTTATTAAAATTAGCCTACACCATGATCCTTTCACTGTAACATATGATATAATCAAAAAGAAGAGAATATATGTAGCACAGGGTTGAACTGGGGAAGAGCTCCATATGGTACAATCAGCTGGACAATCAAGTTAAAGTGGATGCATAAATGCATTTGAGTTAGGTTGTTAGAGAAAATTATTGAGGATATATCAGTAAATAAATACAGTGGAAGGATCAGTAAATAATATATACAATAAAACTAGACAGCTCATTTGGGACTTCCGGTTTGCCAGGCTTCGGCGGCGGCGGGGTTTCGCGATCGTGCGCGATCCCTGTTGCGCTAGCTGTCTTGGTGCCTCCGATCCTGACGGGTCTGGAGGATAAGGCTGCCCCGTAGAGGCAGCCGAAGATAGGGGGATCCGGACAGGGGTTTGGGGTTTTTGCAGACCCCCTCCCCACCCGGCATAACCCCCTTTTCTCAAGGCGGTGGAGCGGCAGTCAGTAATGGCCGCCACAAAGAAGATTGTGCTGGAGGAAGAAGGAGAAAGTTTTGAAGTGAAAGTTTTTTGGCTGAACTGGAACTATAAGATGCATTTAATATCCTGAAAATCTTGATTTTCTGAACGATACTTTGTTTCCAGAAGAGATTTATAAGCGGCGAGTGAAAGTGCTGAAAGAGAAAGTTTACTCTCCTTCCCTATGGAATTAACAAAATGGATATTGAAAAGCCTGCTATTTTATAGAAGGTAAAAATTTAAAGCTTTTTGTTATAAGTGGGAAGGGAGAGGACAAAAGAGAAATTTATATTAAGATCTTGTTGGAGGAGATGCCTGGAAGATTTTGAGATTGGAAGTTAATTGCAATAAGACTTTAAAATACAGATTGGGGGTTTTTTTTCCCTTTCCAATTGATATTACTCCAGGAAGAAAAAGTGTGAAGGGAAGAACTTTGTGCTCTGTTTGGAATGCTTGATGACTTTGGGATTTTGGGGAATTGTTCTAAGCTTTGAATTATCTTGGTTGTTTTAAGAAGAAGAAGAGGGGAAAAAAAGAAGAAAAGGTTTATAATGGCTTTATCTGTTAATGAACTGAGAGAGGAATATGGAAAAATAAAGAAAGAAGGCAAGGACGCTTGGAGAGAAATCTTTCGCTTTTTAGAAATGGCGCTTGCTACTTATCAGCAAACACAACAATTGATGGAGGAAGCAGAAGCAGAAGAAGAAGTAGAAGCCATCTTTAACGAATCTACAAAGTTGATTAAGAAAGGAAGGAGAAAGAGAGGAAGGAAAAAGGACATAAGACTTAAAAAAACACCCAAGAAAGAGAAAAATAAGATGCAAAATCAATACAATGTTAGAAAGCAAAAGAAAAGAGAAATACAACAGAGAGGGGAAGCTAAAAAGGAGGAGGTTAGGAGTAGTGGGGGTAAAAAGACCAGATGGGATAAGATAGGAAGGAAGAAGGGGGGGAAAGCCACAAAGGTATGAAACAAGATGGGAAAAAGAAATTTTTTTTAGGGATAAAGGGTAATGTATAACTTTTTTTCAAAAGGATTCTGCAAGGTACATAAGATAGTATTGTAGTATTTGTATTAGAAATAGAAAATTAGAATTTTATAAGACTTAAGTAAAGATTAAAACATTAAAGGTTTAATAATGATGGATTTTAAGATTTAATAAAATATTAAAAGGAATGTTTAAAATATTTAGTTTAAGTATAGAGTTTAATTGACTATTGTGTGGATGTTAGTATAAATTTATTATTGTAGCATTTGTTTTTGAAATAGATAATTGGAATGTTATGAGATTTAATGTTCAATTATATATTTAATTACTTTATAGATTTACTATTTTCTTTCTCTCTTAGGTAGAATGTACTAAGCAGAATCAGATAGGGAACTAGGTGTTACCTTAAATGTTAATTTAGGGGAGCGATGGAAAGGCATCAAACTTCGATTAGTGATTTCAGGAGAAATCTTTTTTTTTTTTTTCTACTATAGGGAATGAGACAAATGGATAATTGGAAAAGAATGGATACAAGTATAATGATTTAAATTAAGATGAAATAAATAAAATAGAATTAAGAAGAGTGGAAAGCGGGGAGAAGTTATAATGAAGATATAGAATGGTAAACAAGATAGGTAATGGTATATATGATGAGCATAAATTTAATTGAAGTCCACATAAAGAGAGGTAATCCGGGGCCAAGCTACTTTTTAAAAAGAAGTTTTATGTTTTTGTGCTTTGTGTGTTTATGTTTGTTTGAGATTTAATAAAACCTTGGAGGAAAGCTAGAGGAGAATAATTACAAACAAGACAGAGGGAAATATGAATATGATGATTATAAAATGGATAAATATAGAAGAAATGTAATTGAATAAGAGCAAAGAGAAACAATGAGAAATCTGCTAAAAGATATTTAAGTGGAAATGGGATATATTAGAACTATATTGTATAAAATAATGTTTTATCTGCCTTGTAAAAATTTATAATGGAAAGAGGTTTAATGTCTTCAATGCTTAATGATGTTTTGTTTGTCTTTAAAAATTAATAAAATTTGTTCTAAAAAAAAAAACTAGACAGCTCATTAGAAACACTAAGAATTAATGGTTAGATATTTGGTACTTACCTTGTGAAAGCAAGACTGTATACATTGTGATGGTTGAAAAATCATAGACAGTTGTAAAAGGATCAGCAGAAAGACAAGGTGGATAAATACTATGCTATCATTGATAATTCAAGATGAGCTTAATAAGGACTTAACGAAACTAATACTGACAGACAATCATGGCAAGCTTTTGCACACAGTGTTCAACTCACAATCATTTGTTTAGCAACCAAAGTCGCAGCAGCATTGAAAAAAGCAACTTACAACTGGTTCTCACACTGTCAAATTCCCATGGTCACAAGATCACAATTTGGGTGCTGAACAGCCAACATGCATTTGAGCCATGGTGGCACAGTGATTAGAATGCAGTACTGCAGGCTACTTCTGCTGACTGCCAACTGCCAGCAGTTCGGCAGTTCTAATCTCACTGGCTCAAGGTTGACTCAGCCTTCCATCCCTCCAAGGTCAGTAAAATGAGGACCCAGATTCCTGGGGGCAATAGGCTGACTCCGTAAATGGTAAGTCTAAATGCCATTGTTCTTTGTGACCATTGCAGAATCCAAAATGATGTGATCACCATTTGCAACCCAGCTGGCTTCTGACAGACAAAGTCAATGGGAGGTGTCTATTCTCTTAATGACTGTGTGGTTCACGACAAATGCAGTGTTATTGTGCCAAATATTTCTAGCCAACATATCCAAACAAAAAAAAAAACATTAAATTGGGCACAAGTCACTGAGCTACTGCTTTATTTAGGAATGGAAATTGTGTTCATAATTGAGAACTATCTGTATTAGGTTACAAAGACTCAGAAGCAACAGAAAAGACAAAGATTGGCATTTCAAAACCATGGATAATTGCTAGCAGATAACCTGTACCAACATGTTTCAAATCCAGACATGTCCCACAGACTGTCAGATTGTCTTACTGTTATTAAGTTCTGTCTGCTCATTACACTGATTGTTGCCAAAACTATTATCTGGGCTGGTCAACAGGTACCACAAAGTGTGCAAAATGATGACCACAAACCAACTGAAGTTCATTATATAAGATAATGTTTCCAGCCTGGTATCTTCTGTGGTTACAGATACTCCTTGACTTACAACCACTCCTTGACTTACAACCAATTAAGCCCAAAATTTCTGTGGCATTACAATTTTTAAGTGGGTTTTGCCCCATTTTATGACTTTTCTTGCCACAATTGTTAAGTTAATCATTGCAGTTGTTAAATTAGTAACACAGTTGTGAAGTAAATCTGGCTTCCCCATTGACGTTGCTTGTCAGAAGGGCATGAAAGGTGATCACATGACCACAGGACACTGCATTCATCATAAATATGAGCCAGTTGCCAAGCATTCAAATGTTGATAACGTGATCATGGGGATGTTGCAATGATTATAAGTGTGAAAAATGGTCATAAGTCATTTTTCAGTGGCATTGTAAATTCGAACGGTCATAAACAAAAGGTTGTAAGTTGAGAACTATTTGTACTGCAATGCAAAGTATTCCTAACAAATACATCCAAATACAGATAGAGAGCAGATGGTGGGGAGCATAGTGTAGAATCTGATAATACAAATATGCAAAAACGTAAGTGCATACAATCTTCTCCAATGTAGTAAAGCTATTATTATCTTATTCCAATAAAGCAGGTATGGGCAGAGGAGGTGAATCCTTAAATACAGAGCTAAAGGATCCCTGCTCAATTCTGATATTATAAGATTATTTTTAATTGTTAAACAATAATCATTCCTTATAATTTTGCATTTGAATTAATTAAAAGAGAGCAACCATTTCTCTGAGGAACTGTTTGAATTGTTTTTTGTTTGTTTGTTTACTTTAGTAGGATCTGTACTATGTGAGATGCATTGCCATGGTGGTAATTTCCCCAAACATTACTCAGCAGACCAATAGCTCAGGGAAATATCATTGTGTTTATAATGTGACCACAAAGGACAAACTTTGTAATTGCTGGAGAAGTAGGAATATTAGAAAGACTTTGTGTTTTTGGTGACCAACTAGTTTTCCATCTGAAGTAGATGGAAAATGAATAACATAATCAAATATTTGGTAATTAGTCTTTTGGGTTTGATATGGGTTTTTGTTTTTAAGAAATATTTGTTTGGCCACAAATACCATTAGAGAAGCAGAAGATCAGATAACCATTCGTTCATCTTGAAAAATAGATCTATCATTTAATGTATTCAGAGTGGAGGTTTTTTTTCAGCTCTTAGTTTCAAATCTGTTTAGAGTAAACAAACAGAAAATAAAATGAATTTGAGAGTACCAGAAATCTTGCCAACTGACATTTGGCATAATTAACTTCGCTTTCATTTTTTCAAATAAGCAAGTGTCAGTCACTCATTTTCTAGTCATCTCCAGATTGGATTACCGTAATGGGATTGGCCATGAAAAGTATCTGGAAGCTTCAACTGGTGCAGAATGCAATGTTGCAGGCAGGTCTGTGTGCTACATGTACACCTTTGTGACACAAGCTGCTTTGGTTGCAGTCTGCTTCTAGGTCCAATTCAAGTTTTTAATTTTTAAAATCCTTCATGACATGGGACCAGGTTACCTGAGGGACCCCCTCTTCTCAATTATCCCCATCAGAACTGGCATAGAAAGCACGCTACAGGTCCCATATACCAGTGACCTCCTCATTAATGGATCCTAGGAGGAAGGTTTCTCTGCTGTGACACCGACCTAATACTCTCCCCCATGCCAGATGAGGGTAGCTCCTCCCTTATTATTGTTCTAGAAGTCCCTTACGACCTAGCTATCTTGTGCAAGACTGGGGGTCCCAAAGTACCAGTGACATTTTAAGATGGAGCCATCATTGTTCATATCATTTATCTCTCCTGTGCTTGGTAGTTTACATTTTAACATGGATTGTTTTTCCATTGCCTGTTTTGAAAGTGTACTGCTGTGTTAAATTGTTTACAGCACCCAGAGTTACTTTTTGTAAGTTGGGCAGCTATATAAACATGATAAATAAATAAAAAAAACCAGATTCATTTTATCTAATCTGATAACAAGAATATTGCTTGTTTTGCTTTGCTACAGGCATGCATTGCTGGCTTCTGTGGATATTTATTGTATAAATCATAAAAACAAGCAAATCAGAGCACAGCCTAGATAACTAAAACTGAGGTTAGCAGCATTACAACATTGATTTTTTTTATTTCTTTTTTAATACTGAAAATCAGATTAAATATATTTTAGGAATAATGCACTTATCACTTAATACTTTTAGAATAATAGAATCATGGACAAAAATAGTCATTTTAAATGTTACAACCATATCACTGAATTTTATCAATGCCTTTTCACTTCATGGAGTTGTAAACAAATCAGTACAGTGAAGTGCTATGATTGCTTATGCACACATACAAATGAAAATGAATATGCAGCTTAGATTCTTCACTGTCATAACATGCCTTTGTGCCTAGCTATTTTTTCCCAACCATGGGTGGATTTTTAGAAAATGCCATATTCTATAAACCTCTGAAAATCTAGATTATGAATATGACCAATTTGACCTTGAATTATTCAAACTATGATTTCACACATTACCTCTTATATGCAGAGGATCAAATTTACCTCCCCCTTTAAATGTGGTTTGTTTGTCTATGGCTTAGTATTGTATAATGTGAAAACACATCCATTGTATTTATTCAACAAACTATGATTCACAATTCTGTGGTTTGATGAACCCAGGCTAAGATTCAAAATGAATATCCACCTGGTGCTTCTAATGTCTGAGTTTCTAGAAGTAATGGTAGTCACACTAAAATAATTCCTAAACTTCAACCTGATCATGAGAAATTAAAAAAAAAAAACAAGCACATAAAGCAAGATAAAGATCACCATATAACCAGTCATAAAGGCAGTTAACTTATGGCAGGTGGACTAAGGCAGTCAGAATGGACTCTACTTGATAAAAAGCGTCCACAAAAGAGACCTGAAACAAGATGGAGCGATGACATCAGCAAGTATTGTGATCCCAATTGGCAAAAGAAAGCTTAAGACAGTATTGGTTGGAAACATGCAGAAGAGGCCGTCGTCCTGCAGTGGATAGATAGACAATGGCTAGAATGATGAAAGGCAAATCTGCATCCAAGAAACGTTTTATCATTTAACACATATATACTATTTTTAAAATGCACATCTTTTACACATAATAACAATTCCAGATATATTTCCACAATTCCAGACTTAAATTCAAGGATCCTACGAAGCTGTGAAAAACATGGCAATGATATTCATTTTTTATGTCTGTGCCATTTCCAAAAGAGTATTTTTTTTACTTTTGTTTCCTACCCAAAGTGAAATAAAGAAGACTGATAGCCTTTCATATTCTCTCTGCTACTGAAAGAATACACACCATCCAGAAAGTTTTAGATCTCTGCAGTTTCCATATGTCTAAGTTATTTATCCTCATTTCTTGATAACCTTCCTTCACTATATGCTTCCCAGCCAGAACTAAGAAATGTTGAATTCCACAGATCTGGAGAACAACAGATCAGGAAAGGGATTTTGGTGTACAATTTACAGTGATGCTCAGGAACTTCGACAGATGGAAAATAATACTGCCAGACTGATCCCTCATATTTGCTTTCTGGAGTGTATTTTTCCCAAATTGTGGGATATGTATTGGCTGCCAATTCATTTATGGGCTCTTTCCCCCTAAGAGTTACACAAGTCTTAAAAGGAAACCAGGCTAAATGATTGGGAAAGGTCAGCATGTAAAAAAAAAGGTCTAGCAATCAGTTTGGTTAGAGCAATCTGATAAATTGCACTTGCTTGTTTTATCTCCATTTTCTGCAATGACAAGATCAGCATTACCAAACCATCCTTAAGAAAAACCATTTTGGGAGAAAAATTTGAAGCTAAAAGAAAAGAAGAAGAAAGAGACATTGTTATCTAGTGGCAACTTTCAGTTTAAAACAGATATTAACCTTTGTTGGTGGCAAACTATAACACAAAATATAACTACCTTTTATGTATGACCTATGCTTGGCCCTGGTAATAAACAAAATATATAATGGCAGCTGAGTCAACCTGGGAATTCAGTAGTGGGAAGAGTGTCATTACTGCCATTGAAATCGAGCAGCATCAGAAGACATGGAATATCTTCCACTGGAATGATCAGCCCATCAAAATGTACCAATAAAACCCTCTTCTTCATTTTTAGAACTCCAAAGAATATTGAGAAGAGACTGGGGAATCATCTAGCATAATACACCATAATCACTTTATTATCCCCTTGGCTTTGCTAAATTGCAGTGGCATAAATAGCTAGAGAAAAGGCCATATTTTGCCACTAGGTTGATCAGAAAAAATGAACTGTGGCTCCGTTTCTTGGTTGTTGTTGTTTTTAAACATAATTTAAACGTAGAAGATCATGTACTATGTTATAGTCCTCCTATTTGCCCACTTGCTGTTAATCTAAAACTTGCATTTGGGAAACATCCTGAAAAGAGAACTCAAAAATTTGTTCTGAAGAACCTTCATACATTTTGCACTGGATTTTCATTATTCTTTGTAGAAAATAACAAAGCAGATTTTACCTAAGACTATTTACAGATATTATCTAAAAATATCCATACTATTTTTTCCTCTGCCAGAGATAAAGCTTCTTACTTTACTTAAGCAAATAGGATGATTTAATGATGGTTAATTATTAATTTATTATTAATTACCATTAATTTATTTATTATTAATTGCCGTAAAGTATTGTTTTATTTCTGGAGTTAGGTCCCAAGAAGTTTAATTTTTAAAAAACTTGCATTTATTCTCTATATTACTTTAGGTGTTTTGAATTAAATTGGACTAGTACCAATTGAGGACGTTCACAGCTCCCTATTTTATTATACTGCTAGTAAATTATGGGCCTAAGAGCAGCAGGAGGTTTTTATTGCTGACTTTTATGGAGATCAACCAGCTCTTAGGTAAAATGTTCAAATTTTTAGAACCATAATATAGTATTTGTAGACTTTTGAGGTTTGAGAGGAAGACATCATCTTCTGTAGAGATGTGCATAAGAGACAAGTTGATGTGCTAAAGCAAGAGTGTCAAACATAAGGCGCGTGGGCCAGATGTGGTCAGATCCAGCCCACGGGGCCCTCCTCGAAAATACTATATAAGGGGCTGCCCTGTGTCGCTTCAGTGAAGAGGAAACATTGGGCCAGCATGGCTTCAGCCCTGTCTACCCAATGTGAAGAGGAAACATTGGGCCAGTGTGGCTTGGTCCAGTCTACCCATTGCGAAGAGGAAGCATGCCAGCAGTTTGGGGAGTGGTATCAAGCTGGCCACACCCACCCAGTCAGTCACACCTACCCAGTCGGCCACACCCAGTGATTGGCATCAAACTGGCCACGCCCACCCAGTCAGGCACACCCACCCAGCCCTCCAAGATCAACCACAGCCTTGATGTAGCCCTCAATGAAACTGAGTTTGACACCCCTGTGCTAAAGACTCACCAACATCTTTTAAATCTGGTTTTACCTTCATGAATTTGTAAGTGGCCTGTGTGTCTACAGAAATGAAAATAGGACAATGGTTTTTTTTTTTACTGTTTAGAAATATCCAGATGGCTACCAAATAATGTTATATGATGAATTTATGTCTTGATTATCTGGAATTATCACTGGATAATATGCAAAAGTAAGAAAAATTTTAAAATTACTGTTCATAATTAGGACAAACAAATCCTTGCTTGAGTTTGAAAAAAGATACTGAAACCAGGGCTTCCACAAGAGAACTAAGGTAAATTTATTTTTTAATTCTTCTTTGTTTCTCTTACATGCTGTGTGTGTGCATGCATATACATGTACATAAGCATGAATGAGAGAGTTCAGAATGCTCCAGATCCACATAGATCCAAAAGTACTCCTAAAGAGTAGAAATTAGGAAGACGCTGCTGCTCATTTTCTGTTTGGACATGTACCCATCTACCAAAAAAAAGAGAAAAGAGACTAAGATAGTACAGAATATTCTAGGTGGCTACAGAGAATAATAGGAAGCAACCTCACTTTTCTTTTTTTCTTTTTGTAAATGGGTATTTTTATCAAATACTCATTGGTACCCATTTCATAAGCTTATCTATAACCTGGACCCATTCAAAATTCCAGTTAGAGGCATTCCTTTGAATATCTTTCTAAACTAATAAATTAGGCTTGAACTACTAAAAATATGAGGCATAACAAAATACTGATTTATCTGCATTCTTCAACCTCATGGACACAGTACGATGTGGCAGATAATTGTGGAATCTTCATGCTCACTCACAAGGATTTCCCGCCACATCCTGAGGATTTCCCCCATGTCCTCCTTGTTGGGCTATGTTCACCTAAGTGAACAAAGATGTTAGCAGAAATTAAGATTAGAAAGATATTCAAATAATATATTTTGCATACTGTTTAATAGTTCCAGATATGATTTACAGAATAATTAAATTAGGTCGTTATGACTCATGAACCTGATTTAATCATTCAGAAAAAGGCTTTCTTGTTTTCTGAGGATTGTCTGAAGGTTTCCATCTCGACTTCCATTTTTACTCATGAGACTACAAAAAGAACTGTGTGATATGTCTCACTGAAGCTAAGGACTTCTTTGATCAGCTGTTTCTCCCTGGAGGAAACAGCATGTTCACAGGAGATCAAAGTACATTTTGTTCCATGTACGCAACTGCAAATAATTAAGTCAAGACAATTATTCACAACTACGTTTGTATGTTTATTCCATGTTTCTGTTCCTGGAAAATCAAACCCCTTTCTGTATCATAAAGTATCATAATGATAACATTGAACTGACAGAAACCACCTACATTAACTGCTGTTTCATTCAATTATCCGGAACAAAATAAACTCTACTCCCATAAAGATTCACCCATAAAAAAGCTTAATAAAGCTGTATTTCTTAATTCTTACATGAACCCTAGTAAAATATGTAATGATGGCCATCAGTTTAGATGATTTGACAAATTAGAAGATTAGGTTAGAAATAGCTGCTATTGTACAGGATTCCTAATTATTGGATAATACCTCCTGAATTCTGAACCCTAACCGTTGCATATTAGGGGAATAATAGTAGAAAAGAATTATCACTTCCTGATCCAGGCTTAGAAGTTTCCAAAATGACCACTGGATTTGTGCCACTATAGGACTCTCATCTACTATTACAGAACAAGCAATGGAAACTTTGGCTAAATACGGATGCTTTTCTGACCTCTAAGTCATCATCTAGTCACAAAACCAGTGAGATAATTTACAAATCCTTGATGTAAAATATTAGCTAAGACAGGAAACACAATTGGGTGAGCTAAATCTACTTTATTGTAAAGCTGTATTAAAAGAATCTTGTAAGACTAAAGGTTCAAAGGTTTCCACTGCCTCTTTTAACCATCTGATCTATTTGGGTGGGCAGTTAAGTGACTATGGTTCTTCCCTCTCTGGTCTGATCATTCCCTAAGCAGCATCTCTTTCTCTTGTCCCCCAAGAACATTCACACATTCTATTCCATTTCTAAATTAAAGTGGGGTATTTTGCATCCTTTGTCACATGCTTTATCCATCATTGGTCTAAACATATACAATTGAAAATCAATTGCATGTAAAATTTGAAACATTTCCCCCTAGCCATTTCTTAGCACACTCCTTGTTCCATGTCATCTCCTCAGCTTCATTATCACTCAATGACTTTTATTAGGAATTGTAATAGATTATTACTAAGCCGCCTCTTCTGTCACTCCCAAAATGTCACAATCAAATAAATTTTACATATTTAAAGCTTCATTGGTGTTCTTGAATAAGCTTCCCTATTTTAGCAACACACGATCTATGATCCAGGATGAGTATGTCACATTGCTTCAAATAATTCCAATATAATTGTCAAATTGTGTCCGTGTAATTTTGTGCATCGATGAATCAAGGCATGGGGTGAAAAGCACTTAAATGCGAAAATGACCTACATTACCCTGATCCTAGCTGCTGTCTGCTTTAAAGCTTTCCCTTTCAGCACTTGACAAGTAAGTGAAGACAGCATTTCAAATTATTTTGACTCCACTGTAATATATGTTGTTTGGGGACTGAACTAGTTATCTCCTCTTGGACTCCTTTGCCTTTTCAACTTTTTGCAGAGGAGAAAACAGTGACTCAGATGCCATGGCAACCTCCCCCTTTTTGCAGTTGCTGAGCTGTTAAATAATGGGGCAGTCAAAACATTTAGAACCTAGAGCAGGTTATAAATATGCTCACAATATAGGCAAGGGCAAACTTTTGATGACCGGAAACTGCAGGTTATCTGTAAGTCCCTTCCAGGGAAGACAGCAGACTTGATGATGGAATCAATCATGTCACTTGTGTGAGTGGAACTAGAAATTTGTTTGTGGGGGAGGGGGAATGGGTGGGAATAGATAGGCTTTGTTATATCTGTTTTAACTCTGCTTAAATTATATCACTTTTCTTACACACTTTCTATGTAAAACCACAGAAAGTTGTGCCAGTGATTTTAAACAACAGGGATGTTGTTGTGGGGGAAATAGTTATTTGTAACTATGAGTTACAAATGAGTTGCCTTGAATTATTTGTAAAAAGTAATAAAGCTTGTATATAAATAAAAATAATAAATCATTTCATTTAATTCTGTGACATTTACAGTCTAACAGTCTAACCATCTAAGAGAATGCTGCAGCTATGCTTAGGTTTTTGTTTTAAATCAACACCTTATCAACTCTTATTGCTAAACAAATGTTAAGCAGCTGTAGCTCTCCACCTGATTAGCATTAAATCCTTCAAAATCCAACCCAACCCAGGCAGCACTGCTGTTTTGTACACAATTGATTAACTCCTAGTGGTTTGCAACTAAAACTAATCTATTCATTTTACAGCCTTGGGAAAGTTCCAAATGAAGTGTGCCTCTTGTTAGAGGAATCCAAATCAATCAAGCAATACATACATCAAAAAAGTAACCGCTTTGGGGATATTTTAAAAGGTATAAATAACTTAAAGAGATTTAAACCATCCTGTTTTCATATGCCTTTTCCCTCTAAACCTGCAGAATGCTTTATTGATTCAGCACATGTTGCTATCCTTCGCAAAATGCTAGTGAACAGGCAGAATGAAATTAATCTAGAGACAGAATGAGGGAGCAGAGATGATGAGAGCTCTGAACTAATCAACCTCTCATATCATCCACCCACAGCATCTGCATGCTTTGTTTTTTTTTAAAAAAAAGGACCACCCTGCATAAATCATGACTATCATAAATGAAATGGCATTTAAAAAGCAACAAAAAAGTAGTAGTTCCCAGATCTGACCAGCTTGTTAAATTATCAAGGATTAAAAAACATACTCCTCCGAAAACAAGAAAATTCATAACAAATTAATTTCTGGCTATCCAATAGATAGATTTTTATCAGCTACCACTTAACATCCTGAAAGTCAAAGGTATCTTACCTGTGCGGTAGGTTGAAATCCTAATTTTTAGGCCAGGTCCTGACATTCTTTTTTAGTTTAGTAAAAATCAGTTTGGTAAGAATTTCAACATTCCAAAAAAATGTCCTGCAAGGCAATACTACAACAGTCTTTCCCAATCTTACGCATTTCAGACTACAGCACTGGAATGCCCAGCAAAGATCATAATGACTTGAAAATTCTGGGAAGTGAAGTTTGCATATCTGGAGGAGATCCAATTTGGAAAGGCTGGTACAACCATCTTTTTTCTCTAACACTATCCTATTTTCAAACATGTTTGGGCATATATGCATACCCTCCCTGTATTTCAGTAACAAATGTTGGGAGAATAGACACTTGGCATACATTTTGATATCAATGATTAATTTGGGTAGCATGTCTTGCTTCTAAAACTATAGTTCTGAATTATTAACCTAAGTTGTTTCAATCACTCAGAATTAAGTCTACTGTACCTGGACTGGAAAAAGACATCAGATGACAACAAAGACACTGATTCATTCAGCAATTGTCCACAGTGGCGTATAACAAACTTCAGAAGTGGGAGATGACAAATACATCCTCAAAAAATTGAAACAATTCAAAAGCTATGCCTTTGAGGAATGTTAGGCATGCATTTTACCTCCTTCTTTTAGCACCTTTGAAATGTAAAACTCTTGCAGACTGATTTGTAACACTCAAATTCACTGAAATCAATCAGCACAAAAGACTTATCATCATCTCAAGATGCATCGTAGCAAGGCTTTGATCTCCACATGTAATTTTTGAGAGAGATTCAAGGTCACCCCTATCTGGCTCAACACCTGGATAAGATACTGCCTACTGTCCAAAATATCTGCTCATCCAACTAGATTTGGAAGCAGGTATCTATGCAAGGTATGGTCAAATCAATCATGACGGGAGTCAGCTTGATGCAATTGAAGCTCTGTTCTTTTAAAAAATGTGTGTTAGATGTGCAATGTAAATAAAACAACAGGCAGAATTTCTATTGCACTACTGTAGCTGTTATCCTGACTTTTTAGACCATGAAACCCTTGGGTCCCTTCAGATGTTCTTTCTTATAGAGTGTTATCTTCTGAGGTCATAAAGGCAGGACTTTTCAACTATTACCCTCCTTCTGTGGAATAGCATTTCTCCCAGGACTATAAAGTCACCTCCAAGGCTATCTCCAAGTAACCTTTGAGATCTGAATTGGAGTTAGGATCTTCCCTGCAATAAGGGATGGTTAGCTATTTTGATACAACTCTTCCTCATTGTCCGAATTGTACAATGAATAACTGGATATTTACAAAAACATTTTTGGCCAACTCAGGGCCAAATAATCACCTTGCATCCAAGTAGATTTGTCCAAAATACATCTTCTTTTTAAAATAAATAAATTCTAAAATGTAGAATAAATAAATTCTAATAATTTGTAGAATAAAAAATAGAATTTATTCTACAAATAAAGCTTGTTTTGGTCAAAAACTATGTTTCAGAATTCTGAAAATGAATTAGCCCAAGTGAAATATAAGAAAGCCAATCCAGCATAGCCTTAAATTTTAAAAGGTTGTATAATTTATTGCTCTAGAGCAGGGCTGTGAAATTCCCTGCCCACAGACCAGATGCATTACGTGCTGGCCATGCCCACGCCCAGTTGAGCAAAAAGTAAAAAAAAATTACAATATGTCACGTTATGCCACAGTGACAACGTGAGTTTGATACCCATGCTCTAGAGTATTGACATCTGCCTCTTTTTTTAGTCTTGGCTGCAGCAAAAGAAATTCTGGCTGAGGAATTTTGGGAGTTAAAATCAACACATCTTAATACTGCGAAGGTTGAGAGATACTGCTCTAACCCAAACAGTTGACATAATTTCTTGACATGTGGAGATAAGAATCTAGAAACATATAGCACAAGCCTAAACAACCCTATCCTTTCCCCTAAGAAAATATTATTAAAGAAATAGAAACAGAAAAATTCAATCCCCAAGGTGAAAATGCAGGCCTGCTAATTTGGCAGCACAGAATATCCTTAGAAATAGTTCTGCTTTCATGCAAGGTTGTAATATTTGTAGAATGATTTCATGTATTCTCTAAAAGCAAGCTTTATTAGAGTCTAGTGATGTTTGAAAACATATTCAACATGATTCTATAAATATTTACTCAGAATTAAATATTTGGAAAATTAGTGGGTTTTTTCACCCCAGAATTACATTAAATGTGGGGAAATTTCCCCTAATTATTCAGAAAGACATTTCCCACGTTTGGGGAATTAAAGACAGTTTTGCACTGATCTTTATTGATCTCTGCCATGAGTATCAATTGCTGTTCATCCCTGATACCAACAAACACATACACACACACATTCTAGTTGCCACAGCTGCAACCATGCGTCAAACAGCCTGCCAGTTTAGCATACCTTCTGCTTCAGAGGAATTGGACTCTCCAGCTATTTGGGGGTGGCTCAGCATTCAATCAACCATGCTTGGAGAAAGATTTTAGAAAAGCAGACGTTGCTTTCCCATATTCCCATTGCAATGGAAAGGAAAAGCATTATGCATGGGTGTGTGAGTGTATCTACTTTTGTGTAGTTCTGCATGGCATATTACTTTCAAGGCCCAAAAGATTGCTCAGTCAATTGTAAGGGCTGGAAACATCTTTAATTAAGAACTTCAACCTTTTGTGGAAAAAAAGGTAGGAGCTCCAAGCCACTGCTATAGGAAATAAAACATAGCCAAGTCACTTAGGACAAACCACCTTTCAAATTCAAACAGGCAAAGTAAATGAAATTTGGTTGGCAAAAAAAAAAAAAAAAAATCCTTTCAAGCCAAAGAGAAATGTTGGTTGAAGAGAGTGTTACAGACCTTTTGGAAGACATCTAAAATACAGTACTTTTCAAGAGATTTAAAATGTTTTCTTTTGGCAAAGTGCAGCAGCAGCAAATATTTGCATCCTCTCGCTTTCATTATTTATTTCCTGGCAAAACAGGTGCCAAGGAAGACTATCAATGATCCACAGCATTGCCTCCTAAGCCTAGGTTTGGAGGATAGATTACCTAGCACCAAATGCTCAATATTAACAAGGCAAAAAAGCAGCAGGATGCAATTTGTTCTTCTTTAATACCGTTGTAAAATATATGCTACCATATTGTTACACTCTCGCTTCATGAACAGTAAGAGAATAGAGTGTTTCTAAAAAAAATTGCTGGGAAATACCTACAGTTGCTAGGCTTTGTTAAAAGACTTCTACATTCTAACTAATCATTTGAAAACCCATATACCATTCAGATTGTACAAAATTCAGAGAAAACTCAGTTTGAATCCATGGTTTAGTAAATCATTTGATTGCTCCATCACAGCATTAATCGTGTCTGCTCACATCAAACAAATGTTTAGCAATGTTGTATTTTATGTTGTATTTGAGCTTTTTTTTATTATCATAATATAGAAATACACTCAGGGAACATTCCAAGCTTTAGGAAATGCTGTTGATCTTTTATAGGTTTGAGCTCATGTAGAAGAAAATCTAGGTAAGATTATCTAAAGCTGTTGCAGAAGATAATCTACTTCAAAAAATAATCTAGACAAAAAAGATGCTTCTGTACATAGAGTTGAGATGCAGAGACAAGCAAGCAGAAAACTGACATTTGAGTGTCAAAGGACTAAACTGAAGGTTATTAGGCTGTGAATAACAGCTGTGTAAAGCACTGCCAAATTATGATACACTGGATTCCCATACTGTTCTGACACAAGAATGGTTTCCTTCAGACTTATTTTTTCCTTCCAAATTGTGCTGATGAAATTTGGCCACACAATTTCCATTACTAATAAAGGTTGCAAAGTGGTCTCATTGAAACTTAATAACCCACTTTTAAAAAGTGAATATCCATCTACACACACAAATTTCAAACCACACTGTGTTCAGCCATTTCATCTACAGCCTTGGAGAGTTAGAACAACTTCTGAACCAGCAGGAAAATTCAGTTGCAATTTTTAAAAATTGGCTGATTTTCTATTTTGACAACAGGCACACCCAGGGATGGGAGTCTACAGGTTCACACCTATTCTCTAGAACTGGTTATTAACATTCTAAGCAGTTCGGATAATTGATTGTTAGAAGAAATTACTGGCCTAATCCTGTTAGGAAAGCAGGAAGGAAACATTCTGGTGTTGCTTACAGAAACTGCCTCTCCATTAACTCTTATTACATTCTTGGCAGGACTAGACTTCCTGTCTCTGGAGTTTTTTTTTTCCTCCTTTGCTTGTGTGGAGTGACCATTTAAAGTTACAATGGCACTGAAAAAAATGACTTATGACAGTTTTTCACATTTACGACTGTTGCATTATCCCCACAGTCATGAGAGGCCAGGTGAGGAGATGCGTGCCTCGATGTGACTGATGTTGAGTTGGCCACGCCTAGCCAATCACATGACCAAGCCATGCCCGCCAACTAAGCCACGCCCACAGAACCAGTTGTTAAAAAATTTGAATCCCACCCCTGGGCACACCCGTCTCTTTCCATTACTATCAAAAAGATTTAACAGATTTAACAGATATAACAGATAATCATAGTTGGAAGGGACCTTGTAGGTCATCTAGTCCAACCCCCCACCCAAGCGGGAGATGAAATTCTGTCATTTCAATAGTTTGGTGTATGTTTTTTAAAAGATACTAGCCAGCAAATTTAAGTATAAATTTCTGTCTTCAAAAACAGAAGTTCTTGTAGCTTCTTTGCTGTTACAGCTTGCTATTTTATCTCCGAAATATAATGATAAATCTTGCTCTAGATTATGCATCACTATCAACTCCTATCAACCATATAGCTAATTTCCAGGATGTTTTGCCCCTAATCACCCAGTCCTACAGGTCTTCCAACAGTGCACAAATCACTATTAGAGTTGAGTTTATCCATCCTGCTAACTCATTGTCTTCTCCTCTTTCCTCCTTCTCTACTAAAATGGGAAGAACCTAACTTTGCAAGTAATTATTGTCACTTTTAAAAATGTAAAAAATAAATAATGTACTTTCTTTATAGTAATCAATGAGATATTATTTTGTTGGCTTTAGAAAAATTTATATGGGGGAATCCTTGGTGCTCTCTGAACTTCTTTTCTTGCAGATGTTTCATTACCAAAACCAGGTAAAATCATCAGTATACTGATGATGTTACCTACTTTGGATAATGAAGCATCTGCAGGAAAAAAAGGCCCTCAGAGAATAGCCAGGATCCCTCATTTCAACCTTGAGCTACAAATATTCTCCTTTATTAATTTTATATGAATTAAGGGCTTAGATGGACTTGATTTAAGATTTTGAAGTTGATCCAAAGGCTTCTCCTTCCCATGGAAAAATCCTTTGCTTACATCAGCCATGGTAACGCAGTGGCTAAAATGCAGGATTTCAAGCTAACTCTGCCCACAGTCAGGAGTTCAATCCTGATCAGTTCAAGGTTGACAGCCTTCCAAGGTTGAGAAAATGAGGACTCAGATTGTTGGGGACAATATGCTGACTCTGTAAACCGTTTAGAGAGTGCTATAAAGCAGGGGTCCTCAACCACCGGGCCGCGGACCGGTACCGGACCGTGGAGCACTCTCTACCGGGCCGCAAAGAATTTTTTTAAAAAAATGGCGGCTTTCTTCACCTTCGGTGAATGCTGCTGGGATCGGGATCAAGGACACAAATGAAAGAAGGGGAGGGAGGAAGCAACCAAAGCCTGTCCTTCTCTCTGGGTCAGCTCTCTCAGTCGCTCTCTCGCTCCTCCACCAGCCCAGGAAGAAACTACTTCAAAGAAGCGGGGGCTTTTCCTGTCGCCGCAGCTTCCCGAAGCGCCCGTTTCTCCCCACCCCCACCCCGCCTGCCCGCCCGCCCGCTCTGCCTGCCTGCCTGCCTGCCTTCGTTAATGGTTGAATCGGAACAGCTTCGGCTGAGTAAAAGAGGCGAATAGTTATTATTCTCAGCGAAGCTGCTCCCAAACAACCAGAAACTAAGGCAGGCAGGCAGGCAGAACGGGACACTGTGGATTGAAGCGCGGCGGCGCTGGGCGGGTGGGAGTGGGGGTGAAACGGGCGCTCGGAATAGCTGCGGCGACAGGAAAAGGCTCCCGCTTCTTTGAAGCAGTTTCTTCCTTGGATGGTGGAGCAGCGAGAGAGCGAAGCCTCCTTCCCTTCCCCCGGTCCTTGCAAACATTTTCTGCTTGAAACCGGTCCCTGGTACAAAAAAGGTTGGGGACCACTGCTATAAAGCACTCAAAGCTGTGTACAAGTGTAAGTGCTGTTACTACGGCTATTTTGATATTGATAAAACTTGGAAGATTAACCATTAGAGGGCGCTAGATACGCAGAAAGAAAACTACACAACCCTTTTGTAGCATACATTGATGCTATTGTAGAGGAACAAGTCCCACTGAATAAAATTGAACAGGTGGAATTAAAATTTATAGCTTACAAAATGAGATGGGAATAATGGATTTACCAATGAAAGTTGAAAATTGAAAAAGAAATAACAAATCAGATGAGCAATATGGATTATCTCCTTGTACTGAATTTACAGCAGGAAGTTGCTGGAGTTGCTGCATTGGAATTACAAGGGGCAGTAATAAAGATGAAGGCAAGAATTTTGTGAGAAGGGCATGGGAAGGCAGATGTTAAAAACTTTATTTGAGAATATTAAAGTTTGTTTGCAGAAAGAATACGGAATTGGTCTGTTTGATTGAAGCTACAGTAACAGTTTGTTCTTTTCAGGAGTGTTTAAAAGTTTAACGTTAGAACTGGATGGTGATGATGATGATTACTTCTGGCAATGTTCCATTCTTTTTTGAGTTGAGACCAAACTTCAATTACTTGAAAAGAGGAAATGGGGAGATTTATTTAAAGGGAAAGGAAGGATTTAGATTAGGTGGAATAGACATAATCTGTAGGGCATGGATGGGATTCAAATTTTTTAACAACCAGTTCTGTGGGCATGGCTTAGGTGGTGGGTGTGGCTTGATGGTCATGTGACTGGGTGGACATGGCTTGGTGGTCATATTATTGGCTGGGTGACGTTTATAGAAATTGGGGTGAGTTATGGAATGGGATGTTTGTTTATACTTTAAGAGGTAGTGATAAATAGTTAATGTTGATTATTCTTACTGGGGTTAAAGGAGGTTTCTTTTTTCTATTTTTATTTTTCTACACATCCCTTTTAAATTTTTAATGTATTTTTATATTCTGTAATTGTATAAGTTTTTTGTGTAAAACAAAAAGCTGAGTGACTTTGGACTAGTCATTCTCTCTTAGCTCAACCCACTTCAGGGTTGTTGTTGTGGAGAAAATGGAAGGAGAAAGGTGCATTCAGTATATCCACCACCATAAATTATTTATTAAATAATAATAAATGCAGAATGAAAATAATATTTAATAAAATGTATACATTAAATAACACAAATAATATAACCTTTAGTAAAATTTTCAGAATAAGTATCCGTTGTTTTTTTTTAAAAAAAATCTGCCTTTAGCTCATCTGTTTTGGAGGAATCACATTGTGTTTGCTTATTCACAACTTTATAGAGGCTGCCTATTTTCATGGAGTGTATTTCCAGACAAGTGCATTTTTGCCCATCTTAAAAAGGCCCAGACATCTTTTTGTACCAGCCTTTTGAGACAGGCCAGATCAGAAAACAGGCACAGCAGGGATTCATAAATGCTTTTCAGCATGGTAAGGCAGGATAACAGAATCTTGAAAGCCTGTCCTAGTTTCTCTCTGTTCCATCTTATAGTATACAAAATCAAGGTGGGATTGTTCTGAATTTCTTTCTCTCTCTTTTTTTTTTTTTTTGCTTTCTCAAAACTGTGTGATCATTTCTTCCTTTAATGGCTTGCTGCTTCCTTCTCTATTCCCAAGGTCAGCTCAACATTCCTAATACAATTGGTAAATATTTGATGGTTTCTTCCTAGTTCTTCCATCTTTTTTTTCTTACCACTGTAAATCTGATAAAGAGGGGGAAAAAATAGAATGGTTTCTTTTTTCCAGGAGACTTTTTGGGAAGCATTGAAAGATAGAAAGTTTACTCACATTAAATTGGAAGGTTTTATTCAAAGATTAGTGAAATAATTCTGGAGTCTGAAAGAATCGGTTTGAACTTAGAATGACACATTTTGCTCTTCATACTTCCAAGACTGGGAACCACAATATACTAAAAAGTTTCAGCCTTTCTTTATTTAAAAAGCACTTTTTATTTTGATTTCTCTGCTTAGATTGCAAAAGGTTCCCAATTCTATTTTAAGGGTCAGCTTGTAACGCTTGTACTAGTGTCAGCTATAGGTAGTTCTTGATTTATGACTGCTCGCTTAGCACCTTTTGAAGTTACAAACTTTCTGAAAAAGGGAACTAACTAAAATTCTGACAGTTGATCCCCTCTAGCTGGTCACCTGATTGTACTTTGGATGCAATCATGCACTGTATACACTGCAATCATGTACTCGCACTTTACAATGATTTGGCCAAAAACTGGCAGTTACTTCCACTTTTCAACAAAACTGTGCCCATATCAATCATCACAATAATTGCCTAATGAACACTGCAAAAAAATGTAAAATTGAGTGATTACATCAGGGGTCCCCAACCTCCGGCCCATGGCCCAATGCTGGCCATGGCCTGTTTGGATTTGGGCCACATAAGTGGTGAGAAAGTGCAACACTGCATTTGTGAAAGCGGCATATACACACAAAACCATTCCCTCCCCCTCCCCACCACTTGTCCAGCAATCTGGAAAGGTTGGCTGGGTTATATGACCAACCCATTTCATGACCATTATGACTTACAACTCTTATGGGCAGGCTTCCATTATGGTCATAATTCAAGAAGTAGCTGTATTGAGTATAACTCTTTCTCCACATGAATGGGAAGGGATTGCACAGTAGAACATCGGCAACATTATTGTGGTTGCACAGTAGTCACAATCATCCTGTTTTTCCAGAAAGCAGGGTCACTTTAAGAAATGTAGGAGGATGCAGTAATGAAACAATCACCTAAACACCCAGTCCCAGATTAATATCAATGGATTCTTACAAAATGAGTTATGTATTGAGAATGGCATATCCAGAGAATAACATAAGATTATCTAGGAGACTTATACTGGATACACTACACAATAAAATCCTTCACAGGAAAATGACCCGCATTGGCCTGGCCTAACACTGAACTACATTGGCAAATGGGTCAAAAACTCCATTATCCCAATCTGCAGTAGCCAGAGGCAGCTGACCTTCCAGGAAATCTCATTGGTTTGAAGTAAATGTAAGAAGCTCTCTCATGATCAGAATGACTGTTGTAGTCTGGCCCATCTTTAACACATAGCTCACTGCATCCTGAGTATTTCCTTACTGTTCCAGGTCCAGTGCACCTATATACATAATGGCCCCAATTACCCCCTAAACCAGACCTGAAGGAAATCATGTATGCTATTACGCTTCTGGCAAATTTAGTTAACTTCCTAAGAAACATCCAGGCTCCATGGTACATAATATAACCATTATTGCACTAAATTGCTGAATATTTCTTACAGTGCAATTCTGGAATAAATTAGGAATTTTGCACTTAGAGTAATGTTAAGTTACTCTTAATGTGAATAGCTTGACCATGAATTCCATGATTCCTTTCAATAATGCTTTAGAGTGGAGGAAAAACACTCTTCAGCATGAATGACTTTTTTCTTTTCCAATTCCAGATTTTTATAGTAACAGCAACACCTGCTGGAAAAAGTTGGAAAGATTAAAAAAAAACAGGGTTGGAGGAAGCCCCGTTTCTGAAGAAAGATAGTAGAGAGAAACTCTCAAATACTGTGGCAAAAGCCACATCAGGACAAGAAGCAAGCAACAGCTATTATCTTTATACTGCTCTTTCTCTCAGCAATTCAGCATCTACAGAAGTCAGTAAGGAGGAAACTGTGCCCCCCTCCAAAGGCACATTGCCAAGACCTCATCGAATCTGGAATAAAACTCCACTTCTTGTCCCAAAGTGCTTTTTCAGGAGGCAACTGGACTTTGTTTTTCTTTTGAAGATGTTTCACTTCTCATCCAAAAAGCTTCTTCAGCTCTGACAGGATAGTGGGGAATGGAAGAACTATACTCTCTTCAACCACCACAAAGCAAACACTCAGCAGGAATATGGCAGTTGGGTTTCAACTTGTAAAGGCATCAGCCAGATTTGAAAGAGGGGCCGTTGTCCAGAGAAGCTGCTTTTCATTTCTAGGACTTAATGCTAACCATTTGCTTGACCATTTTACTGGATCATCATTAGCAAGCATGCAAAAAAACAAAAAGACAGGGGGAAAATGTGCTATCACTCCCCTTCCTTTGCTTCAGTCTCTGCGAAACAGCCATTGTTGTGCTATACCCCAGGCAGCAACCTCCTGGCACCCTTGTGGAATACCCTCCTCTGGCCATCAGGTAGACAACCACATTTTAAAAACTCTGTAGAGATTCTCAGTGATCCAGGTCATGGTTGTCCCAAAAGTGCTTTTTCAGGAGGCAACTGGACTTTCTTGTTTTTTCTTTCATGATGAGAAGCGAAACATCTTCAAAGAAAAACAAAAACAAATCAGTTGCCTCCTAAAAAAGCACCTTTGGGACACCACATTTTTAGTCTCCGGGAAGGCCATCAAGATCTGGCTCTTTACCCAGGCGCTAGGATAGACTGATGGAAATCTGTGGATGGTATGGGAGCATCCTAGGAAGAAGACGACTAAGACGCCGGGGTTTTATTTTATTTGATTTGTCAATCGCTTACAAAATAATAGGTATAAGTATAAACATGAGTAAGAATACAGAAAATAGGTACGATTAAATGGGGACAATAGGACAGGGATGGGAGGCACGATGGTGCACTTGTGCACCCCCCTTTTGGTTCAATTGCTCCTACTCAGCGGCTACCAGATGCGCGCTGTAAAAATCCAGAGGAGTTTTAAATGGCACCAAGGATCTCTTTGTTATCATTTAATGGTCAACCGCAATTTTGCAGGAAACATTATAGGTGCCTCGCTTCCCTAGCGGAACCATTAAACGAGAGGTGGGAAGCTGATAAGATCACAAAGCTTGAGAAAAGCTTCCGCTCTAATCTCCGGGGAGACCGCATAAGCGCAACAGACCGAGCGCCCCTCGTCAGGAAAGAAGCCTCGATGCCCGCAATGCGCATGCTCATCCCGAAACGGCCTTCACAGTTTCCGTAGCGGCACAGGAAAAACGGAGGGCGGAGTTTGTCTTTCTGCGGCCTCCGTACTTCGCCAGCAGACATGGCGGAATATTCTTGCGTTAAGAAAACAAAACTGGTTCTTAAGGGGGCGAAATCGAAAAGGTGAGTGTGTTGTTCCTCAGGTTGGTGGGATGGCGGAAGAGATGGTTTTTCTCCAGAAAGTGTGGTTGATATCTTCGCCTGGGAGGCGGTTTGTAGTGCTGGCTCTGAAATAATGACTAAATGCCTCTGAGCGTACACAGATGCCCTTCCCTCGCTTTTGAGACAAAAAATCTCATGCAGCTGGGATTCAAGGAGGCTATGTCGTTTTCAAGAAATTTTAAAATCCGGTGTGTTTTTTAATTACAATTTTTAAACTGTAAAAAAATGCCATTAGCATTTTTAAAAAGGGATTTAATTACACATTTCGTATCCCTCAATTCAGAATAAGTATATTTTTATTTGATTTGTATAGTTGCCCATCTCACACAAGAGGCACGCAAAATAACCACCAGCACTACATATAACCCCAGGTGACTAATAATAATAATAATAATAATAATAATAATAATAATAATATAATTAAACACAATTCCTTTCCCACCCATGACCCTGGGAAAACCTGGACCAAGTCTTCAACACCTTACAAAATGCATAATCTCTGGGTAGCATTTAGTAATAGATTGTATCTTTGCCCTGCTTACTTCTTGTAATAACTTGCTGGTCTTGTAAATACAAATGCGTCTTATGCCGTTGTTAAATAGAAATGCTCACAGCATGAAATGTTGTCATGTGTATGTTGATATACATATTCTAAATCACAAAGAATTAAACTGGATTCTTTATTATTTTTTATTTCTGTGTGTGTCTTTGAGTCAATTCCTAGAGATGGCCTGGAAATAACCTCTGCAGTTTTCTTGGCAAGCTTTTTCAGAAGTGACTGCCTCCTTCCTAGGTCTGAGAGAAAGTGACTGTCGAAGGTCACCCAGTTGGCTTCTGACCTAAGGCAGTACTAGAATTTGCAGTCTTCCAGTTGCTAGCCTGGTGCCTTAACCACCACACTGGACTATTTCTCCTAAAACAGACTTTAAGCTCAAAAGAAAGTACAGTACTACTTAAGTTTTACCATAGCTTAAATTCCTATTCTGCCAACTACTTTGTATCACCTCTTGTTAAGTAAACTATAGTTAATTATTTTGGAATTCTTTTTGCTCCTAATTTTTTGGGGGGTTATGTTTTGGCAGTATTTATAAAAATGGAATTTGCATTATTGATAAACCTAAGCAGTGGTGTATTTTTAGGATGGTAACAGACTTGACTAAAGCTAGGATATAAAGACCTCTGTGTAATGTATTGTATTGCTATTTTATGTATAGATTCAAAAGAGGGATATTTTTCAGGGGAGAATGAGTTGTAGTTTAAACAAAACACCAACAGAAAGCAGGATAGGTTTATAATAAATAGCCTTTCTCTGTACACTGAGATTTGGGGAACACTGATATTAAGCAAGAGCAGTTCAGAAAGAATTTGGGAAACTATGCATCCACATAAGAAATTTAGTTAATCAGTTCTAAATTTCAGCATTTTCTTTGGAAATGTGCTTGTTCTTCTGTTGAGTGTTGCTGTCATTTAAGAAAGAAAGGTGCAATAGTAAATTGGTTAGAATTATCGATTGAATGCAAATGTCCACTTTTCTTTCAGTAAGAAAAAAAATAAAGATAAAAAACGTAAAAGAGAAGAGGATGCAGAAGATAAGCTTGATATAGTTGGTAAGTGATTTTTTCCCATGGAAAATAAAAAAAACCTCTATTGGAATTCTTAATTAGGAACTAAAGAAAGATTAATGTTTGAATAAACTTGAAATTCTACCTGACTAGGACATACCTCCCAGTAAATATATAGTGTTTTTGTGGTTGACTCTAATAACAGAACATGAGCCTATTATACAACAATATTGATGGTTGGAGCCTCAGCATAATGGAAATAGTCACATAATTGTGTCTATAATTTCCATATTTTATGATAACTTACTGAATATAACATTCACGGCATTTTATTGTGATTCTCAATACTTCAAGCTGTCTGGCTTATGAACTCAGATACGTAGTCCGGCGGGCGGGCGGTGCGAGCGGCGGGCGGGCGGTGCGAGAGGCGGGCAGGCGGGCGGTGCGAAAGGGAGCTGGGCAGCAATTTCTTGGCGCGCGGTGGGGGGTCTCTTTGGCCGGCCCGATTTTTTTTTCAGAGGGGAATATCATGCCTGATTTTAAGAAGTAAGGAGCAGCTCTTTTATTCTGTTGTTGTTTTCTCTTATTTTAGAAGGCTGGTGGACGATAACCAATTTTGGTGAAATCACAGGAACTGTAGCAATAGAGATGGGTCTTGGAACTTATATCAGTGCTCTTGATAATGGCCTCTTTACTCTTGGAGCTCCACATAAAGGTTGGTATCACATCTATTTATGTCAACAGTAACCATTCTGTTTTTCTCAGTGATAGCAAATGTATGATAAATTAATCTTACAAACACAGCCAAAGCAGTGTCCAGATTGCTACCTGCATTTAATTATTAGCATGCCAGTTGCATCCAAAGAATACAGAACCAGTATAGACAGACCTCATTGGGGCTGGAATTTCCATCACTAAGCAATGAGGTCATAAAGTGCAATGTTATGTGCTACATTGCTTAGCAACAGCAATCCTGACAGTTCCTGTTGCCATCTTTAACTAAATTCCATTAGTCAAAACTCATCCTGATCGAAGCCATTCCTGGCTTGGTTTCTCCTAACCCTGAGCCATTGTTCTTCCAAGGTAAGGAAATGCCTTCCTGTCAATTCTCTGCAATTACCAAACCCAACTCCCCATCTCTTCCCTTTTGGCCACCCCACATCCTGCCTTTTTAGGTAGATGCCAAATCTGTGCTTAATTTTATATCTCTCGTGATGCAAAACCAGTTCTATCTGTTATAAATTATAGAGAGGTATAGATAGTGAAAATATCAGGCGGGGAATAAACTTTGAATTTCCTTATGTCTTTAGAGCATTCTCGTCTTTTGTATCAGTAATTGTTAATTCTCCAACTCCCAACAACTATTAAACTATTTAAAGCCAAAGTTCTAGATTAAAGCTACATGGTGCTCAGTTATACATTTATAAGGGATTTAAAAGCAATTCAATCATAGTTCTTGAAAATTCTACCACAAGTTCTGGCTGAAGCTAGTCTATTGGGAAACTTCCTTAGTCCACCTCATCTTATTAGGTTCACTTCCACTCAAAAGAATAAATTATTGATGATTTGGCATACCACAGTCTCACTTTGACAGCACTACCTGCTTTGGGACTTAATAAAGCCCTGGCTGAACTGAAGAGAAGATTTGAGAATCTAGAGATCCAAAATGACACAGCCCATATTATGTCTCACCCCCTTTATAGCACAATTGCTTTTTCTCCCTGGACTGTCCCTTGATATTTCGTTAACATGCTATGTGGTCTACATAGGAGACTATTTACTTTGGCCCAGATTGAGATGTTACCTATTAGGGCAACAATTGGTAGATATATAAGTCTCTCATTCGAAAGCCAAACTTGTTTCTTTTCAGACTTGGAGGTAGAATTTGTTTGAAATGAACTGTCATAGAATAGAATAGAATACTTTATTGGCCAAGTGTGATTGGACACACAAGGAATTTGTCTTGGTGTAAATTCTCTCAGTATACATAAAGGAAAAGATACATTCATCAAGAGTCGAGAATCATAAGGTACAACACTTAATGATAGTCACAGGGTACAATAAGCAATCAAATCATCCTAGGAAACAGTCAATATAAATTGTAAGGATATAAGCGACAAAGTTATAGTCATACAATCACAAGTGGGAGGGGATGGGTGATAAGGAGTGATGGGAAGATTAATAGTAATAGTAGTGCAGATTTTGTAAATAGTTGGACAGTGTTGAGGAAATTATTTGTTTAGCAGAGTGATGGCTTTCGGGGGAAAACTGTCCTTGTGTCTAGTTGTTCTGGTGTGCAATGCTCTATAGCATCATTTTGAGGGAAGGAGTTGAAACAGTTTATGTCCAGGATGTGAGGGTTCTTAAATATTTTCACAGCCCTCTTTTGACTTGTGCAATATACAGGTCCTCAATAGAAGGGAGGTTGGTAGTAATTGTTTTTCTGCAGTCCTAATTATCCTCTGAAGCCTGTATCTGACCTGTTGGGTTGCAGAACCAAACCAGACAGTTATAGAGGTGCAGATGATAGACTCAGTAATTCCTTGTAGAACTGTATCAGCAGCTCCTTGGGCAGTTTGAGCTTTCTGAGTTGGAGCAGAAAGAACATTCATTGTTGTGCTTTTTTGATGATGTTTTTGATGTTGGTGTCCATTTTAGGTCATGTGATATAGTAGAACCTAGAAATGTGAAGGTCTCTATTGTTAATACGGTGTTGTCTAGTATTGTAAGAGGTGGTAGCATGGGAGGGTTTCTCCTAAAGTCCACCACCATTTCTACGGTTTTGAGTGTGTTCAGTTCCTGATTGTTCCAGTTACACCACGAGGCAAGTTATATAACCTCCTGTCTGTATGTGGATTAGTCGTCTCGAATGAGACCAATCACTGTTGTGTCATCAGCAAACGTCAGTATTTTAGCAGATGAATGGTGTTTGAGGATGCAGTCATTGTGTCTGTAGGAGAAAGGAGAGTGGAGACAGCTACACATGCCTCAGGGTGTGCACTGTAAGCTACTGTGGCAGGTGGCATCGGATGTGATTCTGCCTAGCTTCACCTACTGCTTTCTGTCTGTTAGGAAGCTTATGATCCACATAAAGTCATATAAAATATCATACCGTATCATGTGCCTGTTGAACACTGAATTGTGATCACACTTTTTATTTCCAATTATTAACAGTTCTAATTGCCATTGCATCCAGAAGGCCATTCTCCTTTTCCTGGGTGGTCACTCTTCAGAAACCTCAAAGCTGTTTGACAAATTTTTATTAGTAGTTACAAACCAACCGTTCCTCCCTAATTTTATTTATTTATCCCACCTTTATTATTATAGATCTCATACCTAATTCTCCTCCTATTTTCCCCACAGCCACAATTTGTGAGGTGGATTGGGCTAAAAGAGAGTTACTGGCCCAAAGTCACCTAGCTGGCTTTCATGCCTAAGGTAGGACTGGAACTCACAAGTTTCCTGGTTTCTGTCCTAGTGCTTTAACCACAATACCACTGACTCTCTATAAATCACTCATTGCGACAAAATGCGTAATACTTTTTCCTCATCCTATTTCCCCCACAACCACAAACTCTCCTAGTTTCTCACTTGGTGCTTTAACTAGATCAGACTGAATTCCCCAGTTTGCAAATTGGTAACCATTGACTGTTTTAGATTTTTTTTTTTTTTTTTAATTCCTTTTTATAGTTAAGTGTATTGCTAGTCTTTTTCTTGTTTTCAGTCTTAGATGGTAAATAAATTTTGATTGAATTCTACAACTGTAATAAACATATCTATTTTTTTAAAAAAAATAGATGAAGGACCTAGTCCTCCTGAACAATTCACTGCAGTCAAGCTGTCAGATACAAGGTAATTTTTCTCTTGGACTTTGAATTAATATAAGATTATCAAATTTAGATTGTATTATCTCTCCCCAGATGGCTTTTGTAATCATAGTTTAGAAATAATATTTCCCTTTCAGAAATTGATATGTATCAATTTTATGTATGTACACAAGAATTACAGAATCGCTGCATGTATGCATTGAAAAAACACATGAAGGAGATCCTAAAGGTTAGGTTCACTACTGACACATTTCGATTGTGCAGTTTCTGCAGATGTAGGATGTATACATAGGGGTCACCCACATGAAAGGAAAAAAAGACTCTATGAACTAGAGTCCCTTCAGACTCTGCAATAGGTGGCTTGATATGTCTTCAGGGAAAGGTTAGACTACATAGCCTCTCTTCTAGCCACATTCCCATATGCTTTTGTACTATCTGGAGAAAACAGCAACACCTTTCCTCATACAGCTTGCATAAAATAAACATACTTGCATTATTGTCTTACTTTGTATATTCTGTTTCTGCTAGAAATAGGAAAAATGGATTTAAGAACTTAGAAAGGTCAATCTAAAAGCAAATCATGGTCTTAGGTTGACCATTCTAAGTTCTTAAACCCAGTTCGGATTTGAGAAAACCCAAATTGAAATCCCTACTTAATCATAGTATCTTTTTTCTGTCATTCCTTCCTAGCGGAAACTACTTCACTAAGTATTTTTCATGTTGACACAGTGAAAAGAAACAAATGCCACTCATTTAAACTCCCAAAGAAAATCAGGATATAGTCAGTATTGTTAACAGTAACAGCAATCATTATATAATGCTACATTAATTGAATTCACCCATTGTGCTATTCATGGCTTATTTTAATGCCTAGTTTAACAAACTATATGCCTAGTTCACCAAACCATACATTACTTAACTTTTAAGCCATTACTTACAAACCACAATAAAAGATTTACACATCATGTTAGACCAAAGTCAAGCATGTAGCATTGTGGTTAAACGTGGTATATGAACTGCACCATTTCTACTTTCTCTTAAGTCCAATCTGAATTTTATAAGTACTTCCATATCCAGAAAGGCCCTTTTTTTTTTTTTCAAAATCTATACTGTGGCTATGAACAAGTTCATTTTCTCTCAATATGACAACTCAGATCCTAAGAATAAATTTTAAACTCCAGACATTCTAATTTTGAATCATATTGTTAGTACAAGTTTTTGATATGATTTTGTATTTTGTATTTTTTCTTTCTGGCCTGTGACCATCATACATAACAATATATCACTATACAATATTCTGTTATCTTCGGGATACAGAAGTTATAAGTTCAGTATGGCTAACATAGCCCTGTTCTTACTGCCCTTAGTATGCTATCTTTCATCCTTTTAAATATAAAAGCTAATTTTTTGGGAATGTATGAAATTATGAAGAAAGGCACCATGTGAAAAGAAATGTCCTGTTTTTGATTTCTGGCCCTCCAATTGAAGAGATGATCCTTTATAACACAAGTTCATTGGTGACAGTTGGATAGTGGGTTCATGCTCTTGGTTGCATAGTGAATGCCTTAGCCAGACATTTAGATGTTCTCTGGGTTTCTTTCTGAACTGCAAGTGTACTCTTAACACACATCCATCCTTCTACAGCTATTCACAATTTTATTTAAAGAAATGTGTTTATTGTCTTCTCATTGGATCAGGTAATATTCTAGAACAATTTGAAAAAAATATTAATTCCAGTATTAATCTGATTAATCCCCCAAATATTTATTTCTTTCTTTCTTTCTTTCTTTCTTTCTTTCTTTCTTTCTTTCTTTCTTTCTTTCTTTCTTTCTTTCTTTCTTTCTTCTCTCTCTCTCTCTGTCTCTCTGTCTCTCTGTCTCTCTCTGTCTCTCTCTCTCTCTCTTTCAGAATTGCATTGAAATCAGGGTATGGAAAATACCTTGGCATTAATTCCGATGGGCTTGTTATTGGACGTTCTGATGCAATAGGTGCAAGGGAGCAGTGGGAGCCTGTGTTTCAAGAGGCAAGTATTCAAAGTATCACATGTGTCAAATAAAGTCACAATGATTTGCTCTGAGCCAGACTCTAGTTGTGTAGGTCTTGGAGTTGACTGAGGCATAGTCTAGCAGAGTTATCTGTGAAGGGCTTAAGCCTATGAGTACAGAGGAAGTGAATAAATCCTCAGAATTATAGGCACAGCCACATGGTTATAAAATTCATAGCCTTCCTGTTTCATCAAGGTCCTGGATCTGGGCAAGAATGAATGTGTCCTCCCCACCCACCCTCCAGGAAAGTGGAGATCTGCTGATTTTTAAAGAGACAATGGTCTATCATCTCAAGAAACTCAGAAAATCCAAGTCTGCAGGACAATTTTTGGCTACACACCTTCCTCTTTTATGGAAAGCTGTGGAAGAATATGAACCAGTTGGTACCGCAGCTTTTTAGAAAGCTTTAGGAAGGAAGCTGGGCTGTCTAGGTCAAGAATTCTGGGAGTTGAAGTCCATAGGCCATAGATTCTCAGCCCTGACATATTGGCTGATTACCACCTAGTGCTTTAGGACATAAGGCCAGGCTATTTGCTGGACCCTGTTTATCCCCATCCAATGAAATGTACCTGGGCGAGTGTACTCTACATACATTCTAAGCAACAAAGTCCTGGTAATACTCTGTTGCATTCTCTGTTGCAACAGTTTCTCTTTGCAATAGCAATAATTCCTGAGATCTGGACGACCCCAATTTCTGTTGGCTTTCTGTAAGACCTTGAACTCCTGGTTCTTCCCTCAAGATTAGGAAAGGATGTTAGATAGACCGATTTTGTAATACAGTGGTTGGGAAGATGAATATGATTATGAGCTCAGTTTTATTTTCTCTTTTGTGATTTCACACTTCTGGCTGGTTATCTTTTCTTGATTTTAATCCTACTTTAGCTATACAGATTTGCATTTTGAGTTGGGTGGCTATACAAAAACATGCGAACAATAAATAATTTGCACAATTCATAGCCTCTTTAGTTACATCAGATCAAATAGTACATGATTAGAAGATTGCCAGAGTCCTGTTCAGGCAGGGAAGATTATAATGGGCTTGATTGTCAGGACAAACCTCTTCAAGCTAGATATCATGATTTTGTTCTTCAATAGCCCAGTTACAACGTATTTTCTTTTTCCCCAACTCTAGAGAAGAGATATCTGCATAAATTGGCAAAGAAATACTTATATACAAATGATTTTTATTGTAAGTGAATAGTGGAAGTTTCCTACCTATCTCTTGACTATTTAGGGATTTGATTGTCCCTATTGAAGAAGTGTGGATTCACCTTGGACTAAATGGATGAGATATCCTGTAATAAGACAACTTCTTATGTTACTGAGACCAAAATGACGCTATTGGAACATTTACTGTAACACATTTTTTGAAGGGGCTGTTTCATACTGACACCTGGAGAAGCATGTTATTGTTAACTTGTTGAATGTAGGACTTCAATTTAAATTTGTAATAATGTTCTAAAATGCTGTGTTGTAGCACTAATAAAGTGAGGAGAAATGGTTAGCCAAAATCCATGAACATGCATATATGTTCAGGATCAAAAATAACATTAATGGGTTTGGAATTAATGGGTATGGGAAAATATTCCTGAAGAAGTAATCATCTTTAAATCTTGTATGTGAACCTTAAGCAAATAATCTACTAATTCAACTTTTTGTTTTTCCGTTTGCAGGGAAAAATGGCTCTGTTAGCAGCCAACAGCTGTTTTATTAGTTGTAATGAAGAAGGTGATATAATAGCCAAAAGTAAAACAGCAGACAACGATGAAATGATAAAGGTAACTCTTGTGATTTGTAAATATAGGTACTTCTATAAGCAGTGTTTGAATAACAGGAATGCAGAAACCTGTAACTTACCACTTAATTCACAAAGATCTGAATTTTCTTCAGAGGGTAATGGTTACAAGAACTGGTTGATACATATGTACCCTTTCTGGTGTTTTGCCTATAACATGTACCATTTCTGATCATCATTTATTCTTCAGAAAGCCAGACAAGGAAAGCTTCCTTTGTCATCTGGTTCAGGTTGCCCATTTTAACTGGCTTGAACTTCAGTACTTTCTTGAGAGAGAAATGTGATCCTCAGCAATTTTAGATGAAATAGCTTTAGCTAAATGCTTTTCCTTAATTTAAAGTATAGGTTTATATAGCAGAATTGATAGAATCCGATGTACCTTAATGGAATCCCGAAATATTTTAAATATTCAGGCAGTTGCATAGCAAAAGGCACTGTCTGTCCCACCAACAGTGTATAAGACTTAATGCTGGAAGAACAGTTGTACAATCATGCGTTTAAACTAAATCCTTGTTATCTATATTCCTTGAATCAGTCTTATACAACTTAGCATATCTGTTGCTGAGAGCAATAGGAACCCAATACTCTTGGGATGTATCAAGTGGAGAGAAAGCTGCTCTTTTTCTGAGGAATTTATTATGAGATGTTATCAAAGCAGATTCTTCACAGACTGATGCATACTTAGAATTAGTGAACCTGAATAGGAAAACTTGAAGGAAAAATACCAGAAAGGAAGATAAATTTGAAGTTGGACTTTTCAAAAATTGAAATTTTCTCTCCTCGTTTAGATCAGAACGTGTACAGAAAGAGAAGCCAAACAAAAAGAGGACATTTCTGAAGAAGATAAAGGAAATGTAAAGCAATGTGAGATCAACTATGTGTATGTAACATACATTTCTTCACTCTCCGTAAAAGATAAAAGCAAGTTGTAATTTCACTGATTACACTGAAATACTTCTTATCTGTAATAACATATTTTTCCTGTGGTGAAAACTTTTCAAGAGATCTGGCCTGAAATTTCTGAATAAATGTTATGCTTTAGCTGCTGCTAAGATCCCAAACTGAACATAGGTTTTAAAGATTTGCTTTTGAAGAACAACTTGTTTTCATAGATAATTTTTTTTGCAGCTAAATGCAAAATAGTTACTTTTACCAACTTGTCTTAAGGTTTATCATTGGGGATCAATCCATTAATGGGTGGATTATTTAAAGCTATTTTACTGTTCAGATGTCTTAAATATGTTTGTTCTACACATATGTGCAGCATTCCTTCCCAATACCACATCCCTTTTATTAAATCATGAAACTGACCTTCTCTGGCGTATGCTGCTAATGCTCCTAAGTAAGAACTGCAGTATATGCTGTAAGACATATTTCTACACTGTTCTGGTTTGCATTTAGTTCTGCCCTTGTACAGGTAGTCCTTGACTTATGATCACAATTGAGTCCAAAATTTATGTTGCTAAGTAAAAGATTTGTTAAGTGAGGTTTTCCCCGTTTAGAGAATTTTCTTGCCACAATTGTTAAGTGAATCATTGCAATTGTTAAGTTAGTAACATGGTTGTTAAATGATTTTGGCTTCCCCATTGACTTGGCTTATCAGAAGGTCACAAAAGCTAATTACATGAGCCCAGGACCCTGCAATGGTCATAAATATGAACCAGTGGCCAAGCATCTGAATTTTGATCATGTGATCATGGGGATACTGCAGTGGTTGTGAGAAAAATGATCATGTCACTTTTTCAATGCCGCTGTAACTTTGAACGGTCATTAAATGAACTGTTGTAAATCAAGGATTACCTGTATTGTATAATCCATGCAGTCAGGAGGACAAACAAGTCAGTTGACTCTTTACTTGATCCCAGAGTTGACTCCAGTTTCCAATTTTTTCTATGCTAAGGGATACTTTATAGTCTATAGCTCTTGGAAAAGTTAATCTTTACAACACTCTTTATTCTATTAAAATATTTCTGTACAATGAGAATTCAACCAATTATTCTGATTTTTTTTTCATGCTTTTCAGTGGTCTATATTTTGCTTTCCATCTTTCAATAGTCAACCATTAAGAATCACCAGTAGAGAAGAAAAAATACATATTCAAATCAAAGGCATTAATCGCCTGCGTTTTATTTTCTAGGAAGAAGTTTCAGAGTTTTCAAGATCACAAACTCAAAGTAAGCCAAGAAGATAGTAAAATTCTGAAAAAAGCTAGGAAAGAAGGCACTTTCCATGAAGCACTGCTGGACAGGTACTCTTATTTATGTACTCTTATTTTGTTTATTAATTGTTTCCATATACAACTCAAGGTGCCAAACATACCAGTATTCTTTCTACTTCATATTTTGCCCACCTGTGTAGTGAGTTCAGCTGAGAGAGAATGACTGGCCCAAAGTCATCCAGTCATCTTTCATGCCTAAAGTGGGACTAGAACTCATAGTACACTGGTTTCTAATCTGGTGTCAAATTATTTAAACCAAACTGATTAACAGTCTCAAAGCAACCATTTTCTTAACTACAGGATAGAGGGTTTCATGCAGCTTTTCCTAAACTAAGTACATATTTGCGCAGCGCAAATTTTATATGAAAATATTCTATATACAAATAAAACCTTAAATATAATTTCATTTCTGCTTACTTTATATTTATTTATTAAATTTATATCACTATCTTAAGTATAATCTCACAATAAAAAATATAAAAAACGATAAAACAATCATGACTCCTACAAACGAAGCAGCACAAGTCTCTCCCTTCGTGTTCCATATGAAAATTGGAATCAGTACTTAGGAAGCATTTAAGATTATTCATTTTCAGTGGCAGGGAGTTTGATATTGTGATGAAATTAAAAAGAGAAAGAAAAGCATTGTTCAAAAAGCATTCAGATAGCCCACTCTTATTTTTTCTCTTGGTGCATGCTAAGTTTACTTAAACATTATTATTAAGCTTAAAAATAAAAATTTATAAAATTGACCGTAGTTACGGACTTTGTATGAAAAAACTAAACAGATGGTAGTTAAACCTTTTTTGGGTGGGAGGAGGAGATCTATTTGTTTTTCCTGTGCATGGGGGTTTCATATTTTATATGAGAGTATAAGGTTAGGATAGGCACCTACAATTTTTATAGTCACTTATATAATGAGCTTTTTGCTCTCTCTTTTCCAACATCTCCTTTCAACACTGGCGATTTTGGCTGTTATTTGTATTTTGTTCTTGGTGTTCTAAAACTGTGATTCAGAAACCCAGAGTCATATATGCAGCAGTATCAATTGAATAAATAAATAACGGGCATCATTCATCTCCAGTCACCCACAAACCCAAACAGAAATGATTTAAAGGACTTCATTGTCCTTTAACAATTTACATAAAATTTCATATCAATTATACCCTTATAACAAACTTTTACATCAATTATATTAAGTTTGCTGCATTTTACGACTTCTTGCCACAGTTATTAAGTGAATCACTGCAGTTAAGTGAAGTTGTTAAGTGAATCAGGCTTCCCCACTGACAGATCTCACATGATCTTGGGAAACTGCAATCATCATAAATAAGAGTCAGTTGCCAAGCATCTCAGTTTTGATCACGTGACCATGGATATGCTGCAACAGACCTAAGTGTGAAAAAGGATCATAAGTCACTTTTAACTTCAAATGGTCACTGAATGAACTATTATAAGTTGAGAACTACCTGGAGTAAAGCAATTTGAAGATTCATTGTGGGAGTTCATATGGGTGGTTTTCTCCTTTCTTCATTAATTTTCAAACAAAAGCATTGACTAACAGGTGTTTCTCTAAAAACAATATATACTATTGTATTTACATTTTCATCTGCAAAATCTAAAAAGCTTGCTATGTCAATTTTTAAATGTTTTGATCACAATGTTTCACAAAATACATACTTTTGAGTATAAAGCAGGCTGGTATTTTTGGAAGCATGTCAAGCTCAAACTACTGTCAAAAATCCCACAACAGTCCAGTTTACCTATGAGATGGGACATGTTGCTAGATTTCACACTTGATATATTTCAGAATGGTACATTTTGCACAGTCCTCCTTATATCAGTGATAATGTTGATTTAGTAGAAATGGTTCCCATTGATTCAGCTTAAATCACAACTGCATTATGTCAACCATTGTAATCCATCCTTTTCTTCCTTTTTTAGGAGAGCAAAACTGAAAGCTGATAGATATTGCAAATGATCAGAATTGTGATGCACTTTTTTCCTTCCCTTATTAACAGCTTTGTGTATGTGTATGTGTGTGAATTTTTTAAAATAAAACAGATTTGTCAAAGTAAATCTCAATTATTCTAAGATCTTGTTATTTCTTTAGGAAGTCAGTCCTTGTGTTAATATATTTAATATTTTCATATTTATAATTAGCATTACATTATAATTGCTGCAAGATTATCACAAAATAAGCATAAATATGCACAAAGTTTGCAGATCTTATACATACCGTGTTTCTCAAATAATAAGGCCGGGTCTTTTTTTTTTGAGCCCGAAAAAATGGCTAGGCCATCTTTTGGGGTGACTTAATTCCCCCCTTTGCATCTTCGGGCGGGCAGATGGCGACAGCTTGGATGTTGACCTCGGCGTTGGTGGGGCACTTTGTATCGGGGTCAATGCAGACAGCACCATATCCGGGTGTGCAACAAAAGTACTTCCTAACGGCAAGCCCCCCACCATTCCCCCATTTCGCATGTTTTAATATAGGCCTTAATTTGGGGGAGGGGCTTAATTTCATTTCATGCCTATAAAACATGCTGGGACTTCCTATTGGGGAGGCCGTATTGTTGGAGAAACAGGGTAGTACAACATATGGCTCTGGATGGCTTAAAAAAGAGCCAAAGGGGACAGATAAAATTAAGCCCCATGCCATTAATGTCATTGACACCTTTTATCAGCCAAATAAAATTGTTCTAAAGCCTCTTCCAAATATTATAGGAAGGTAATATTCCCATTTTTATATTAGGTGCAAAAACAGGGTTCTACTACAAAAGAAGAATATGCTGTTGATATTGAACATATGCAGGATGACCCATGAAAGTTGCTCCAATAAGATTGAATTCACAGGTACTCCTTGACTTATAACAGTTCATTTAGTGGCCATTGGAAGTAAAAAAAGCACGAAAGTGACTTCTGATCACTTTTCACACTTAACTGTTGTAGCATCCCCACAGTCACATGATAAAACTTTGGATGTTTGGGAGTTAAGTTGGTTCATATTTATGACCATTGCAGTGTCCTGGGGTCATGTGATCACCTTTTACGACCTTCTGACAAGCAAAGCCAATGGGGAATTAAATCACTTATAACCGTGTTATTAACAACTGCAGTGATACACTTAACTGGGGCAAGAAAAACTGAGCAAAATTCATGTAACTGTCTCAGCAACAGAAATGTTTGAGTCAATTGTCATAAGTCAAGGACTACAGCTAATTTAGATTTAAGCTATGTAAGCTGACATATATCAAAACTAAAGATTTTGGATTGGGCTTTTTAAAAGGCAAATGGCATTTCAGTAAGAGGATTATACGGCATTCCAAGAACTGGATTGTATTTTGACCATTACCAGAACAGCTGTAATTGAATCAACTCCAGTTTCCAGAATTCTACAAGGGCTGGTCTATTAAGGTATTTAAATTTATATTGCAAATGTTTGATTGCAGTATTTTAGTATTGTTAACCATTGAATCTCAAAACAGTGACAAGTATTAAATAAATAAACATAATATAAAGCAATAACAAAACTAATATTAATAAATCAAGTGTATTATTTCATTCTCTATAGGCTCTCCAAGGGGGCTCAATGGCTGAGCAGTTAAAGACTCTGAACTTGTCAGCTGGAAACTTGCCCCAGCTCCTGCCCACCTAGCCAAAATGGGACAACTCGCTGCAGACAACCCATAGGTTAATTAACCATGGGACAATTCAATGATTCATTTTAATTATTTAAAATAATTTTAAAATATTATAATTTTTGTCATTCACATTTCATTTTGTCCCTTCTTTTGCACCCTTTCTTTAATCATTTCTTCAATATTAGTGTAACTCTTGACCCATGGCGAGTTGACCCATGGCGAGTTGTCCTATGGCGAGTTGGCCTAGACCCCCAACTAGCAATTCAAAAGCATGCAAATACAAGTAGATAAATAGGTACCAATTTAGTGGGGAGGTAACTGTTCCATGAACCTTGGCGTATACTTACGCTAGCCACATGATCATGGAAGTGTCTTCGGACAATGCTGTCTCCCCAGCTAAGAGACAGGTTAGCACCATCCCTGGAGTTGGACAGGGGAAACCTTTACCTTTACCTGGCTCCAAAAGTTTACAAAAAAGTAAAAATTGTTAGTAAAGAGTTGATTCCTACCAAAAAGCTTTTCCGTAGTGCAGACATTTCCCAAAGGAAGCAACATCAGCAAGTTTGGTCCCCTTGCTTCACAAAAGTTTTTTTTTCAAGAAATGCAGTCTAATTTGGATAAATACAGCCTTTTTGTGCAAGCTATGATGACACTGTGTACATCATGATAATGTCATAATCTCAGGACATGCAATTCTGTCCTGGGAAGAAATACATCTCTCTTCTCCAGAGCTGCTACTCTGATAACTACATACAGGTTTTTATGTTTGTGCCTTTGATTCATTGTTGACTCTTGTGATTTGTAACTCCCTGCGGTTTCTTGGCAAAATTTCAGTAACTGTTTGTTATTGACTGCTTCCTATGACTGAAAAAGAGTGACTAACCCAAGGTCACCCAGCCAGCTTTGTGCCTAAAGAGAGAGGGATCCTGATTTATAGCCTGGTGCCTTTAACTACCACACTAATCTGTGACACACAAATAAGCACATATTTTAGTCCAGCGTTCACTGTCTTTATATTACATTTCTAGTCCAGCGTTCACTGTCTTTATATTATATTTCTAGTCCAGAGTTCACTGTCTTTATATTATATTTCTATTATGTAAAAAGCTTATTTATGTGGAAATACATTAGGGGAGTTTTATCACTAGTATTAGTACATGTGATCTGTATTGCATAAAATTCCTATCAAATTGTGCATTATTTTACCAGAAACATTCCGTTCAAACAAATCCTGACATTTTTGTATTTATGCTTTCAAGCTTTACTGTCTTATATTTTCCTACATTTTTAGATTCCTCCCCTTTAGAATTCTAATGTTTCAAAAGATCATACAAAATATGTACAAAATGGTGAAGCTTGTACACCGTGGTACACCTTTCCCAGTAATCCACTGAATAAATAGGTGATTATGGCAGAGTAAAGATAGATTACACCAGTGGTAGTCAGCCTGGTCCCTACCGCCCACTAGTGGGTGTTCCACCTTTCATGGTGGGCAGTAAGGGTTTTGTTTCCTACTTTATAAATCACCATTACTGTGGAACCGGTTGGCAGTTAGAAAATTTTACTACTAACAGAGATACAAAAGTGGGTGGTAGATATAAAAAGGTTGACTACCCCTGGACTACACTGTTGTTGATCAGCAAAGTAGCATACAAGGAAATTATCTTTCCAAACATCTCCAACCTTTTGGACCTCAGGGACCACCAAACTCATAATTTTAGATCCCAGAGACCACTAACCGGTTCTGTGAGCGTGGCCTAATTTGTGGGTGTGGCTTGGTGGTCATGTGACTGGCTGGGCATGGCTTATATGTAAATATTATAAATATTTATATAAATATTGAATTTTTCATTTAAAAAAGAGCAACTTTTACCCAAAATCAAGCAAAGCAGGCAGGCAGATTGAATTGCTCACAGAATCACAGATTCATTCAGAGATCTATCTATCTGCCATTGTCACAGCTCAGTCTGTCACATAAAATTTGCTTGCAAGCAAACTCATAAAATTTGCTAGCAAGCAAACTCACAAAATTAACTCACAACACACCATGCATGTAAATATTGAATTTTTATTTTAAAAAGAGCAACTTTTATCCAAAATCAGGCAAAGCAGGCAGATTGAGTTGCTCACAGAATCATTCAGTGATCTATCTATCTGCCATCGGCTAGCTCAGTCCCTCAAATTTGCTTGCCGTGAGTCTCCACTGAATTTGCTTTCAAGCAAACCTTCAGTCCTAAGGGAGGTTCGGCTGTGCTGAGCCAAGATCTAAAGACTAGCTTAAAAGCAAGAAATCCAACCATTTCCTGCTTCCTAGCTAATCTAAATCTCCTGCACAGCAGAACAGATGATGGTCAGAAAAAGGAAAAATAGCAATTTAGCAGGCAAGTTTACCAGGTAAGGAGTGAGTGGGCAGGGAGGGTTCCCGCAGGCCATGTGGGCTAAGCAGCCTTGTGTTTCTATGCAGCCTGGATTAATTGCTTTGTGGGGTTGCTCTGGGGGTGAGATTTCTCTGCAGCCCACCAAAATTTTCTCATAGCCCATCAGTGGGCCACGGCCCACCGGTTGGCGACCGCTGCCTTAAACACCATCAAACATCCACATCTGCCTAGGTTCTTGGGAAGGACTCGATAGATGGACAAAAATGCCAGTTTGGCTGGCATCTGGCTGATTGAGCAAAGAATCATCATAACATCCTGTTTGATCATCCTGTTTGATCTTATCTCTTTTTAGTCAATGAATACCACCTACATATAGGAGTTGGCTAATGTAGAAAAGGCAATATTGTCCATTCACACCCTCCTTTGGTAATCTAAAGGAGTGCCTTCACAGAAAATCCAATTTCTTGTCACTGGATTTTTCACTACATAATACTTATGGAAGAAAGGACAGTTGGAGCAAGGTGGTTTTTTGTTTTTTAATATATTGTTTTGGTGACCTAGTTTGTCTGTTGGACAAACAATAGTCTTGAATGTACTGTATTGGACAGCTTTTTTAACAAATTATGTTTATAATTAAATATGGGAAAGTAACATTAAGGATATTCATTTTTTTCATTCCTGATGTTTTCAGATATGCTGATTATGCAAAATGTTTGAGTTCAAAGAAACATAAGTAATATTTGTTTCTTTAACCAAGGGCCATAACAAAATTAAGATATGTATCAAAGAACTGTTTTAATGATACTAGTGCATAGGATACAATGAAAGAAATCCAAAAGTGCAGCTGATAAATTTTCATGTATCCATGGCCCAAGAATTAGAAAAAGAGAAATGCTAAACAAAGACTTTCTCAATTAGACTGCTAAAATACAATTATTGGCAATTACAAAAAAACTAGTTTAATTTTCAGCAGTTGCCAAGCAAAAATTGTACTGGGAGCATCTTATTTTTCAAGCCGTAAAAAAATTGAAATCAGGAAAGGTAATGAGGAGAAAAAATTCTGGGAATCAGGCCAAGATTGTACCTTAGTATTTTTACATGGCCCACTTAAGAAATTGGACAAGCTGACAGACATGAGAAATAATAATCACCAATGATTATTAATATTAATAATCCATATGAATAATCATCAATTTTCAATGAGGAAAAATCGTCAAATGATTCAAACAGAGGAAACAGTACATCATATACAGGTAGCCTTCAACTTATTACCTTAATACCTGCATAGGCTAATAAATTAAGGTAATAAGCCTTAATTTATTGCCAATTTATTTGAGCCTGGGATTACGGTCATTGCGATGGTTTGGAAAGTTCCCCACTTGATCACTTGCTTAATGGCCACAATACCAGTTCTCCCCTTTATAGTCCTTAAATAGAGGAAGGCGCGTCGGGGTGGAGGAGGCCTTGGATAGCCTAGTGCAGGACTGCACTGCAGCATTTCTCCAGCTCATAACTGACCTGCATCAGGCCTCCCTTCCACCCGCAGGAAGCCTGCCCATTGTTCTCTCCTGCTGGGTCTTCCACCCAGGCTCTTTACGCACCTCACTACACTCACCTCTTCCAAAGATTATCTTTCCAAAAGAGTGGCCAGTTGATGTGTCGCACATTGTCTTCTAGCAGAAGCCACTTCCTGGACATGGGCGACATACAGTGGTGTATTAACCATTAAGCAGACTAAGCACGTGCTTAGGGCACCAGGCCCAAAGGGGACACCACAAAGTTGGGAATATGGTTTTGTTTGTACAGTATGTACAAAGGAGGGGGGCACCAAGATTTGTCAGTGCTTAGTGGACCAGTAAGCCTTAATCCACCACTGGCGACATTTGAACCATCCCTCAGGAGAGAGAGAGAGAGAGACATTGTGAGAATGGTAACTGCTTCCTGAATGGTGGGAGGTGGTCTCTTTAAAAGGCAGCTTAATTCTCCTTCCAGAAGACAATCTTTTCAGAAAGAGAAGCAGCAGATGCAGCTTTTTACAGAGGTCACTTCATGCCATCTGGAAGCAAGTGCCATGTGGGTACTGGCCGCAATTCTTGGATGAAGACAACTGTAGCCAGTCCTAAAATGGCACCCACTCTGGGATAATATGGAACGGCCCCTGTATGGACAGGGTGCATGGTGTATTGGCTGTTTCTCTTTCTGAAAGGCGATTTGCAGAAGAGGGAAGTGGAACAAGGCATGGTGGAGTGAAGAAGGCCCAAGATGTGGGACTCAGCAGCTTGAGCAACTGACCCAAGGCCTTTGGACTCAGCTGGGTGAGAAGTAGGCCCATGGGACCCAGTGGGGCAGAATGAGAGAAGATATGTGCGTGGGAGCAGTCACAGTGTTGCTGCAATAGATCATAAGTGTGTGTGGATTGCCAAAGACCCAAATTGTAATTACATGACCACAGGGTTGCTTCAGCAGCCACACCTTTGGTCACAGACTGCAAGTGCTTCCATTCAGCATAGAAATAATTTTGAACTGTTACTGAAGAAATGATGGTAAATCAAGGACTACCAGTACTCAGCTCATGCAAGATCACACCAACTAATTATAAATAGCAAGATAACACGGTTGCCAGAATGAATCACTGAAGCACCTGCAAAAATTATCATGTGCCAGTAGCAAAAAAATGGTGGGAATACATTTTGAAAATGAGCAAGTTAAAAGTCTATGGAGATTCTCAATCATCCAGATCATGGTTGTCCCAAAGGTGCTTTTTCAAGAGGCAACTGGGCTTTCTTGTTTTTTCTTTTGAAGACATTTCACTTCTCATCCAAGAAGCTTCTTCAGCTCCCCACCATCCAGCCACAGCTGAAGAAGTTTCTTGGATGAGAAGTGAAACATCTTCAAAGAAAAACCAGAAAGTCGAGTAGCCACTTGAAAAAGCACCTTTGGGATGAGCAAGTTAAAATATTGTGGGATTTCAAAATGCAAATCTTGTTTCATAACACACCAAATTTAGTTATGGTTCACAAAAAGAAAAGTGTAGATAATTAAAAAGAAAAAAGAAAAGTGTGGATAATTGCTCCTGGTAGCAATACCAGGAGACAATAGAATATAATAAAAAGAATTTGAGATCACAAAGTGTCAAGATCTGAAAATTGAAACTGAAAGATTATGGGATAAACTGGCCATAATCTGTTGGACAGCATTTAGAAAATTTTCACCTGTCGATTATAAAAGCCCACACTACTTGGATTCACACATATACCATGCTGATACATTACAACAACCTATGTTCCTGGAAAGAATTTGGTGCATATGAAGATTAGCTAAAGAACTGACCACTATGATTTCATATTTTTGTATATATAGTAATAATAAATTTAAATTCCACCTGATTCCCAGCAATCCTTTAATATCCTTTATTTTGGAAGTCTTTTTTTAAAAAAGAAGTGATTGTGTTTAAACAATTTTCATATTCAAAATTGACTTTCATTCTAGCTCATCATGGGTAAAACTTTGTTTCTGGAATACCCTCATCAAACCAAACTGGACAGCTGTATTATGTACATAGTTTGTTCAATTGTGCTGTGTAAATAATTTAAGCGGGGAGAATGCTGCTCAGAAATACCACTGTTTTCCTTCACACAAGAGTATTTCACTTAGGAAAGTGTAATCAAAATGCAGTACAGGAAGGGGAATCATTGCCTTACTAACACAACTGGTGGAAAGGTTAATGGAACAGAAGTTGATTACAACATGAATATGAATCAGCAATAATAGGCTGAAAAGTAAAACAAAACCTGCATGTTTAGGCTGCATTAATAGAACTATAGCTTTCAATTCATTGGAAGTTGTTGCACTTTATATTGCTTTGATCAAAAAACACAGTTCACCTATTAATGCTTTGGAAAATAGGTTAACCAACCTATCAGAATACACATCATGGAATTAATTATAAGTAAAGACTCTTGTCTGCATAGTTGCCCTAAAAATCTTGAACCACATGCCATCAGGTCTGCAGTTTCTCTTGTGCTACAAAATACAGCAGCATTTGGAACCTATTCCATTTTGGTACACTTTACCAAGCAATTTCATCAAAATCAGCCTTCCTCAGCATGATGTCCTTCTGATACATTGGTGAATCCAGGAATGCCTTTAATAATTTTGCACTGATATTAATAAAAGCTAAATGACAACTATCAAGTATGCGTCATTATTTGGTCTAGCCTAGAACCTATAACTATTTTCATGAAAGTTACATTTAATTCTTGCCAAATTCTAAGAGGAATTACTAAAGAGTTAATATAGACCCAGCAAGATTTTTGATAAAGAATATTCTGCAACCTCTTAGAATTAATTCAGTATCTATCTATCTGCTGCTCCCCAAATTTCTTCCAAAAAAATTTCCTGACAGTTAGAACAATTAATCAATGGAACGACTTTCCTCCAGAAGTTGTGAATAGTCCAACACTGGAGGTTTGTAAAAAGAGATTGAACACCCACCCCTCTCCTAGAAAAAAGAAATATCCTGGGAAATATTAAAAAGGCAGAATATTTCCCATAAAAAGAGTAGAAACTCAGAAGCAGAAACTCACCTCAGAAGTAGAAGCTCATTCCCACCTTTGTTAATTGGTGGGCCATTAAGGCCTGGGCCAGAATACTTTACATAACAAAAATCTCCAGGTAAAGCTATAGCAATTGCTCAAAAGCCCTTTCACTGCATCATCATCCAGCAAGGCTCAACCAAGCCTGGAACTCAGGACAGCTGGCAGAGTTGCCCCAGCATGGCCTCATGGGAGTCTGACAAACAATCAGAATACAAGCTTCAATTCAAATCTCAACAAAGGTTATAAAACCCAGGCACTCTCAGCACCTCAGCCCTTTTCTTGATCTCTTTCTTCACCTTGAAGCATGTGATCATCCATCTTTTTCACTTTGGAGCTCCAAGCCATGTGGTGGTCCTCCTGTCCACCATTAAACCTTCCAAACAGCCTCCATGTTTCCAGTGTCTTTTTTCCCCACTTGGAACTGAACCCAGAAGGATATTTCTTCCAACAGGGCAGTGGTCGCCAACCAGTGAGCTGGGGTCCATTGGTGGTCCACAAGAAAATTTTGGTGGTCTGTAGAGAAATGTCATCCCCAAAGCACCCACCCCCCAAAGCAATTAATCCAGGCTGCGTGGGAACACAAGCCAGCACTGCCCACATGGCCTGCAGGAACACAAGGATTGCATCGCTTGCATTGAGAACAACATGAGGTAGTGAGGGAAGTGGGGAAAGGGTGGAGGGGGGAACTTGCCCCACTCACCACATCTGGCCACTGGGCTGCTTCTTTCCACTTCTTTCTTCTTCTGTTTTTGGCTACACAGAAGGAAAGCAGCCAAAGTCTTTCTTTCTCTCCCCCAAACTCCACCAGAAATGAGTCTTTGGGACCCTGCAAGGCATCCTGCTCCAAGAGGCTGCACTGGCAAAGACTCATTTCTGGCGGAGTTTGGGGGAGAGAAATAAAGACTTTGGCTGCTTTCCTTGCATGAAGCCAAAAGTCTCTCTCTCTCTCTCTTTCTCCCCCGAGAACGGAGCTGGAGAGGGTATCCTGCGATCCCAAATAAAGAATGATCAATTAGTAGGAAAACAGGGTGGGGAGATTTTTCTACAGATTTTTTGGGGATTTTCCCAGAGTCTCTGGTCCACGGGATTTAAAATTATGAGTTTGGTGGTCCCTGAAGTCCAAAAGGTTGGCAACTCCTGGTATAGGGTTTTCTACCTGAGCAGGGAATTGGACTAGAAGACGTCAAGGGCCCTTCCAACTCTGTTATTCTGTTCTGTTATTCTCCCACCCTATGGAAAATCATTAGCTGTAGCGATTTAAGCAATCATTCTATTTGGTTTACCAGTTGTAAGTGTTTTGATCACTATGAATAAAAGAGAATCTAGGGATTTGGGCAGCAAACACAATTGTGCTACAGTACATTGGGAGTGGGGGGAGAACAGATAGACTCTCTAGATCAGGCTTGTCCAACCCGCGGGCCTCGGGCCGCATGCGGCCCAGGTCGCCTCGTAATGCGGCCCAACGCCCACCCCAACCTTCATGAAAGATCCAGCGAGGAGGAGGAGGAGAGGCAGGCGTGAGGCGAGGCGAGCAACAGAAAAGGCGGGCAGCCGCAGCCCAAAAGTCCTGCCCCGCCACCTCCTGCTGTTGCCGCCGCCGCCACCACTGCTGCTTCTGCCCCCGCCGCCACCGCTGCTGCTTCTGCCCCTGCTGCTGCCGCTGCTGCTTCTGCCCCCGCCACCGCCGCCACCACTGCTGCTTCTGCCCCCGCTGCCGCCACCACCGCTGCTGCATTTGCAGGAGGAGAGGTAGGCGCGAGGTGGGGCGAGGCGAGCAACAGAAAAGGCGGGCAGCCGCAGCCAAAAGTCCCACCCCGCCACCTCCTGCTGTTGCCGCCGCCGCCACCGCTGCTGCTTCTGCCCCCGCCGCCGCCACTGCTGCTTCTGCCCCCGCCGCCACTGCTGCTGCTTCTGCCCCCGCTGCTGCCGCTGCTGCTGCTTCTGCCCCCGCCGCCGCCACCACCGCTGCTGCATTTGCAGGAGGAGAGGTAGGCGTGAAGCGGCGAGCTTTCTTCCCCCTCCCCCCCCCCGCAAAATTTGGCTGGAAAATTATAAAATAAAAATAAATAATTTTTAATTAATAATTAATAATAAATAAATTTTAATTTTAATTTTAATTTAATTTAATTTAATTTAATTAATTTAATTTAATTTAATTTAATTTAATTTAATTTAATTTAATTTAATTTAATTTAATTTAATTTAATTTAATTTAATTTAATTAATTTAATTATGTGCAGCCCAAACCAAATTTTCATCTTGTAATGTGGCCCAGGGAAGGTGAAAGGTTGGACACCCCTGCTCTAGATAGATTCTGGGTAGATTAGGAAAATAAATCTCATGTTTTAAAATAAAGCAAATTCCAGTGCCTTTTAATTCCAGAGTACATAGAACCTCTGGTCACGACCATAATTAGTTCCATAACTTTGGTCGCAACCTGATTTGGTGGTGACCTGCATCTAATTTTGGAAATTTGGCACTTACAAAAGAAATGGTGTGGAAGGGGAAATCGGCCGCAAAAAATATATATGTGAATTTTTAGATCAGAACCTGATTTGGTCGTGGTCAGAAACATTCGTGACCAGAGGTTCTACTGTAGTAGGTTCTATTGAACTAAATGGATGCTGGAGACATTTTGTTAGAGAACACACTTCGAATTATAGTACACATATGCATACATTGGTTCATACATTGGTCTTTTATTTTTAAACTTGTCATTCTTTTAAGATCTCAAGAAATCAATATAGCTATGAATTCTTTAGTCTTCTTCCCCTCCCTTTGTACCCAATTCACTCTACTTTTGTATTTTATTTGCCTTAAATTCTCTAACATCAAGTCACCTCAACATACTGTACTTACTTCTGTGATAGTTCAATTTGTATTCAATCCACATTAATTCATCCCCATTCATTCTTGATTCTATTTTTTTCTTGCTTTACTACTTTTGCTTCTGAAGTATTCCATTTGCATAACTTTCTATTTGATTCTTCTGACACAGCTCTCACTTGGCAAAGACAAAGTGGTCTATACTCTTATACAGAGCGATTTTGCAAACAGTTATTCCTTACAACAGATACAACATATTACTTACCACTTTTCTATTAGGATGCCCACCCATATTCCATCTTTGCTAAATATCTACTAACTTTTCCCTATTTCCCTTAATTTTTAAGGGAATTTTTAAAACTTCATTTAATGATAGCTAGGAGTTGAAAACAATTTGATAACATATAATCAATCAATTATTCACTACATTACCTTGGTTTTTAACGCATTAAATTTGAAATTCATACTCCTTGCTCTATCACACAGTCTGTCATTTGCTGAAAATAATGTGGATGCTCAGCCCTCCCCCCATGCTTAACAAACTAATTCCCCTTGGGCAATCACTCTTGATTTTCCTCTCTTCTAAAATACTCTTTCCAACATCTCCTCTTTTCTCATCCCAAAACAACTTTCACCTTTATCCTTGCATCATAATTTGTATTGTTCTGTATACCCATCTGATTTCTACATGGTTCCTCCTCCTTGAAAGCACATTCTCCAGTAATTTTATTCCAGACTAGCTCGATACCCGTGCTTCACTACGAAACTATGTGGTCGGGCTTAGTTTTTGGGGAGGAAAATAACAAGAAAAAAAATCTGCCTCTGCCTACCAGCATTCATCAGTATTCATCTGGCTAGCGTTCTGTCAGTGTGTGGGAGAGTTGAGGGCTGTTTGGAAACTGAAACTGAAACAGCATTTGCTGGGTGTGGCTTAGCTGGACTGTTCTGTACTAAAGCTGGTTGCTGCTGTGAAACTGAAACTCCTCTGTTCTGCTTGTATTTGCATTTGGAACAGATTTGCTTTCAGGTGGGGAGGGGGACTAGAAGTCCTTAGCATCAGAGGTGTTAATAATAATATACGAAATACTAATGCTTTGATGGTCATTTCAAAAAATCCTTTCTTAGTGAGCACCTAGAAGCCAAGAGGAACATACATGCCAAATTTCAAATTTGTAGGCTTTACGATTCTGGAGATTTTGTGATGATGCGTGAGTGGTATATACTTTTATATACTGTATATAGATTCTTTTGTGAATTTGAAATATTTAAATCTCTTGGGTGGCTTAAAACAAAAAATTGAGCTTTTTTTGCAAGGAAAAATGGTCTTCCATTATCGTTGTAAGCTGTTCATGGATCCTTTGCATAGACCACCGGTTTTAAAATACATAAAATAAAGCACAATTTCTCAGGGAATCCTCAGATGAATACCACTTTTCACACAAAATCACCTAGCAGGGAGAAGGAAGCAAATTCCACCCCCGCTTTTGGACTGAATGGTACGTTCCGCGTCAAAGTCGCTTCCCTCCCGACTTGTTTGGTAAATTCCGAGCAACGAGTCAGATGAAGGAGCGGCTGCCACGAGTGGAAATCACGTGTCGGAGCAACCTTCTTTTTAACCCGCTGAGCGTCGGCTGGAGCAATTGGGATTTGATCAGCTGTAAGGATGATGCGCGGTTGGGCGTTCGTAGCGGTGGTGGCCGCGACTTTGCTGGCCGTGCGAGCCCGGGATCCGGTGAGTTGCAAGGAGAGCACCCCGCTTCCCTCTCTGCTTCTCCAGCCTTGGACGGTTCTTTCTTCCTAAAGAGTGAGAAGGGAGCTTAGTCTGTTGCGGTGCTGCAGGGGAAACGGAGGGCGAAGGGGGAACTCTCGAAAGCGTTGCCGTGTGAATTCGATGGGGTCAAGAGAGAAAGGGGCTGGTATTGGGCCAGCTCGGCCGTCCGGCCCCAGGGTTGAAAGTAAGCGAAAGGTTCTGCACTGTCAGAGCTTTTCTGTTGTTGGATGCTGTGCATGCCGCAACAGAAATTAAGTCATTTTAGGAGTTGAAGCAAACCTTGGAAGAGTTGTTCTAAGAATAAAAACACAAATACTTAAAAAAAAAAAAAAGTCCAGAGATGCTAGATTTGTTCCAGATTTACTCGAACTTCAAAAAGGCCCAGTGAAATCGGCGAGATGCAATTGATTGCAGTCATTGCTTTCAGAGGGTCTGCTCTGACATTTGGCCTGGTAGAAAAAGTATTTAGTGCGAGCACACTAACACCAGAAGAACCCACGGCTTTGAATTAGAATGAAAAGTTGGGGAGGAAAAAAAAAGGTCTGGGGAAACTTACAGTGTTGTGACCAGGAAAATAACATTGATCTGCCATAGTCCTAACTTGTGAGGAACTGAAAGCTCAACTGATGCATTTTCTAGATAGGAAAGTAGGTTATAGTTCACCAAGTAATAGGTCCCATTTTATAAGAGAGTTGGAGAAAACAAGCTTATTCCATACATTAGAAACAGAATAGAGCAGCTTGATGGTCCTTAAATAGGGTGTGGTAACAGTGACTATGGCCATTTCTTGTTTTTCCTGGTGAAGGAGTTGTAGGTCAACAAATCTGAAGAATGTCAGAGATGTTGAGAAAGTCTGTACTAAGCAGTCTTTAAAGGTTTATTCAAAAGACGGACCTTATTAATCAGATTGACTTCTTCCTAATTTTCAGTTGACTGGCAAAAAGGGATTGGGCTGAAGGAGAAACAAGCTTAGGTAACTACAAGCTTAGGTAGACAGTTTGCAGGTAGCTTGTCAGCCTTCAGAAAAATTGAAGTATGAATTTATATAAATGCAAAACACTCTAGTGCAAGACAGTCTTCTCAAACACCAAATTAAACCACCTTTAGTAGTAAAATGCTACCCACCAACTTGATCAATTTGCCCATTTAGTTCAGTGACTGTCCTCATATTCTAACAATAGATTTCACTTTAAACTTCCTGTTTTACTGAAATATTACTTCTCTGTCTCATTGCATGGTTGCAAGAGAGAACTCCCTTTGCATGTACTGTATCTTGTTCATAAATACAGTATTTACTGGAATTATATGCCATCAGCCAAATTGGAACAGATTAGCTTTCATATCTTTTAAAAATGTTTATGGCTTTTTCCAATCCATGCTGGCAAAACTCAGTTCAGATTTTCTTTTAGCTTTTAGCTTTTTGTAGCTTTTTTCCTCTGACTTTGTTATTGCATCTTAAGTTATTCAGATAACCAGTGCTTGTTCAGACTTCTAATTGCATTTAAGCATTTATTTTTAGCCTACTTTTGTTTCTAAAGTTTTTATGAGCTATTTTGCTTGTAGCCCATGCAAGAACAAAGATATTCTTTATTTGAATATTTTTCTTCTATTTTATTTTTTACATACATAGAAATTATTTCTATTTACACAATGTAAAACCATTTTTAAAACAAAAAATAAAAATAAAAAACAATAAAAACTAACAAAAAGAATCAAATAAATTAGCAAAGTACAATAGAACAAAAGTTGGATTTTTTTTTTTAAAAAAAACCCAATTCGCACCTCCCTGCCCCGACGATAGCAGATCACACAAGCCATTTCATGGGCCCCATCCTGCTCTGGGTTCCCCAGGCTTGCTGGCAAAACCAGGTCTTCAGTGCCTTTCGGAAGAGTGCTAGAGTGAGGGGGCCATTCTAATCTCTGGGGGAATGATATTCCAGAGAGAGGGAGCCACCACAGACAAGGTCCTTCTTCTGGGTCCCACCAGGTGTATCTCCCTCAGGGTGGGACCTGCAACATTCCCTGCCTCCTCACTCTAATGGGTCGGGTAGATGTGACCGGCAAGAGACGTTTTATGTGAAAGTTCTAACATGTGCAAAGAGAACAATTAAACTTGAGTGGCTTTATGATTCATAAAATTCCTGTTTCTTTTATCTTTCTGGTAATATTGTCAGAATGGTTCTGTCAGTAACATTTTGGCTTGAAATATCAACATATTAATGGCCTGTGTAGGGATATATATATGTTAGTACTCCATGTGCCCATTTTCAGGGATACGCAACTGCAATTTTTCTTGTTTTATTTCCTGTCAGATATCTGCAAATCAGGTGAATTGGACAGTAGTGAAATTTTAATGAGTTTTGTGGCTTGTTTGCTTGTACTTAAGAACAGAGGAGCAAAGGATCATATCTCAGTTCAGGAAGCAAACATGGTCTTCCCTACACAAACCAAAGTCTTAATATTTCACAAAATCAGAGTATATAATTAGGAACAGGAAGAATCTGAGTAACTTCAGATTTAATGAGCTTGTATTTTTCTGGATGCATCTTTGATCTTGCTGCATTTCTCACTCTGTATATTTTAGAAATATGAAACTACCTTGATTAATAATTCATGTCCTTGCATGTTCTTATTTGAAATGTCTTTCTTTTATTTTGGCAATAAATACCTTCCAACAGACTTAGAATATTACTTTATCTGCCTGTTGCTTGCTTACCTAGTTTTTCTTTCTGTTTTATATTCATTAATACTTAATTTTTTGAATAAATATAATAGAGTTTTGCTTACCTGTAAGGAATGATATATAAAAGATACATGAGCCATATATAAAATGATGTACAATTGGAGGTGTCCCTGCTACAAATTGCTTGTCTTTTGGAATTAGATGCCAAACTCCATTCCATAGATGTAATCTAGTTTCTGGAAGCCCATTATAGTCTCAAGTAAAGTGCCTCCCCCTTTTTTTTTCCAAGGCCCCTTCTCTTTCCTATTATTTGCTGCAAAATCATGTTTGCAAAAGCTAAAGCCGGCATGCCTGCAAACATAGCTCTATCTTGGCCATCATCACATTCCCTGATGGTGGAAGACATAAGAGTTGACAAATGACAAGAACTGTGCATGCCGATTTTCTGACTGGATCCCTTGTAAGCCATGCCTGCTGGAAATGAGAGGGGAGGAAAACAGCTGGAATATTTCTTGACCCAAAATAAATGCTACTTTACAGATGCACAATGTTTTAAGGAAGAATTTACTGTACCATTATTTCCAGTTCTGTATGGAACCCTAACCCTTTTATGTTATTACTCCTGCAATGTTGAAGCAACAGCTGCTTTGTACTTTTTAATAAATATGTATGTTACCCTTGCCATATGAGGTGCCCTGTTTGTGCAAAGCTTGTCAACATTGTAAAATTCCCATCCTAATATATTCTTGGGTGCAGCACCGGAAACTAAATTTTTGCATTTCTGCTAATGAATAAGTGGGTTATGGAATGGGAAGATTCCACTACTATTTAACATTGAGTTGCAAGGAAAGTTGTACTTCACTGCCTTTTCAGGTTTGTTTAGCCTACGGAGACAAGATGCCCAGGGCTGATTTTCTTTTCCCACAGAGGATAACATAAGATTATTTCATGGGTATTTGATTTTATTTTGAAATGTTTACTGGGTTGCCTGAAAAAAATCCAAACCTGAACTGTTGTCATCATTGTGTCTGTTTTAGCTGCATGGTCTAGTTGAGTGGTACTTTTCAAGGCCTATGATTTTGGCTTTTCCATGGATTTAGAGGTACACAAGTTATCAAGAACAGAATATTTTTGTGAATGTGATCTACATAATACTGCATTAAAAAAACCTTTTATACTAGTTTGTTCTAATGTCCACTGCCACATTTTTATTTTTTTGTTAATGAATATATTGAATTAATTTAATGTACATTTGAGGGGGACAAATATTCAGACTAAACACAGAAAGAGGAATTTATTGAATATGGGTTTTTGTACAGCTTCAGTCATGGAATGTGAATGAAGCTATGCAAAGTCTATGTGGCTTCAGTTGTAGGATCACTTGGCAAGCCAAGAAAAAAAAAATACTGTGAGAGCTATGTACTGGTAGGAAAGAAATTATACAAAGTAGAATCCTGGGATAAAAGTAAAAATATGTGTCCAAGGATAATGTCACAGGATCCAATCTGAGACTGTCACCAAGACCAAAGATGTATTCTTCCAAGCTTTCGTGCTGTGCTGGAGGTCCTCAGAGTAGAACCTGTTTCTGTTTAACTGGCAATAATTGAGATATCTTACCAAACCATGCATAAATTTGTCTTATTCTGTTTATTATAGTATCCTAATTAACATGATGCCTTAATTGCTAGAGATTTTATATCATGGAAATGAAAGAAATCCTTAATAACTTGAAGCCTGGAAAGAACTAGATTACTAGATATGTTTATAGAAATCCTGTATCTAAATAATCACAAGATCTAAATATCTGAATAGCTGCAATCCATTTTAAAAAAAGCTTCACTACAATCTGCTATGATATTAAGATGAACTCATTTCCTCACCTATGAACTGAACTCATATTCTCATCTATACAACTTTGTGTTCTCACATATACACTAATATAAACCTGTATGGAGCTAATCCATTGTCAGCCCTTGTTAGGTAAGCCTGCTTCATGAATTGATTAAAGGCATATTTTATTTATACTTCCTATTTTTTTAACTGCTCATCTCTCAGAGACGGACGTTTGGCAATTACTCTGATAGATCTAATATGCTCACTTCTTACCATGGTTGGGTTATAGAAATTCCAGATTCACATTATTGAAAATTCCATGAATGTATGTTTTTTAACACAAATATTCAAAAACGTAAACACTGATTTATTGGTTACAAGCTAATTCATAAGGATAATCTTTAAAGTGATTAGCACTGTTGCAATAATTGTTCTAACAAACCATAATGTTGGCATAAAATGATGAAAGGTTATCTTCTGATTTTATATTTTGTTATTTAGTTATACCTAGTGTTAGGGAACACCTAGTTAATTTTTCAGAGAATTCTAGGGCAAGTTAATGATCCTAGTTTTAGAAAAGAATACCAAAACCTATTGTTTAAACAAGAAGAGCCTGCTGGCTCCAGAAGATTTGTACTTCTACATTTATTTTACTAGCTAGCAAATGATTGTGGTAGTTGGTATTGCATAATATTTGGGAAACTATAATTGTGTAATCCCTGTTTAAACCAATTATTAGTCTCCAGCCCAGATAAACTGATAGCTCATCCTAATTTATAACCAAAATAGCTTGTTTCTAATCCTTTCTTCAACTACTGAAGGTCAAAAAGGAAAACTTTAAGAACTTCAGATGTCTTCAGTGCCTACATTAGTAGTTTTTTCAATGGTGTGTCTGAATTAATCCTTCATATCATAACAGTAAAAAGTTTCCCAACTTTATAACTTCTAATACAGTATGTGTTACTGTATTTAAAGGCTTATGCACCAACAAGGAGCAGTTTTGCAACACAAAGTAAAATACGCTGATGCCTCCATGACTTAATTATTGTACCATGTGTAGGATTGAACCTTCACTTTTTTCCTATTACAACATAAGAAAGTGCAAGGACTCTGTAAATGTTTTGTATTTCACTTATATATAAAAAACAGTTCTTAAAAAGGCTTTTATTTTATTTCCAGTTTGCTGAAGATTGCAGAGTACATGAATATCCTCCAAGTGGACCAACGTATGTGACTTACTAACAACATTTCTGATATTTGCAGATATAAAGAGAACCTGGCTTAATTAGATAGAAATTTTGAACTGTTTGTACTGTCTCAGAATTATGATAATGCTACAAAGAAAATTAGGATCATCTTGTATTACATAATAAACATACCTGAATCCTTGACTTATGACTAGGTGCTTAGCAATGTTTGATGTTCCAACAGCCCCCCCACATCCCAGCAGATCATGTGATCATGTTTTGGATTCTTGGGAACTGGCTCATGTTTGTCCTCCATGTGCCCACAATTTACAATATTTTTGGCCAGAAACTGGTGTTTATTTTCAGTTTCTGGCAAAAAAAAAAATGTCTATTGTGGACAATGGATTCACTTAATTATTGTGTGATTCACTTAGATGCTCCAAAAAAGGGTAAAAAATTGGACGCAATCACATGGTGACCCACTTAACAGCATGACTAATTCTTTATATCTGGAAATCATACGATGGTGGGGTTAGAGAGTAGTTCTTGTTAATTCTCTTTAGAAATAATACAAAACTTTCTCAAGACAGAAAACAATATTTGCCTGTTTCAATAAATATTAGGGAAATCACTCCAAGTTTCACATAAGATGCACCTGTCTTAAATATTGGTGAATTAAAACTAGACAGCTAAAATAATTGGGACAATAGTATAAGAAATAATATATTGGAAATTAGCAGTTTATATGTAACAATTTCATTCATAAATTTATGGAAATTCACTGTTTTTCAGGTATAAAGGAACAATTCCTGAATATGTCATAAACCTTGACCTACCACCAAGTGAGAGATGGGTCCAGGTGGTACGTGACAAAAAAGATGATGTAAGGAACATAGCAGAAAGAATTAAGTATCTTTGTCTTCTCTGAAAAAGTTATGATTTAATTAATTTGAATTACCATTCTAATATCCATAATATTAAAAATCCCCCTCAAAATTAGGGGAAGAGCTATACAATGTTTCGCACATTGAAGTCAAGCCATTTGATAAATTGGCAATTAGGATCAGTCATCTAGAACATCCTTCTCCATTTTGGTCTAGTCAAGAGCCTGAAGGCCAGTGATTCTGGATATTCCCTATACCTGCAAGTCATCCAAGTGGGAACAATTATAAGGGAGTCTGCCTTCCTCAGTTATCCAGAGTAATATTGTAACATATGTAGTTGGAATCCAAATGAATTTCCTGAGTAATTGATTTTCTAGAATGAGAGTCTGCAAGTAGGAATAAATTTCTAAAGTTGGCCTCATCACAATGTGACAAAAGAGGCATTATGAGTAAGTATGACCAGGTAGCAACAATATGGGTGCTTTTTTACATCAACCCTTGCATCCCTCACTGTCACTTTCCAGGTTGAAATGAGGCAGCGAAGGATGCTCAAGAATGAATAGAATCCCACTTCTAAGCTTTTTTACCTACACAAAATGAAGCAGATGTGGTATTCAGCAAGTTCTGACCAGTTCTGGAGAACCAGTAGTGGAAATTGTGAGTAGTTCGGAGAACTGGCAAATACCACCTCTGACTGCCCCTACCCCCATCTATTCTCTGCCTCCTGAATCCCAGCTAATCGACTGGGTCTTATTTGTTGCCCTGCACAGGAGAATGAAGCTGGAAAGCAGGTTAGTGGGGTGGGGAGAGAATGGGATTTTGCAGTAACCTTCCTCCAGGAGTGAGGAAGGAATGGAAATTTTACAGTATCCCGTGCCACGCCCACCAAGCCATGTCCACCAAGCCATCCCATGCCCACCAAGCCACACCCACAGAATCAATAAAAAAAAATGAATCCCACCACTGAAATGAAGTTTCAATGTGCCGATGTAAGGCTAGATCAGCAGTTTTGTAAATTGTTTTACATTATTTTTTGTACTACTTTATAAAGTTTGATATATTTCTATTTAATTGGATCTTGCATTCTATTCTGCTAACATAGGTTAATCTGTTGTATTTCTTTCACTCTTGTAGTTAAAGGTTGTAATAAAGATTATTAAAGCTATTATGTTGACATTCATCCATAATGAGAAATTTGTAGCATCTATGGAGTCAAAAATAGTGAGTATATTTTCTATATTTTGGGGAAGAAATTAAACCAGGTGTAACATTCTAGCTACTACTTATGAACAAAAGACCATACCAGTAAATACCAGAGACTTATAAATAATTATATATGTGACCTATTGTTTAAGAATATAATCTCAACCAGTAAATATAACGCCTCTTCCTCCCAAAATAAGACTACTTTTTCAAGCATTCTAATGGTTTTTAATCTGCACAGTAGATTTTCCATGATGAGTACTAATGAGAGTACAAGTCTCATTAGCACCCCAAATTTGCTAACTCTTGCTTGGAACATAAATGAATAATCCAGTCTGATTATCTATTGGCACATTATACCAACTAACAATAGTGGTACCAGGTTTCATTGTTCATTGGCCCAACTTAAAGTAGCCAGACGGGGTAGTCTGGGCATGTTCTATACAACAAAGAGGATCTTTTTCTAATTAAGGCACAAAACTGAAACTTATTTATGGACAATTCCATTGATGAACTGTATATTATGATGCACTCCAAAAAGAGGGGTTTTTCGCAGAGGGAGGAGGAAAATAGATGTAGAAAAATGTAGAAAATAAATAAAATATCTGAAAACATTTTTTTTTCATATTCCATAAACTTTATATACCTGAAAATGTTAATATCATTCAGTGTTCCAATATTTTAATATGGGTTATCTTATTGGATTGTCCTGCTTTTATTGGTTTTAGTACAACTTACTCTGGAATTCGAAAGAATTGTCCAATTGCTTCATTTTAAAACATGAGATTTAATTATTTGATGATCTCATCCATTATCACTACTGTACTCCCAGCATGTGCAGTGTTATGAGAGTTAACTAATAACTGGGGTTTTTAAAATAGCAATAGCACTTAGATTTCACAGTGCTTTACAGCAGGAAAGCTGGCTGAGGAATTCTGGGAATTGAAGCCCACAAGTCTTAAAGTTGCCGAGGTTGGAGACCCCTACTTTACAGAACTCTCTAAGCGGTTACAGACAATCGGCATATATCCCCCGCTGCCATGTGGGTCCTTATTTTACTGATCTCAGAAGGATGGAAGGCTTAGTCAACCTTGAGCCGGTCAGGATTGAAGAAATCGAACCCCTGGCAATGTGAGCAGAGTTAACCTGCAATATTGCATTCTAACTACTGTGCCAAGATAATGAAGGAGAACAAAAATGGGAAACATAAACTTAACAAGCCCAGTATGAGTTTTAAACTGCATACTTAAAGTCATTTTGCTCCACATATTTAGCCATCATAAAATCATTCTCTTCCATTTTCCTACTGTGACATTTTCTTTTGAAACAGAGGTGAAGGCTCTTACTAAAGCAGTACAATATGTTACTTTATCAAATAATACTTTATTGTTGGTTGGAGATGGTCTTCAACTGTCTTGCTGGATTCAAAGAAAAAGACAGAACCATGTAGAATTTAGAACTTTCAGCAGTTTTGGTTTCCTTAGAAGTAAAGTATTTTCATAATTCTTTTAGTTGACTTGTCCTTGAAAGTGCATTACCAAATGACTGCCTTCTTTGTTTTCTATAGGAGTTTTATTTTTTTCCTGTTCTTTATAATCCTTATGTGAACATTTTCCAGAGATTTAGCCATTGTAGTCAATGAAATAACAATAAAAGAAGGATGTATTGGAGTTTATAATTTTTCAACAATTTCAGCTATTCTGAAATACAACAGTGTTAGTCTTTCTCTTTCTATATAATATCTAAAAGAAAGAGAGAGTGGGAGGGAGGGAGAGAGGAGAGGGAGAGAATATGAGAGAATAATTGCAGTACTTCTACCAATGAATTAAATTAAATTATATGAGTGGTTGCTTAGACTTTCTTATATTGGAATAGGCTATCTTTCCATGATTGGCAGTTGTGCTTAACTTTCAAAATGACCCAAGAGCTGCAGTAGGCAGGCAGAAGTACATTTGGGGTGGAAGAACATTACAGATATGCCAAAGGATGGCATTTTTTGTAATGTTTGGTGAGTGGATTGAGGAGGGATCATTGGTTTATATTTGTGTTAAATGTATTTTAGCTTAGAGTACAATGTTTATATTTCTTGCCTGAACCTATGAGAAAAGACATGTGTAATTTTATCAGTAGAATAGCAGCTGCAGGAAAAGATGTTCAGGTGCCATAAGTTGTCTACTGCAAATTACCCTGAGTGAAATAAAGTTTATTTTTTAGAGCTTAAAAAAATAACGTTAAAGTTTTTTTTAACATACATCGTTATAATTTGCCAAATCTAACTAATTCATGGTTTCCTTTTAGGGTTGGTTATGTTCTACCCTTCCTTATCCTTTCAATGAAGAAATAAAAGGCATTGCTTCTACTGTTGATGTTCCTTTAGGTAATTTCCATATTCCTGTAATATTTGACTTTCAAATATATAGGGTCCTTTGTTGCCTCATTTTAGTACTCCAGTAGCTACGGTTCTGTGCTGTGGTTCCAGTAAGGGCATGGAACTTCAGTGCCCAGGTATACAATCTTGCATGTACTGGACAATAGGCATAATACTAGATAATTAATTCAAATGAAGAAATGCTAAATCCATTAATTACTTCCATTAAGCATCAGTCAACAAACACTGAATGGAATCTCAAGTGTGCATTATATTTTCTCTAATTTTCATAAAAGAAGCATAATGTTTAAGCAAGATTTAACTTCATGTATTGGTATATCAGATCTCCTTTGCCCTATAACCTTTTCCCTTGTTTTTCAGAAATTGCAAAATCGGGTATTATACAATTCAGAAAGGCATGCTAGCTCTTGAAAGGCGTGCTGGACAATTTCTGAACCATCTGAGATAGCATCTTATGTAGCTTCTAATGATTCTCAAAATAAGAGAAAGGAGTAGCACAGATTTCTTGTATGCCTTTTCAATAGTATATAAGTTGTTTTTTGTTATTATTTTGCTACCTGTAATCTAGAGTCATCTATGATTAGTGCTGTCAGATTATGTTTCTTGCTTTGGTTTGTACACATTTGTCTATATATTTTATTGACAATTCAATAATCTCTGCTTCTGCTGTCCCATTATGCAGGTGATATTGTTGTGTTCAACATCTTCTATGAGATCTTCACGGTGTGCACATCCATAATAGCTGAAGACAAAACAGGTAGGCAATGCATACCTATTCTGATTCATTTGAGAATGCAATCGCAAAACATATTTTAATCAATGTATTTTAATATTTGTATTTATAAGGAGAATTTGTTTTTAACTTATTTTATAATACTGTTTGCTGCCCCCAGAATTATTTACTGAGATTTTTGGCCATCAAAATTGAATAAATAAATAAAGATTAAACATATTTTCTCTTCAAATTTGTTTTGCTTTGTTTTCCTTTTCAATCAGGAAAGCTATACCATGCTAGAAATCTTGATTTTGGACTGTTCCTTGGGTATGTAATAGCTGCAAGATTATTATACTTCTTTCTGAATGTTAGTATTATTTGTGTCTTCAGCATAATGATGTTTTCCATTTTTCTTTAAGGCCATGACTACTTGACAATGCATATTAAATCTTTCATTTACATATGAACGGAAATTGAGAGTTGCTTTGTGTTTTAGATGCTACATATTACATAGAATTTAACATCTAATAGCAAAAATATCAGTGCAAGTATTTGTACTTTCAAGAATGCTATATAGAAGCAAGGGAAATCAGTTTATAAATCTATGTAATGCTGGGTATAAAACCGGAAGACCACCATAGTTTTTACAGTATTTCCTGCCTGCATATATACTTTTTGTTTTTTAATCTGTAATGCATTGTCATCCTGTTCTGTTTTTATCTTAATAATTGACAAGGTACTAGAGAGTCCTGATCTTTCTTAAGAGGGCTAGCCAAAGCTGTACGTAATACACAGCATAGAAAAAATTTAAGATTTAGTGCTTGAAGTAAAATTCAGTGGCTGTTAATGGAAAACAAGACTGAATGGGATGAGGAAGCTGACAATGTATGCAAACTTTTCCATTAACTACTAAGACAGATGCTACACATGACTAGTGGAGAAAAGAAAGTGACACATACATGCTGTTCTACATAGTAATTTTTGACAAACTAGATGAGTTGTTGAATATATTATATTGATATAAACCCATTCAAAATATGATGGTTAGATGGTTAGATCAAAGATGATGGTTAGAGTGACATATTAAGACCAAGATATAGATTCAAATCCTAATTCAGGCATGAAGATCATTGGTTATGTAGACCAATCACAATCTCCCAGTTAAACTTTGGATAGCAGAAAATTTTAGAGACCTTGGATCCTCTACCAGTAACTTTGAATGCACTATTTATGAATCAAGGAACTTTAGAAGAAAGATTCTTCTATGATATTTCCAAATTAAGATTTATAGATCAGCCTGTTGTGAAGATTGAAAAGGGGTGATATTATATCCCTGGTTCTCATAAAGAAACACGGAGTGAAGCCAGCAAATGTTGACTGATCTAGAGATTTAGCCTTTGACCAGAGAGAAGAAAACTCCAATTTCCATAGCTTTCACCAATATATTTCTTATATTTAATTTTCTTTCTCCCCTGTAGGTGGGATATAAAAAATAGTTCCTGGTATACAACGCAGAAGCTGAAGCCATTAATGGTATCATTGGATTTTCAGAAAAACAATAAAACAGTATTTAAATCTGCAAATTTTGCTGGCTATGTGGGAATGATATCTGGAGTTAAGCAAGTAAGTGTTTATCAATCTATCGATATATGTAGTTTAAATGTCATTTTGATCTTAATAGTACAGAAAGATCATAACTTATTATTCTCAACATGAACTTATTTAAGCTCAGATGGGCAGGTGTCCAGATCCTTTTTGTGACTAACAGCCAACACCTGCCACAGAACTTGCAAAGCATAAAGTGTGCAAACTTTCACTATCTGAAAAAAGGGTCTGCTCTTATTTTGCCTGTTTATTTATTGTAACATATAAAATCAGTCATTTTACCTTCAGTTCTGCAAATGTAACAGAGTAAATCAGACCAAATATTACATGACTAGAGAGATGAAGAGATTAATTTTGGCCTAAACATTTCTTGGGTTGCATTTTTTGTTACATGCACGAAGTGTATTTATTTGACAAATAGATTGACTGGGAAATAAAATTTGTATCCTGCAAGTTTCTACAATCCTGGCTACCACTGGAAGTGTTTCGTGCACAAGCCTGAGGAGAAAACAAAATAGGCACACTTAACTTTATGTTCTACAAATACTTTATCTTTTGCTTCATCTTGATGTTCTACAGTTTGGGCAGTGAGATGGAAAAATGATTCAGTTGTTGAATATTCCTCTAAATGTCAGGCTTCCTCCAAATTCATTTTTCTTATTGAATCAGAAACACCCTTCCCTGTTCTGAGGGATTATTTACAAGAGTAATTTTGAAAGAAACATGAAAATTTCAATTTCTCTCTTTGCTCTGGTAATCTTGTCTTGTTCAGCTGGTGTAACAAATCTCAGGATAATTGACAGTGAGTTAATGGCACAATCATTTTGCAGCCCCTGTGAAGGCACTATTAGGCTCAAGCCTGACTGTCCTCTGTCATAAGAATTTCTAACTGGGTTCGCCCAATTTATTGCTTTACGTTTATTGATGGTTTGGAATTGGCACATTATTTGAACTGTGAACTTGTAAACAATGGCTTTGGGTTTTGTGCGAATGAGTAGTTTTAGCTTACTAGTGATCCAGTATTAAACAAGACATGATTGGATTAACACATGTTAAACATGTCAATCCAGTGACACTCTTGCACACAAACATATAATAAAAATGTTCAGGTATAAGTTGTTTATTTAAGCAACTCTCATTGTCTGAGTTCATGCAGCTTGCTAAATCAAACTGGTTCATGGAGGCTGGTGTAAACAAGCACCTACAGTATGATTTAATCCATTGTGTGAAAAGCTATGTACACAAGCATGGTGAACTGTGGTTTGTTTTTAATTGTGCCTTACTGCATAATTTATAATTGATTGGGTTTGCACATCATTGCAAGTCAGAACTCATTCCTTATGGTCACAAGAATGGATTCAAAGTTATGCTGTATCAAAGGATCACACAATCATTTAAAACAGGGGTGCCCAACCTTAGCAATTTTAAAATTTGGGGACTTTAACTCCCAGAATTGACTGGCTGGGTAATTCTGAGAGGTGAAGTCCTCACGTCTTAAAGTTACTGAGGTTGCACACCCCTGATTTAAAGTGATTTATTAAAGGAATCATAGTGTATGTAAATAGTGGAGCCCAAAGCTCTGTAGCGGGAAGTCTGCTAGTCATATTGGATTCCTTTATGGAAGAATCTTTATTAGATATGATAATATTAAAAATGAATTTACTTTATTCAAGTAACAGTTGCATTAATTGGCTTCTGTTTTAGGGGATGTTTACATTAACCATGAATGAGAGATTCAGTCTTGATGGAGGTTACATTGGTGAGTATCCCTAATGAACTGTTCTTGTCTAAAGAGAAAATATCAAGAAAGTCATTTTATTAAAAGCTGAATCCTAAATCCCTCAGATTATCAATTATGTCTGATGTCAGGATTGAAGAGAAATAGCATTGAGTTAAGATTCAAAAGATGAGGTGCAATTGAATAGAATTAATGCACAGAATCTTTTACAGGAGTCTTTGAGTGGCTTATTGGCAAGAGGGATGGTTGGTGGATGAGTTTTCTCACCAGAGCTGTGTTGGAAAACAGCACAAGGTAACATGTCAAATGTTTAAACAGTTCGAGATAATTGTTTTGTAACTGCTGTAAAGCGGACAGAAACCTTTTCTTTTATTTTCCTGCCTCCACTCTTTTCCACTTCTTTTATCTTGACTTTTATTGCTAGAGCTTACAGAAGACTTTACTATTTGTATCCCTTGTGGCTTTCCTAGCATCAGTTGTCATGGTTCTGATCTTTCTTAAATTAGCCTTGCTGTAACTATGTCCTCCAGATACATAAAACTGACATTCTTAGAACTGACACTGAGAATTGCTAATATTTCTGGGAGATACCAAGTTTGGTAAAGCTATTTGAAAGTTTTTCAGTATCTCTTTGCTTCTTGCCTGTTTACTTAGGAATAATATAATGCAACTTGTCTTTCTCTGTTCTTTGTCTTTTGCAGTATGTCTCCATCCATTCATGTATTTATTCTTATATACTACTCTGTATAGTACATTCCCAAACTGGTCAGAGGTTATTAAATCCTTGGGTATAGGCATCTCTTCTCTCCCCACTGCTCCAAATCATGCCACTGAAATTAGTACAAATACTAATGACTTGGTAATCACTGAGATAACCTTTTCCCATTATTTTTTGCTGAGAAAATCAAGAGAAGGCCCATTAAATACCCCCTTATGACTGCTGAAAATAATAGGGTGGGAGGATGGGTAGCACACAACCTCCACAAACACATTTCCTATTCTTGCTGTGTACAGAGCATTTCGAAAGGCCACCTTTCGTTTATAATGTGCATGTCACGTCTGCTCCTTGTAATCATTGCATTGTTTCTCTTGTTGAATATAGTTACGAAGAAGCGAAGGATAAATTGGCCAACACAAAGCTGCTAGCTCCAGCTTATTTCATACTAGGAGGAAGCAAATCAGACGAGGGTTGTATTATTACACGTTCTCGAACTTCTGCTTTAAACATTAAGAAGTAAGTATGGTCACTAAGGAAAATATCACCGTTGCATATAATAGCATGTGTTAAAGCATCCTGTTAAATACTTACAATGCAATAAAAGTGATTTTAGCTAGTTTTTTCATTTGTTTACAATCTCATTACATCAGCTGTGCTTTAATAGCTTTAACAGTTTTCTTTTTAAAGAAGAAATGTTTTGAAGATGAGAGATCTGTTTTGGATGCACTTTTAACAAATAGCTTGAATTTAGTTGCTAATGTTTTAGAAATATCGGGTCATAACTTTGGTAGAAAATGCTAATATTTATCTTTTATTTCAAGTTTGGATGCAAAGAACAATGACTGGTTTGTTGTAGAAACCAATTATGACCCCTGGAAGCCTCCACTTGTTATAGATGACCGCAGACACCCTGCAATGAATTGCTTGAATAAAACGGGTCAAGAGGTAATGCAATGCAATATAAAAGATAGCTATGCAGAGAACTAAAGCTATTAATTTGATTAACTATGCAAACGGGTATCAAGATGGAACTTAGAAGTACCATTAAAAGAACAGCTGAAATTTGTAACAGTTATTCCAAATATAACCCAACATAATCATGGTTGAGATTTCATGTTTGCACTAAATCAAAATATGGCTTTTATTTTACTTACAGATCATAGTTTATAGTCCACAGTTCAATCCCAAGATACAAATGTTTTCTTTTAGTTTGTTTTAGGGCAGTAAACTAGTTTTAAACTATAGTTTGTTACCTTATTGACTGGAATTATAATTTAATGGCAGTGCATGATTTATGAGTTTCTGACATGTTTCTGTGGAATGGCTGAACTTCTGAAACACGCAAGGGTTAAAAGGGTTAGAAAGGAAAAGAAGTTTTAAAAAACCACAAATTTAACTATTCCTATCTATCACCAGGCATGGCAAGTTAGGCATGGCAAGTTCTTGTCTTGATTAATAAATAATGCATTAGCCTCCTCTATGAGTGCAAACAATGTGGTTAATAGAAGTAATTTTCATTCTAAAATTCAGCTAAAATACTTTGAGTTTAACTGACGCAATAAACTAAAATAATCATAAGCCCTAGAGCTGTTCGTTTATTCTACAGCTGGCAAGGTAGCAACATCTCAGAGCAAATTATTGACTCTTTCTATAATGCCTGTCATTTAGGACGGAACACTTGTTGCTGAGACCAGATTGGTTCATGGTATTCTGTGCTACAGCTGCTCTAAAGATTAAAACAGAACTTTTAATTTTTGGTTTCAATCTTTACTCTTCTTCCCTACCAGAAAATATCATTATCAGGTTTATACAACGTTCTCTCTACAAAGCCTATCCTCAACAAGGTAACTTTTTTTTAATTTTACTTTTATTTATAACTCATCCTTTATATTTTTATTAAACAAGTCCAGGTGAGAAACATATCTAATAGTCCCCTTCCTCCTCCTCCTATTTTCCCCACAACAACCCTGTGAGGTGAGTTGGACTGAGGGGGAATGATTGGACCACAGTCACCCACACCCTGGCTAAGGGAGGGACTAGAACTCACTGTCTCCCAGTTGCTAGCCAGATGCCTTAACAAAACTGCCTGTCTAAACTTGTAACTCCTTGTTTGATGCATCCTAAAAGATTTCCATTCATTCATGTCCATCTGCCTTTGAATTGTTCCATACTCTTAAAGTAAATATTGTTTTGAGCATTTTGCTTCTGCTTAACCCATTATGGTAGAATGGGAGACAACAGAGCTTGTCTTTTAAACTGGGGCAGTAAATTGTTTGCAACTGGAGACACATTTGTTGGGGGAGGGCTGATGGGATGTGCTATAGGCAGGATGTAGTTTCCTGCACTTCTTTGAGGGAGGGAGGGAGAGTTGCAAAATATTGCAAAATGATATTTTTATATGAAACTTTCCCCCTTATTTAGTTGACAGTCTCAACTACACTGCTAGAAGTTTCTGAAGGCCATATAGAGACTTATCTAAGGAATTGTCCAGAGCCGTGCAGTCCCTGGTGAGGGCCACGCAGCCTGCAGAATACAACTCATGGAAGAGGATCCCTTGCTGGGTGAACAATGGCTGGTCTTTTCCATTGCCAAGAACCTCTTCGTCTTCAGGGTGTCTCCAGAGAAACCTGGATTTAAGTGCTTGCAATTCAACCAGCAAAATTAATTCAGTCTGCTTTCCAAATATATACTTTTCATTGTATGAACCTTAAACAGGGTTTGGAACTTCTGCTTCTTTTTTCCTTAACATCAGTTGATCCTTGGTTAGTGTTACTAGAGAATTTCTTAGGCAAGTATCTTATGGCAATTTGTCCTATGTATCTTCATTCAGAAGTAAGTCCCATTGTATTTGGCATGCAAGGTGTGTTTTAGGCAGGGCTATGGGGGATACAGTTTTAGGAAATGATGACAGTTTGAACTAGTATTGTCCAATCCTTTGAAAGAACTGTGTTCTCAATCTTCTTTGGCTGCCATCAATGTGTATTCCCAGCCTGAAATAATGTTCTGGAGTTCTTGCCTCCCTGTGCACCTACAGAATTCCACCTACTTCCAGGAGGAGAGAGCCATGAGAAAACCCAGCCCTGCATCAAAGGAAAAGCATAGCACTCCTCTGCAGTTAGCAAACATGCCTGGAGCTTTCCAGCGTGTTACCTCTGACATGCTTCAGAGATTCCCAGTTAGTTCTCCACCTATGACTGTCTTTCATCTTCATCCACAAGTTTTAAAGGAGTGGCATGTCTTTATGAGTGAAGCCATGTTGCTGTTTTTCATAAAACGTAATTGGTAAGATGACAGATGAATAGGAGTTTTTGGGCAGTCAGGTGAGGCCAGCCACGCTCCCTCAGCTCTCACTGTAGTGTGCCCTCCAGTTGGATAAGTAGACTAGAAAGAGTGTCAGATCAAGGCATATCAGAAAGACTTGCCATATTTTTAGTGGTACGCCTTGCTAAAATGTAGAGCCACTACCCCAGGATCACAACCAACTGAATGTTTCAGTTCTGTTAATTGGAATTAAAAATGTAACATTAATGTCCTTGATAATTTTGCAATTAAAAAAATAAATTACACTGTCTTATTGAAAGTGATACAACTTTTCTTTCAGTGTTACTTGTATAACATTTCTCATAAATTAAGCCTAGGGTCCAGCTAATACATGGATCAGTTTTATTACTTGACTGCTTAATAAATTAAACTTGATATCTTCTGATAATTTAAGAAATGGCCCTTTTAAAGCCACCTTTATTCTAGTTTTTAGGAAGCTGAAGGGATGGGTAAGGCAGAATTAGATGTCTTCAAGGCTATGTTGAAAGTTTGGAGACTTCTTGCTCTCCTGAAAGAAAAGTTGATGTATTTGACACACTGGTGCTATATTCCCAGGCATGGGAGGTTACCTGAGTGAGTTAAGTAAATGTTGGTACAGAAGAGAGCTTAATGTTTGAGGGCTTAATGCCCAATAATCCAAATGATGTGAACTAACACGATGCTATCTCATCTGCAATTTTCATTTATTGACTTAATAAATAAGAATTTGCTTTCACCCAACAAAGCTTTTTTAAATGTCTGAGATGTATTTCCATAGCATGTTTAACTTGCTCCACTTGCTGGTTTAACACATCCCACTCTATTGCATATATCCTACACCTATCATGAGTGTAGGATGTAAAATGAATACTTGTTCCTTGATCTTTTTAAAGATTCATTACATCTCATTAAAGTTGTTAGATCAAGTCTTTCCAGTTGTGGTAAATTATCTATTAAGCAGGTAAACCTTTTAAAATATTTAATTAGGCAAATAATGTTGCATTCCTAGCTGAGTGAGTAAGATATTCAATTTAAGAGCTGTGCTTAGCTCTGGTCAGTGACTGATATAATTCAAGGAACTCTGTAAAGCAATTCTTCCCAGACTGTTAAATTGCAGATAAGTTTATATCTGCACTCATTTGCACTCTTAAAACCTTGGGAGTAGACTCTGATGTGTTCCACAGCCATATTGTTTGTGTATTGTGTATACATCAGAGAGAAAAAAATCAACGTTCATTCAGAAGGAAGCAAAGACTGGCTATTCCCATGAGCTTATACCCAAGGATAAAAAAAATTCACTGATTTATGTTCCTAAAAGTTGCGTTTCCTAAATGAGCTATTTCGTTCTGTACATACTCTACCCAGTGAATTTGCAAAAATTATTACATTTCATGTGTTTGAACTAAGCATGCCTAAATCATCTGATTTCAACATTTCTCTCACTGCTAGGACCAGTTCTGCTTCAGCTTAATTTCCAGGGTATCTTTACTCTGCAAATTTACAACTGACTAAAGGGTTTACAGTATTCAACACAATGCCTAATTATTGGCTTATCCATAATTTGCTAAATCACTAAAACTGTCTTAGCTTGCACATTCTGCTGTCCATAACCCATGGTTTACAACTAAGCATGGTTCCAAACACCTTTCTGGCTTAATGCAATCAGTGATCTCTCCTTCTGGCTAGGGATCTGGCAAGAGTCCATATGCCTAGATAATTTAATACTTCCAAGGATATTGTTACAACGTGCCAGGACAACTTATAAACTTGTTGGCTTATTTCTTGCCTCCCTCTTCACCCAGGTCCTGCTCCATTTCAAAGAATGGAAATCAGAATTATCCCACAAAATTAAAAAGGCTAACTTTTCTAGGCCAGATATACAAGTGAAGATTACCTTATTAATGGGCAGATGCCATTAAAAGGTAGAGATATCACCACCACCACTCTTCCACACTAGCTCCAGCTAAATCAATTTCCACTTGACTGCATAAAACAATGGTGTGACACTTTCCAAATTATAGTCGGCTTAATAGATTACACTCTGTTGGTCTTTCAAGTACATGGTAGATACATTTGAGCTATAGCCTATGTGGCAGAAGATGATGGCCAGTGTAGTTCAAGGTTCTAGGAAGCTTTCACTGCTAATGGAGCAACCATAGCATAATATAGGTGAACCACAAACTTCTGGCCCTCAAGTTACACACTGAAAAGGCTCTCCAGTTACACAAACTATTAAGAGTAAAATAGTGAAGGAAGTAGACAGTTAATTTTTAGGTACAACCATACCAAAACATTATAGTATATTAATAAGCCAAAATTGGTTGGGTTTGCAAAGATCACTGGCTATAGTTAACAAAAGATAATTCCTGGGATAAACAGGTTTAATTCATCAGCAAACCATTATGGCTTTGGAATCTCTGTAATGCTATGGAAGAATTAAAAAATAGTAAACATAGAAAATATGTGTTGATATGAAAATGTACTCCATATTGTAATGTCAGGGCCCTTGTTTCATTTTGTAGGTAAACAGATACTATAATATATAAATACACTTTTTCAATATGGCGACAAGGCATCGTACTTCAAGAGGGGATTTTTTTTCTGCTAGAGCACAGGTGACAAACTTGATCACGTCACAAAACATGTTACGATGTATTGTGACATTTTTTGCCTTTGCAGACAGAGCCAAGGGGGGCAGGCCTGTGTATGATGCATCCAGCCTGCGGCCCGCCAATTTGACAGGCCTGTGCTAGAGTGCCTATTTCTTCTGAAGTGAGGGGAATCGGTTTAGGTAACACCAACTTGTCTCCAAGGCATTAAAAAAAAGAGAAAATATACAGCGCTTTTCTAACCCACAGACCCAGGGAATGAGAAAAAAGGATGGAAATCTCATTGAGCTCTCTTCAGGAAGAAGTCATTACACTATTGATCAAAGACAATTGAGCAATGTAAGCCCAAAGAAACTTCCACCAATACTTATTTAAATTTGAGACTAAATTGAGCTTTTATTCCTTTACAAAAACCAACTGAAGCTGGTTTTCAAAATTAGTCACGTCTGCTGAATGTTCTCTTTAGTCTTTCCAAATGGGGTGTGCTAGGTGAGTATATGTATGCTAGGTAAGCGTATGTACGTACGCCCCTGCTTGCTATACATTCTTTAAGAGCTCTGCACATATCCTTCTGTGCAGAGACTGGTATTTGACCTCTTAAGTCAAGCATAATTAGACCCTTTAAGAACTTGAACGAAGTAAAATTCCTTTAAGATCTCCTAGTTAAACTTGTACCATTACAGCAAATTCCCAGCCTGGGGCCACCAAATGTTTATTAGTACAACACTTTTCTTATCACAACATAGGCCATGAGATTGGTAAGTCAAGGCACACTGTAGGATAACATATGTATCATGTTGATTTGTAGCAGCAATGGTAGGAGGTACTCCACTGACGAATGTTGACCTAGTGGCTAGCCATGCAGTTATGCTAAGCCATAACAAGGATCAAAGCAGCTTTCCAAGCGAATGTATGAGTTGATGCTGTTTCCATCTCTACTGAATTTCAATGCTAATAGCTGGATCTCATTGCTAATTCTCTAGGAATTTGTCACACATTTTCCATTCATTTCCCTTGATATATATAGTGAGACTTCAAAACATAGGCATTCATGTCTTAGTGAGACTTCTAGATAAGTGCATTTTGTAATATTCTACATCTTTGGTTCTGTGTTTATTTTCCAACAATCCCTACAAAGCCTATAGGTATTAATGGAGGACCACAGCATTTTTACAAAGTACCCGATTTTGATTTCTATTGAGTGGAATGTTCTTGTTGCTACTCAAGTTTAAGCAAAAGCAAATAGTCTTCTCAAAGCAGAAGAATGTGTGCATTTGCACTTCTGAGTTGAGAGCTAAGACTAAACAAGAGCACAAGGTACAATTAAATAATATGTTAATCTTTAAAAGTATTCATTTCCCAATCCCAGGGATGTTTGCATTTCCCAATCCCAGGGATGTTTGCAGGCACTAACCCTTTTATCTTACAATACTTTGATCCACTGTGCATAGTTCACCTGAACAGCGATCTCTCCCCCCTCCCTCCCCCCTCTATTTATATTTATTTATATATTTATATTTATATATATATATATATATATATATATATATATATATATATATAAATATAAATATAAATATCTGATCATAGTGGGATCAAACTGTGTTTACATTTACTTATAAGACACATGAAAAGGAATATACATTATTTCAAATACAGTCTATCCAGGTTGGTAAGGCATCACTAGCATTTTCATAGAACAAAATTACGCATTAGTGAATGTCCTGCACATTCATGTCTAGAAGGAATTTCATATTGTTTTAACAAAAGTAACATCCCCATCATTCCAATTTTGGGAACAGAGGACTCTGGATTTAGATGTATTTTCACACAATTTTTTATCACAAGATGAACAGTTGTATTCAGAAGAAACAGTTTCTAAAGGGTACAAAAAACAATTGGTGAAGAATTCTGAAGTGGTTGAAATAACAATATATTTAATATATTTAACTTTCCTTACATTTTCTGGGCTAGTCCATTTAATCAAAATATTTTGAGAAGGTACTGTATATACAACTGTTTGGAAGAGATGATGTAAGGGAGTACGTTGGTCAGTTCAAATACAAAGCTGACATTGGCTAGGGATATTGTCCCAAAACTATGTCCACAGGCAATCACCTCAGCCATGTAGCCACTTTTGAGCTAAAGATTTATGATGACCAATGAAATGGTTGAGGGAGCAATCATTAGAGATTTAACATCTGTTATAAAGACATATATTTATTATTGTGTTATATGTGATAAGAGATTATTATTATTATAACCACTATTTAGAAAAGTATTTTCATTTCAATCTGATCTTTTTACTATAGTTTTTATTTCTCCTCGTTCTCTCTTTGCCCTCTAAATCTCTTTCTAATAAAATAATTATAGATCAGAAAAGCTTACACTGTAGTAAATTTGTCAGTTTTTAAAGGTACCCCAATATGCGGATGTTATTGCAAGAAGAGCAAAACCCTGAAGAGCAGCTTTGGATCAAGCCCGTTATCATATAATGAGAACTCAGTAACACTTTTATAAACAAGCTAGCAACAAACTGTTTTTAAAAATCAATACTTTTTTCCTTGACTCTATTATTACTCATGGCTCATCTTAGCTTCATATAGCATTGTTCAAAACACACCTACATACAAGTCAAACTTTATTTAAAACTACATGGTAAAATTACTAAAATCACCATAATAAAAACATAAGAACTGCAGCCAGGTTGAAAGTTTAGCTGTTCGAACTTTTATGAGAAAAAATTAGCAAGCCTATTCTAAAAGGCAGTGTGTGAAAAACTACTTTACATTTTATACAGATTAGAACACATGAAACGTAGTAGTGATTTTCTATTTGCATTTATCAATGAGTTAGGCCACAGAAACGTTCCAGAGGCCATTTTCATGCACTTTGAGCTCCAACAATCTCTGAAAAAAGAAAATAAAGTAACTATTTACCAACTATTCAAAATACACCTTTGTACTGAAAACAGCTCTTGGTAAATTACAGTCAACAAATATATATGATTGGACCACATGAGTTCGTTATTCTCATTGTGAAGATGACAGTTTATTGTTCCCCACAATTAATACATATTGAAGTGTATTTCCATCACTGTAAATAGGTAATAATTTTGAGTGCGACAAAAACAGTTTAATGATTCAATAATAGTAGAAAACAAAATAAGATTATCACTGAAAATTTTGTCCATTTAGAACAGAATGTTCTGGAAATTCTGGAAGTTCCAGTCTCTCTCCTGAATATCCTTGACCCTCCTCCTAAGCAGGTTTTTGGGGGATACTTCAAAAATTTCCAGAAGTAACTTCTTGTTTCTTATTGCCTTATTCTGGGAAGTTTCTTTCACTTCCCAGTCATGCCTTCAGCTCTGGGGTTTCTTGATGATTTACCACTCAAGTATAACAATCCCCTCTTACTTTTTTAGTGTAAAGTCACCAAACTATTATATAGAGATGCGCATATTATTTCAGTTAACAAGCAAAAATGCTTAAAGTCTGAATGCAGAACAAAACTAAAAATGTTTATCCAACTTTTCCTAATTCTAAAGTCTACAATCTGCATCAAATAAACTAATTGTATCAGCATGAGTAGGATAACAATAACTAAAGTAATCAAAGATTCTCACCAGGTTCCTTCAACATTTGAGGATCTCCAACTAATTCCTCACCCTGCCTTTCTGCTTCAGCTAGAATTTCTTCAGTGATACTATTTGTCTGAGACTCTGCCATCATTTTTTTCATTAGTTCTTCCTGAAAATGGATCAAAAGAGTAATTCTCACAATTTACTAGTCTTGTCCACTTGTTCTATACCATACTCTTAAAAATAATCTTTTGCTTTGTAGATTTCTTAGCATAACATTTACCTCTGAGTAGACTGCAAGTTTAAGTGGTATGTCTTCAAGTTTTACAAAGTCATCTTCATCAGATTTCTGACTCACATTTCCAGAACCAGCTTCCTATAAAGAGAATATTTTTAATTTAATTATTTATCTATAAAATGTATAACTTTACTTTCTTTCAAGGCTCAAGATCGAACTTTCTTCAGTTTTATAATTATTTCATTAAAATAATTATAAAATAATTAACCTGTGACTACTTCTTGTTATGAACAGATATAATCTTTCAGTAGAACCAATGTAACTAAACTAAAACTAAACAATAAAACCAAAGTCCAAAAGAAGCATTGTAGATAGACAATTCTCCAACCATGGATTCTTGAGGCTCATATCAGATTATATTTAAAAGACAAAAGCACTACATACATATTCATTAACCAATACAGGAGATTCTGTATCAGGACTGCCAACTACAGAGCTTTCAGGTGTTCCCGATGATGATTTTGAGTCTCCACATATTGCGTCTACAGCTTGGTTTTCATTTTCTGCTAATGGAGAGTTTGTTTTTTCTGTAGCTAAGATAATGCTGGCATTAAAATCTTCAGCAACTCTAACAACTAAGGACTGTTTTTCTTCTGTAAGATTAAGATACTGAGGTACATTAGCAGGCATATTTTGATCATCTGAAAAACAAACAATATTTGATTATGTTGCTTGCAAGGACTGGGATTTTATAAGAGTTTACATACACACACACAAAAACACCAGTTAGTGAATATGGAAAACATTTCAAAAGATTACATTAATAGATATATTTTATATAAATGATCATATTGAATAATTTAAAATTGATCTGCTATAAGTAACTCACAACTTCAATATGCTGACTTCAGTTAGACCTATTAATTGTTAAGATGGTCCAAGATAATAATTAATGTAATAATCCTTAAGAGGCTGAAAAAATAACATATTGTGCCATTTGTAATTAGTTTATATTCTGAATCCAGACTGCACCAAGAGTTCATGCTACAAATATATTACAAAATAACAGACTTTGAACAATAAGCAAATAATAATAATTGAACAATTTATACAGAAACAGCAAGAAGTTAATATGAAGTGTTCTAAGCAAAAACAATATAAAATCAACTTGTTTTGTCCATCTTTCTCTTGTTCTCCTTCTGCTGTTTAATTTTCTTTTACCTATTTTACTAATTTTAACAAAGCCAAAATAAATGTAGATCTTGTTAATGTTACTTATCTTTTCAAGTCTAAAACGTGAAATCTTAAACTCTGAAAAAGCAGGATACACTTATAAGCTCTGAAGAGCTTCTGTCACGCTATAGAATCCTTTGTGTTCTGTTTAATAAGTGTAGAGTATTCATAAAATACTGATGAGTAAATACCTAGCTTTTAAACTTCCATATAATTAACATAAAAGCAATTGTTTTTATGAGTGTATTCCTGTATTTCATTAGAATATATCTTTCTAATCATCAAAACACTTGTGAATTAATTCTACCCCAGCCCAAACCAAGCATCATCCATACACAAAGTTTCAGATGATTTCTCTGTTTTCCTAAGAACAAAAAAAATGCCTTGTAAATAAGTTTTTCTATATTCATTTTACCTTTAGTGTTTACAGATTCTTGTTCAGAAGAAAATGTTTGACACACATTTGGATTTTCTGATATGGACTGTAAAACCTGTGACAAAATAAATTTATTATTTTGACTCATTTAAATTTTAATTACTTAAAGCTCCAATCTTATTCATGAAACATATTAAGAATCTTAAATTCAGTGTTAATATTAATGTTCTGCTTCAACTAATTTAGCAAGCAGGAGAATATTCATTCATTTAAATCCATGGTTTCTAATATATTACATTATTACCAATTAAAAATCTCCATCAAACCTCCAGTATTCTAGTTTGAAAAGCTATTGTATTCTTACTTAGCAAATTTAAATTTAATTTTGCAGTTTTAACCACCAGTGCATAGTTCTAGATTTTCTAAATAGTTATGTTAATAAATCTTTCCAAAGAATGAAGACCTATCTAGCATCAAGACACAAACGCATTCTCTCAATACCTGTTCTTCGTTTTCAGCTGTAGTTTCATTATTTGCCTGGAGGGAGGTTTGAACATCTACAGGTCCTTCTTCAAATTCATCTATTTCTTCATCTTCATTTTCATCTTCTCCACTTCCATAATTAGTGAGAGCCTGAGTTTCTGCTTTAGACAAGCCTAGAATGTGTGAAATATACTCCAAACATGAAATAGACCACAATAAGAATTAAAGAAATACACATCAAAGACTACTTTGAAGCATAGAACTAGCTATTTGAGTCTTTAGATCCTAGACTTGATTCTACGAATGTAATTATGTAAAATATTTTAGACACTGAATAATGAGTAAGGATAAAACTGTGCATCAGAGAAGGATATCTAATGGCATAATTTTATGTTTACTCCCAAGTACAGACTGGATGGAAGTCTAAGCCTATTATATAAAGAAGCTACAAATGTTCAGCAATAACGGCATGTGCAGTACAATATTAAATATGAGTGTATTTCATTTCCTACTGGAGACACAAGACTGAAAGAATGCAGTGGGAACAGTTCCTTTCATACATGTAATCAACTTTAGAATGTAAGTATAACTCTGTTAAACCAGGCTCAAGGGCCAAGCTAGTCATCATAACTTTAGTTTAGACTAGCAACTATCGCATTTCATATTCAGGTTCAATGGGTGTAATAATCTACTTAATACATTTAACAATTGGATTGGCAAAAATGTAAATACATTTAACTATATTTATTTAGCATACAGCAATTTATCTATAACAAGCTAGTAACAGAAGACAGAATTAGTGATCTTTCATTCCACTAATGTAGATGCTTGATTACTTGAAATTATAATCAAAGCCATTAAAGTTGCTTACTTATGGAGACAGGACAATTTTCACTCTCTTCTTCCTGATCAGAAGGATCTGATCTTGTACTGATTGGAATTTCTCTGCTGAATATTGCAGGTTCATGAACTTGCTTAACAGTTTCAGTTTCATCTTTGTCCTAGAAATAAACAAATTTATTGTTATATAGAATAAAAGAGTTTTAATTGTTTAAGTTTTATTTTTAGTGGCAAAAATAAGGATGAATCCTATAATGTCTATTCTACAAAACATTTTACAATTCTGCTCAAATTTTATCATCTCTTCAGTTACTACTTAAAAACAGTTCGAAGGGGGAGGAATCTTGGAGTAAGGAATATGAAAATTCTTTAGTGTGGAAGAACCTATTCAGCAACTACTGCCCTTGCTTATGAACCTCGAAGGAATATCTAGTTTTGACTGCTGCTCAAAAAGAATTTAGTTTAAACAGTCTCACTATTAAAAAAATTATCAATAAAAGCCCCAGCATCACTCCAAGTTAGAACAACCTCCTAAGCACATTTCTATATGAGTGTATGAGTATGTGTGTTTGTGTATATAGAATTAATAACTTCTCTGAACTTTTGAGCTAAACATAAAAAAGTTCATTATCTTTAAAAATTAATATAGTATTCATCAGAAATGATATTCAATTACAAAATCTGCAAAAATAGAGGACATATTCTCCATTGCTTAAAAAAAATCTCTTACGAAAAACTGATGAACAGGTTAGAACAATTTGGAGTTGTTGCAGGATAAAAATTAATAGAAAGCAAACGAAATAACTAAAAATCTAACAGGAGAACAGAAGTTAGAATTAGAAAAGGTCATGGAATTTCAAGTGATAAAGTTAAATACATAGGAATATGGCTGACAGCACATTGCAAAACACTAAAGGAAAATAATTACGACAAACTATTGCAACAGGTAAAGAAGGATTTAGAAACATGGGGTAAAGTGCAACTTTCACTATTAGGCAGGATTGCAACGATTAAAATGTCTATTCTTCCAAAATTTCTTTATATATTTCAGATGATACCAATTAAAGTACACAAAAAATATTTTGAAGAACTTAATAAAATAATCGCAAAATTCATTTGGCAAAGGAAAAAAACGAGGATAAATTTAAAGGCAATGCAAGATATGAAGAGCAGGGGAGGGATGGCCCTTCCAACTTGGGAGTTGTACTATAGTGCGGCCTCCTTAGTATGGTTGAAGGAATGGATGAACTTAACAAACAAGAGAATATTAGTTTTAGAAAGCCACGACCTACAGAGGGGGTGGCATGCTTTTCTATGGGATATCGGGAAAACCACCCAGAAATACTTTCACAGACACTTAATTAGACATACATTATTGACTACCTGGAAGAAAATAAGGAGAAAACATTATTTAAAAATACCAATCTGGATTTCAACAATGGAAGCAATGATCCATCCAAATAATTTGGATATTATTAAGATGATTAAATACAAGGACTTATTGGATGCGCAAGGAAATTTGAAATTGTGGCAAGATCTTCAGGACCAGGGAGTACAAATCGATAGATGGGCATATCTTCAAGTACAGAGTAGATACAAACAGGATAAGAAATAATTTGGAATCAATAATAAACTTCAGCAACTAGACAAAATTCTATTAGGCCCAGACAAAAAAAATAACAAAATTTTATAATTACCTACTAGAGGCAGAATTAGAGGAAGAAATTGTCAAAGGGAATATGATAGCCTGGAGTAGGAATAAAGGACGTAGTATCACTTTAATAGAATGGGAGAAGGTCTGGAGTAGAAATAATAAAATCACAAAATCGGCAGCCTACAAGGAAAATGCCTATAAGATGTTTTACAGATGGCACTTTCCCCCCTCGAGATTAGCGAAAATGCAACCCCAACATGAGTCCGAATTGCTGGAAATGTAAAAAAAAAAAAAAAAGGGAAGGAACTTTCTTCCATATGTGGTAGTCTTGTATCAAGGTTCAAAAATATTGGCAGAAAATTAGAAAATGGTTGGAGGAAATGACAATAGAACAGATTGAATTTAAACCAGAACTCTTTCTATTAGGGATTTTTAATAAACAAATCTCAAAAAAAGTGAAATATACAACAATACATATTTTGACAGCAGCCAGACTGGCCTTTGCACAACGTTGGAAGTAAATTCATATTCCATCAGAGGAATTGATTATTCAAAAAATAGCAAATTGTGCAGAGATAGACATATTAATTTTGGCATTAAAAGGAAAAGATACATCAATGTCCTATGACAGCTGGAAGTGCTGGTACGAATGGATAGAACAAAGATCGATTAAACAATAAAGGGCAAAAGAAGATATGTTATAATTGTAGTAGTGAATACACACACACACACACACACACACACACACACACACACCGTGTTTCTCCAACAACCCCCAGTAGGAAGACCCAGCATGTTTTCTAGGGATAAAATGAAATTAAGCCCCACCCCCAAATTTAGACCTATTTTAAAACATGCGAAATTGGGGGGGAAGTTTATTTTTTAAAAAAAATCTTACTTTGTCTTCATCAATATCTTCAGTAGATGAACATACTCCTTCTTCAAGTGATTTCTTTACCTAATAAATAGAAATTTGAAAGAATATTGGCTTCTGTTCAAACTAAATACCAACAACTAGATGGTGGAAATTATAGGAGATATATAAATGAATTCTGAGCCATATATTCATTCTGCTGTGATTTTCTTTTCGGTTGGTAACAATTAAAATATTACAATATTGTTTAACTAGGTATTTTTGTTTTTTGCAGCTTGCTCTATTAGAACTGGTTATTAGATTGGCTGAATAATTTCTCTGAAGGCTCTGGATTGGTATGACAGAGATATAGTTGAGTGGTTAAGTTTCCTTACAACTTAAAATATAAAAGTCAGATGATTAAAATTCTATTGTAATACTAGTATTTTCAACTCCTGTCCAAGACAAAGGCAGAGTGAAACCTTAATTAACAATAATAAATTAAAAAAACTAAGGAACAAAGAACCATTCTATTCTTCTACTGTTCTCCAAATAATATACTAAACTGAAGAATTTATAGAGTATAAAGAACTCAATCATAAATAACAGGATGTGGTCCTGTTATACAAGCTAAAATAAACCTTCATGGTAAGACTCTGATGTTGTTTGATATTAGAACAGAATTTGTTTGCATCCTTTGACATCTGCAGTCTTACTAGTGACAAATAAAATAAAGCAAAATATACAACCTTCCTCAAATTCATGAAATTCATGAACACTAATTTCCAAAATATGCCTGTTTGTTTTCATTATTGCATAAAGAATGAAAAATGTCACTTATTAAGGATGTAAAACCTAGTTTAATTTTGAAGCTGAATTATTTTCTAAGCTGAACAGAAATTCTCAAATAGAGGCCCTTAACAAATTCTTATTTATTATCAGATCAGCCCCCGTCAGTTCCAGTCATTATGTCTGGTGTTTGGAAGCAATGGGAGCTACAAATGAAAATATCTGAGACCAACAATTGGGAAAAATTGATTAGTTCATAACTGAATATCATTTGATCTCAGGAAGAATATTGACAGAAAGAGAATGCATAGTAAAATATCAAAATTAAAATTTAACAGAATTTGAAATATATTAACAAAAGTAATATATTTACATTATATGAAACAAAATTTTATATTGACCTCTTTAATATAAGTTTGTGCCATTCCTCCTACTTCTATTTTTGGTTTACATTTTTGCTTTGCTGTCAGACTGTTATTATCCAAGTCTTGCATGAGTTTAAAAAAGGCTAATTCATTGAATAAGACTTCAGAAATCTCCACAAGAAGGTCCTCCCCACAATCCTTTAACTTTTTACCAGCAAATTTTGCCAGTGAATCCTGTCCAAAAAAGAAAAATGGTTTAATGTATATATTATGTTTAACTTTCATCCTTTCCCACCTCCTGATTATATTCAAGGTGGCTGATACAGCATTATTCAACTTTACTTCATAAATTAACATATTAGCTCAAAGGCTTACCTAAGATCATTGAATGAGTTTATGGGTAAGCAAGGTTCTAAGGAATATAGCATTTTATTCTAAAGCAAAACAGACAAGAATTTGGATTAAGTTCTCCGCTATGTTTCTACTGTGATAGATACTACTTTTTCCAGATATTTTCTGATTGTATATTCCTCGTTTGATTAATTAATCAATATGACAATTTCTAAAGCAAAAATAGAAGGCATGAATGACAAGTGTTCCAGAAGAAGCTCTGTCAAAAGAAATGAGTTAAAATGCAATCCTTCTGACAGACTTTTCTCCTTAAATTATAAAAATATAAAATATAAAAAGGACTTGGATAATTCTCATTTTTAACCACTGAAGTAACATTTCAAATGATTTATCAAAAGTTTCATTAAAATATTCATTTTTCATGCTGTAAAGATGAGTAGATTTTAAGTGTCAGCATTTACAAATCAGACAAATGCTATGGATTGCACTTTCCATACTTATACTTGAGTTGCCAGATTATTTAAGATCTCTTTCATATTAACTTTTCAAGAAATTATAAAGTGCTTAGCTTTAATTCAGTACTTTAGGTGGCTATATAAACAGATTTACTGAAGTGATTAAAAACAACTGCCATCATTGGCAGAAACATTCACTTCAGAATCAAGGTAAAATAATCTTTCCAAAGCTTTGCCAGCACCATAGTGATTCTGAAAAATAATCTTATTTTTTTTACAAAGCTCACGAATTGTATACTTGCCTGCAAAATGCTACCAAGTTGCTTATGAAATATCTTGACAAATTCTTTGCTTTCATCATTTTGTTGAGTAAGGGTTAAGACCATACGTTTTACAGCAGTCAAGAGTTGGGAAGTACATATTTCATCCATGTGTTCCTAGAAAGAGTTGAGATTAAATTTTATTTAAACTAAGGATGTATGTATGAAAAAAGTTATTTAGTTTACATAACTTGATTATAATCTGCATATAGATATAAGAAAAAGATCAGAGCTCAGTCAATCAGGTGCTTCTTTGGAAAATTCAGAGGAAATATCCTAATTTTGGTAAGAAACACTTTTTACTTTGAATAAATGAAGCACCACCTTCTCTATAGAAGGAATCAGCTGCTTCTTAAGAAAAATCTAGCTACAAGTTTCTGTTACAGCAAATTCTTATTTTCTGTCACTTATAGAAATCAGCATTATAATACCTTCAGAAAGGGGATAACTTCTTTCATAATTGCTTTAATTTGTCGATCCAGCTGCTGAGTATCTATTCGGGGGCAAGGAATAGAAGATACTTCAGTAGTCTGTGGTGCAGCATGGCTTTCAACTGCATCTGAACCTTTAAAAAAAGTATGTTAATATTAATACTTTTTCCCCTCACACAAAAAAATTCAATATAAGTAAAAATTTTCTGGATCTTGGATTACATAAATGATAAGTAAGCATACTGAAGAGTAAAAAGTTCAATATAACAAGTGTATAGTCACTATCTTTTTTACATAAATTATGTATAGTAAATACCAAAACATTTACATTCAAAATCAATGCTAATAGAGCAGATAATACCCTGCAATATGCAATAAATTAATACCTTCCAATTTAGAAGAAGGAGCAGTCTGGAGATTACTACAGCAACCATCCTCGGATTCAAGGTTACCCTCTGCAGCTATTTTCATCCGTTCATATTCTCTCATTCTAGCCAATGCTTGGTCTAAATGAATCACAGTGTTGCCTATATGTTGGCAAGAAAATCATGTAAAACAGATCTTTTGACACTGAAAATCAAATATTACCAGGTGCAAATTAAACATAAAACTGGAAAAAAAAGGACCAAGATTATTCTTAAGTATACCTGCCATTGATAACCCACAATTAGGGTAATTGGAACTTAATGACTGAATACATGGAGTTGACTACTTTGGAGATTTATAATACTTTGAAGGTAATGCCTAACAGGAGGAAAAATATTTTGCTCTATATATTAACAGTATTATGTTCCTTTAATCTGTAACAATGGGTACAAACTCCAACTCACTCCAATAGATATAAAATGTTTTTTTCATAAAGCTGTGGCATTGCTCTATATATCCAAAGCCAAACTGCTCTGGATAATTCTTTCTTTATTATTTGAGAAATAGAATGTGATGGCATTCACAGTTCTTTCTTTTTTGAATGCTAAGACTTAAAGAGATATTCAAGTTTGAAAAAGGGACAACCTGCACCAAAATGGATGTTAATATGACTGATCATTCTCTAGTTGATATCTAGGAAATTGTTCTGGTCATGAAACTAACAGGTGGTTCTCCTTTAACAACCACTTATTCTTCAGCTGTTCAAACTTGCAACATCACTCAAGTTCTGGCTGGTTCTCTGCCCTTGTTGTCAAGTGATCACAATCAGGCACTTGGCAACTGGCCCAAATTTCTAATTATTGCAGCATTATACAGTCACATTAGCACAATTTGTGACTTTCCCTGTCAGCTTCCTATAAGTAAAGTCAATGGGAAGCTGGCAGGAAGTAAGAAGTCACAATCAAGTGAGGTCATTGCTTAATGATCTGCACAGTCCTTACCTATCAGAACAGTACTAGCAACAGAAGCTGCTGAAACCGCCATCATGTGACATTGCACTTTGTGCCGCATGCCTAGTGATGGAAATTCTTATCCTAGTTACAATTAATTGAGGACTATGTGTATTCCAATGTCAATGATTACAAACTGCAATTCTCAGGTTGGTGCTTACCAAGATCATCAGTAGCAAATGGTTCAAAATTTGAAGATGTAGATCTAGTACTGCCATTGTCTCTATCATTTTGTTCAGATTCTCTGCAAGCACCTTGGTCAAAATTCTTTGCAAATGTCTCCTTAAAAAAGACATAATACAAAAATTTGGCAATGCTTTCCCATAATCAATCATCTTTTTGCAATTTTATACATTACTATTCCAGAATTTTAAGATAATTTTAAAAGACTCAGATCTGATTCTTTGCACGCGTTCAACAAGATCAAGCCTCCAACTACCAGCATAAACTGAACAGAAACATGTATGGAAGGTACAGCTAGAAAGAGAAGAGCAGTATACTCCCTCCTACTGAAAAAACTGCTAGTAAAGAACGAGTCTATAACTGCTCCTGGCTATGATCTTCCAGGGATGATTCAACATCATAAACCCTCTGAACTGGAAACTTTTTTGTTCCCAAACAAATCTGCTTATTTGGAATGCCATGCCATAATCTGCAATATCTTGAACTGTTTCTGGTTTAAACATTTACTTCTGGAAAGCATCAAACTCTCCTGAGGATGGAATGGTGCACAAGAGGCCTAGCATGGTTTGAAACAGGACAGAATATTCTCAAGTTGTCCAAAGCTTTCATTTCCCAAATCAATTACTTCTGCACATTCCTAGGACACCTGACAAACATCTTGCTATTTCTGTATCAAGCACAATTTTGTTTCTATGAATTTTCACTTTAAAGAGAATTCTTAAGTATTGGACAAGTAAATTCAAGTAAGTAATAATGTCAAAGCAAAATACTAAATCCATTTAGAAAGGAATCAGTATGTAATTTTAAAAAAGCTATGGCAGTCTACATCATCCTGTTATCTTTTTTTAAAAAAAAGATAGATCTCTTAAAAGAATGAAGATCAAATGTTACAATAGGGACAAAAGATGTTATGAGAGTTAAGAAAAGAATTAGATGACATGGTAATTCAAACTTAACAATTCAAGCTGGTTTTAAAGATCTTCACAGTTCAAGTTTTATAGGGGATTTTATCTATATTTTACACAAATGTTTAAGAGTATAACTCGTCCTTTGCACTTATACAATACATAACTCAGTAAAGTAAACCATCTCAATTTAATTCAGTGAGTTTTATGCTAAAATCTAAAACAAAAATACATTTTTATTAAATAAGAAATCAAACTTGATCTTAAAATATCCCAAGATTTAGATAACTTACATCATCAGTGGTTGCAAGGCTTTCACTGGGAGTAAGCTCCGAGTTTGATCCTATCCAGGCATTTGGGTTCAGTTGCTTTGGACATTCTACTCTTGTATTATCTTCAGATGCATGTCTGGTCACTATGTCCTGTATAAAGCAACAGTTTTTGATAGAAATTTATTTTTCAGAAATTAAAAAAGGGCAACCTCAAATCACAATTTTCCAAGTACCTGTAAAGCATACAGTGCTCTTTGCCTCAAATAATCTGTATTTAGCATCTGGAGTTCATGGAAAAGTTCAATTAGAAAATGAGGGCGAGATTCATTTTGAGATATCAAAGTAGCTACTTCAGAATAAATGGTGTCTCGTAAAGCTTCAAACATAGAAAGGTCACTGCCTGTTTCTGCAGAAAGATAGATAGAAATAAATAAATACCCTCATTATGTTCTCTTAATATTACTTTTTTATTAGAACAAAAGTTTTGTGGAGAATATACAACACAGTTGTGACATGGTCACATCTTCTAGGAAGAAGGAAAATTCTTCAGCTCGTGTTTGAAAGGAAATGAAATATTCCTGTTTAGTGGGTAATTCCTTGCAGAATACTACCCTAGAGTTCCCTGATCTTGGTGAGGCAGTTGCTAAAAATATGAAAAGTCCTTACATGTGAAGGGAATATACAGCATGCCAAATATGATTCAAGTTTTTTTGTACTTAATTTACATTTCTAAAACAAATCTATTTCCTCACATCTCTCTTTGCAGAACTAAAATTTCCAGAAAAAGTCACACCATAGACCCCGACACATATTAATGATTAACCCCAATTAGATACATTCACCCATTCACGTGTGAATCTTATTTTAAACACATAATTAAGTTCAGTAAGAATTCCCCAATTTAATACTGAAATCCCAACTTCATGCAGATATGTATTTTAACATACCACATTACCACAGAGTGGATTTGTGATAAGGAATGAGAGCCAAATTATTCCTGACATTTATGGACCTAATCAGTTTCTTTACTTTATGTCTGTGACATGGCTCTGAAGAAGTAGGCAGCTATCTATATTTTATGCTATATATTTTTATTCAAGATCTGAAATTGTCAAAATCTCAAATTGTTGATTTTATTTGCCCTTGAATTCTGGTAAGTTCAATTTTACAGACATCCAATGATGAATTTTGGCAACTATAATTCTTTTAAACATTCATTCATTCAGGTCCTTCATTTTTTAAATGATAAAAGTCTTAACTCTATTCTATTTGACCCACAAGCTGTATTTTCTTGCAGCTAAGACTTACTGTGTTTCCCCGAAAATAAGACCCAGTTTTATTTTCGTTTGGGTCCTGAAATAAGCATTCTGGCTTATTTTGGGGGTAGTCTTATTTTTTTGACGTGCAAGAAGTGGCGAGTGTGGGGGCCGATGAGAGTGGGAGCGCAGTTACCACTGGCCCTGCCCTCTCCATATCACTGTCCGCTTGCCAGCCGCCACAACCGGCCAAGCTCTTGGCATACCCCAGCCTCCACTCGGCCTGCCTGCTGGCCCAGCTGCTTCTGGGACACTTTTTGGCCATGGCGGGCACCATGCTGGCCAAGCGGCTGCCCATGCTGTTGCTTGCGGGAGCTCTTCACCATCCTGGCAGGGCATGCCGAAAGACTGACCCTGATTGAGGCTCCCTGGGGCAGAACCTCCAGCCCGGCACTTGCAAAGGTCTCAGGGGGGAAAGCCCCTTTACACAACCCAGCCTCTCTTTCAAGTGGGCAAGGAGCCCCCTCCCACCATACAATCAGCTGGTTGAGAATCTAGCGGTCGTAGGAACCGCTCCCCAGCTGGACACAGAACTCCAGCTGGAAGTGGGCTCCTTTGGCTACTGAGCCCTGGGTTGCATGCCTATTCAATGCTGCAGGCACTGGGGTACAGCTACGCTGAGCTTGGTGCTCTTCAGGCCCTGGACCTGATGAGCGCTAAAGCTCTCGTGCCAGCTGTGAGTAGGGTAGCTCCAGCAGGAGGTAGTGGAGGCTGCTGGATAGCAGCTGGGGCTTGGCAGTGAATTAGGCTTGGCGGAAGGCAAGGCAGCTGCAGAGCCACCACAGGCAACCAGGGGCAGCCCCATGCCTAGCGCACACAGATGGCATGAGAGATGCAGCACCCACCAGGGCCAAGCACCTGCAGCACCAAGTAGGTGTGGAGCCCGGTGCTCAGAAGCCCAAACACTTTCACAATGTAGGGCGGTGCCTATGGAGCACCCAAACACTTTTCGCCCAGAGGGAGGCGAAGTTTCCTCGGTGAAGTGAAAAGTCCATGGCAGAGGCAGAAACTATCCCAACATGCTGCCCATCTTCCAGCTTACCGGGAGAAGCAACACGCAGCCTCTCCCCAGTAAAGAGAATTAATGCTGTCCCTTTCAAGTGATCAAATCTCTCTCTCTCTCTGCATATAGAGGGGGGGGGGGGAGAAAAACAGCAGAGGGGAACTGGGTAAGGAGACTGAGCTTCCCCCACCCAGAAGCAACATGCAGCCTCTCCTAGTAACGAGAATTGCAGGCAACACTGTTTGAAAGGGACAACTGGGCACCAACTCACATTTGCTAGCAGGCACATCATTAAAACAGCATATTAAGATCTATGCTAATATTATGCTATGTTGCATAATGTTTGGATTTTCAAAAGGTCACATAATTAGATGGTCTTAAGGTATGAATAGCTTATAATAATAAACTATCACTATTTACTACTATAGCTTATTTATTTTTTTGGAAGTTAGTACCTACTCATGGCTGATGATTCAATCACAATTCAAGGAAAAATAGAAAAAAATAATTACATGCGGACTATCTCAAGAAACAGCTACATTTGCCAGATTTACTGGTATTTCTAATATAAAAGATACTTATACCCTGCCATAAAAACCTTTCATATCTGCAGTATCTGCCTCGTGATCTTTAGTAATACTTATTCAAGTGAGTAAGTAGATAAAAACCTTTCAGTAGTATGTAGAAGTCATCTGAAGTAATGAAAGGCATATTCAGCAATTAGATAAGCAAATAAAAAAACAGAAAAGTTTTTAAAATGAAGGCAAGTAAGCTAAGCAGCTAGTGCATTACCTGGTGCTTGTATGCATGCATTTCTGTTAGACTGCTGCAGTATTCTCCTAGCATGTGCTGCAGGAAAGGTGCGGGTGGGAAGGACAGACAGTGATAAACACAAAATGTGTATCAGAAATAAAGGCAAGGCTGAGTGAAATAATGGGAGAATATCTACTTAGTAATAGAAATGATTTTTTAAAACATCCCTTGGTAACCTTTTCATTCCAGGAAAGGGAAAAAAGTATCAGATTCAAAAAGCATTTTTGAAAAATACATGACTTTGCAATGGTGCCCATACACAATTCTAGTTGAAACCAGAATTTACAACAAAATTTGTTGTCAAATAAAGTAAAAATAAATACACTGCATTTAAATGTAATTTCAACACTAAAATTATCTCCCATAATTTCAAAAAAGAAGAAACAGATAAACATTTCTTCCTTATTGGTAAAAAGAAAAACTGGCCCTAAACCATAGTTTGTATTATAGGTATGAGCCAATCTCTAGCCCCCTGGGTCACATACTTGTTTTCTCTCCTCTTCCATGGTAGCTATAAAATTAGATGCTTTTGCTTTGGATTTACAAGTTTTTAATGAATTATGCAAGCTATAAATTACAGTAAAGATAAAAATCATTTGGTGGGGGGGGGGGGGAGCCTTCATAAATGATACTTTACTGTCACTAGAACTAAGACATGTCTCTGTTTCAGCCAAATCCTGAACAACATAGGAAGTTAATCTAATCTAAATATGTGGCTGAATAAAAAAGCAACTGTAAAGCTACAAAATGATCTAATGTTTTCCAATGCAAGAGATTCTGCTTTTTCTATTACTTCATAAATTGAGAAAAGGCAATAAGGAAAGGAGCGATCTAGTGATTAGTCTACTTTGCAATTAATGGGACAATACATTCAAAAACTTATACAGTAGTACCTTGCTACTCAACTGCTTTGAAACTCATTGAATTTCATACTCAATGCATTTCGACATGAAAATTTTGTCCTGGTACTCATTGTTTGTTTGGTATTCAACACACAATCCAGAACTTATTGATGCCGACTACCTTGTGACTCACTATATTATTCCTTATGGGAAAAATTTGCTTGGTACTCATCATTTTTGGTACTCACCGTACCTTTTGCAACCAATTAACAATGAGTACCGAGGTATCACTGTATTGCTTGAAGAAGAGAACCAATAGCCACTTGAAGAGGTCTCTCAGGAAAGAGGATACAGATTCATTACTCCCGAGGTAAGACAAGAACGAATGGGCGGAAGCTTTATAAAGAAAGATCCAAGCTTGAAGTTAGGAAGAATTTTCTGATGGTGGGAATTATTAAGCAGTGGAACACTGCCCTCTGGAGTTCTGAGTGTTCCATCATTGGAGTTTTCAAGCAAATGTTATAGACAGCCATTTTCCTGGGTAGGTTTGAGTTATCCCTCTGGAACTGAGAAAGGGTGCAGTGGAAAGTCTTGATTCTATCATAACTCTGTAATGTATCTGTAAATGTAATTCCATTCTATTTCAAATGGGTTTTAGTATTTTTTTCCCTAATTGAAGAATATATTTTCCTAAAGCAGCAAACTAGACACTAAGTCGATTTCTGTGACCTGTTCAAGTGCCATGGCAAAATCAGCCACATTTTCTTTGGATGCAAACAATGCAGCAACGGAAGTAAATCAAACAAAAGCAATGGGCTCTGGGGTATGTGACCAAAGAAAGAAGACTGAGCTCACTATTATAATGTTAAACTATGGTTTTGTTGTACAGATATACAACTTCAGATTCCAGAGGTGAATGCAGTTCCTCAAATCCCTTAGAGTCCCTCCAAAGCTGCCAATAAACCTTACTTTTTTAAACAGTAGAAAGCATATTAACTAAATTTAATTAATCTAACGAATGAAATTTGAACTGAAGCCATATCAAACACATCTAAATTTTGTCCGAGCCTCAGATATCTTTTGAGAGTATGTGACTCCAAAAATGCAGGCACTATTCTGAATGCTCCCAATTTATTGTTCAGTCTGAATATGCCCTCTCACACATTATGCATGTATACCAAATATGTTTAGAACTACAACTAAATAATAGGAGTTTTGCTCTTCAAAATGAAGCTATTATATATAGAGAAAATATGGCCTATTATTGGGTTTGAGTCCCAGTTAAGAACAAAACACTATAGAACTTTGACTGTGTCCATCTAACCCTTGAAAATACTTCACAAAAGATTAGAAGACGCTGCTAAATGTTCACTGAGAGGAGTGATCTCTGAAAAATGAGCAAAATCATTATCCAAGTCCTTCTGCCTGATTTTGAGATGTCCCCTTCAGGACAGGCTAGTCTATTCATCAAAATCCCCCAATCCTTGGTGAAGTATTTTTACAAGAGAAATTAGGTCTGTCAGTCCCATTACACATTCTTAACTGCATATGTAACACAGAAACACACACGCACATGCATGCATACTGGATATATATAATGCACATTTTCAAATATGTGTCTGTGTATATATACATACATATTTGAACAGTGTACTTTTTCATTGTGTGTGTGTGTAGTGAAAAAGTGCATTGTTGTATAATTATTAATCAGGAATAATTTGATTTTGGAAATTGTTGCTAACTATTTACTTGCTTTAAACATCATTTATTAAACAAAATGGTAAATGCAGCAATTAAACATAGATTATTAACATAATAATATAATCAATCATGAGCCTCAGTGGTGCAGTGGTTAGAGTGCAGTACTGCAAACTACTTCTGCTGACAGCCAGCTGCCTGCAATTTGGCAGATTGAATCCCCCCAGGCTCAAGGTTGACTCATCCTTCCGAGGTGGGTAAAACGAGGACTCAGATTGTTGGGGGCAATATGCTGACTCTGTAAACCGCTTAGAGAGGGCTGTAAAGCACTATAAGGCGGTATATAAGTCTAAGTGCTATTGCTATAACCCATTTACAAATTATTTTAGTTTTAATTTTAAATATGGTTATTTGAATCCATTTGTTATACTTAAAAAGGATTTTAACAGAAATGAATTTAGTACTGGAATAAATAATTCCATCCATATTTTCACAACAGTATTTTTTTTATCTTAGGTACTCTGTACTATGTTCTGTGACTATTCTGCTAAACAGTTAGCAGTATTTGTATTATGTAACAAAAGTTTTAAAACTCAATTCCTTTTATGCAGACATGAAGAACATATGGATCCATTTATTTCAGAAGTATATCATTTAAATATTTTGAAATAAGTACCTGAAGACATTTCTGATGACCTACTATATTTAATTATTTTCTCCAATTGTTCCCGATTCCTTTTGCTGAACACTTTTGCTTGAACAAGTTCTTCTTTCCGAGTTGAAGGTCGACCATTGTTGCTCTTGTAAGGCTCACATGTACTAGAAACACTGGCACTTTCAAAACCTTTAAATAGATTTTAGTGTTACAACTTATTCTAATTCTACAAAGCTGTAACATTTTAAAATGTCAATCATGTCAATCTATTAAGCAAAATAGCTTAATAGAGTCTGAATAAATTAAATCAATCAATTTAAACAATTTAATCAATTTAAATAAATGTTGAGTCAAATACCAGAAACCATACCAACTAATTAAACCACATGTTACAAGACAGTACTATTTCTGAACGTTAAGCACTAAAAAAGAAATCTATAAGCATTAGCTATAAAATTTTTACAATGGAAATGTACAGTGCGTGAGAAGGCATTCATTCATGTGGGCTTGTCCCATTATCTTTATATTATGTTTTAATATCACAAAGTATATTAATAAATATAATTTATATGATAAGAATATTATTTTGAATAATATAGCAGAAATGTTATTTATTAGCATTAAGCAGCAAAAAAAGATTAGCCTTCAATATTGAAAAGTATAATCCTAGTTTTTATCATCATAGACCACTCTGCATTTAATTTGTTCACTAATTCCATAAATCCTTGATGGTCACTCCTCAAATTAGCTGGCCACAAAAATCTCAATATTATTGTAGGAAAATGATTTTAAACTATTGGCCTAATATCTGGTTCTTTTCTTTGTGACTACTTCCAATAACAGCCAATGTCTACCTCTTAAACTGGAACAATGTCATAAAGCAAAAAGTAATGACTTGTGGGTAAATAATCAAAATCTCTATAAACCTTGGGCAATGACCATGTGAAACATATACTGAAACATAATGGCATCAAATTTCATGAAGAAACAAATACATTGTCACAGATAAATAGCTTTGGCAAATGAGCAATTATCTCTCTTCACTGACATCTCCAAAATGAAACAAAACTTGGGCAAGCATAATATTTTGCAAACAGATGTAAAATATATATTCTAGATTATATAATAGAGTTAAGAGGGCAAAAAAGAAAAAAGTGCTAATATAGAAAGCAACCCAAGCACAAAACAAACCCAACTTTTATATATACAGTTGTCATACCATTAGCTCTAGGTCGTTTTTTAAACTGGGAACTACTCCTCCTCTTATTCTTGGACTTTGGTGTTTTGTCTTTTGAAGCCAGGCTGGCCTGTGCAGATGCTTTCCTAGGCTTAAATGTTTTTGTCACAGTAGTTGGATCCACCGGATCAGGCATGCTACTAAAGCTTTCCAGAGATTCTTCATCAAATTCCCTTCGTCTACTCATGTCAGGTTGATTTTTGTGATTGCTACATGCTGCATTTTGCACTGGGACTGCAAATCCAGTCCTGAGAAATGGCTGTTTCTCTTTTCTTCCTTCCTGGTACTCATTTAACCAAGGTGACCTATTTTCCATCTCTTCTTCAGGCTGTCTCTGAGTTCTTAACAAAGCAGAAACGTTCAGTCATAGTAGTAAAGCCAAACGTTTTCCAAGAAAAGTTAATAAGAAAAGTGAACACATAATTTAGCATAATTTTCCATTGCTACTTTGCATAAATCTCTAACAGCAGCCTTCTTTACAATGGTTCAGCATTCAATATAATCAATGTTAACAGCCTTCACCACATAACCTTGGAAATACACATACTGGGTTCCCAAAAAGAGGTTGAATGTGTCTTCAAACAATACAAAGGTATGGTAAAAGATAATAGGTTCCTGCCCCCACATTGTTCTATTTGAATCACTGATATTTTCAAAAACTTGCTATTGTCTAACAGTTAAATTGATATTTAGAATAATATGGTACTTGTAGCAAGAGAAACCAAAACTAAAATTATTCTATAATTTATTTTTTCAAATACAGTTTGGAATTAAAACCAACAATGCTCTAACTTTTGTCTTTATGCATTAACCAGCTGGGTGAACTTTGGGGCAGCCACTCTCTCTCAGCCCAACACAATATCACAGGGAAAATAGGAGGAAAGTGTCTTGGATATGTTCACCGCCTTTAGTTATTTGTAAAAGTAATAAAAGCAGGTAAACAAATAAATAAAATTTCAACTTTATTATCAACCTCTATCATAATGGAAATCAAGCTTTCAGTGCTCGGTGTTTTCTACCAAGGAAGATTACCCTATCCTTCTTTATTTTAAAAATAAAAGAAAATGTGAATCACCCTATTAGATCAATTGCTGCTGAACCCAAATGGAATCAAACTGATACTCAGTTTGAGTAAAGGAAATTCTTAATTTCAACAAATACTGCATCTTAAATATATCACTTATAAGTACCTCTTTCATTATTAACCTCACTGAGTTTTTAAAAGAAAAGAATACCCAAATACTTTCTTTTCACAAGCAGAATATCAAGTGTGAATTATAATGCAATGCTGCTCGCCAAGCACTAGAAGCAGATACGTCATATTAGGTTTCAGATACCTTTGGTTCTCTGCTCCAGAGGTAGAATTACTTTCAAATGGCTTTGGAAATGCCATATAGTCAGCTTTTCCAGTACTGTTATGGTTTAAGGTTGGCCGATATTCACTGTTTTGAGCATTACAATTATGTGAAAAGTCCCCAGATGGGAACATCTGGCCTAGATTGATGCCTATAAAAATAAATGAGATCAGAAATAGATTAAATACATAATTCAAGTATTTTTATCACCAGAATAGAAGTAAAGTAAATAAACGCTAAGATATTATTGGGTTTTCAAATTATGTTGCTATTTTTCTTCAGGATACTCACAATAGTTCAGATGAAATTATTCCATTTATAACCAAGCTATGTTGCCTGGCTATAAGAGTGATTTGAATCCCCGTATATGAGATTTCTCTTAAAATTTATACATTTACAAGGGAAAAAATAAACTTGAAATCAATTGTGAAGAAAATATATATATATTGAGGAGCAAATAGCAAAATCAATCTGTAGATTAAGTGCTACTTTCTCTGGCTGTAAATAAGCTTTATGTTCAACTGAGAATGTTCTCTTACAGATGAACAAATGCTGCAGGGAACGTATTTCACTTGTAGTTGATTCTAGGGTGCAGTAGGAAAGTTCAGTCTTAATCCTTTATTCTCTTATATAAAATTTGCTAACATGTGAATCAAAAGAAAAACAGCTTTAGAAAACTGAATTATTCAAATAAACATTATTAAACAAATATCATCATTTAAATTCCTTTTAGTTTTTAACAATTTCTCTTAATTCTTGATTACTGTAAGGCATGCAAACATGTGCTATCTTGTTCTTAATCTTTGCAAATATTAATGCTTTTGAATAACAGTGCATTATTTTTTAATCTTAATAGTACTGAAGAAAAATATTTAGATGGAAGCAATAAATTAAAACTGCAATCTAAGATGTCATATACTTTATTTTGCTATTAAAGAGGCAATTCTATACAACATGAACATATTTCATTCGTTAGAAGATACTTAAGAGCCAAGAATTTGCTTTGAAGAAAGAATGATATGCAACTAGGCAGTGCTTTCTGGCCATTTGTTTGCAACAAGAAAATCAGTATCATTGCTACTCCAAAATTCTGAAAATGCCTACCTGGTGGGAAAGAAGAGAAATTTGTAAATCCAGGCATATTGAATAAGTTCATTGCTTGGGAAGGGAAACTAAAGGGACAAAACACAGTTGGTGATGGATGTGGTGGTGCTTTGTTGTCTTTCTCCTCTTCGGGTGTTCTGGCCTGCTGCTTTTCTTGTTGACGCATGAGATTATTTAACATTTGCTTCAACCTGTTAAGTAATTATTTATCAACAGAGAGCAATATAAGTTTGGGGCAAAATATTCATTTTAGGGAAAGTAATTAAATTACATGTTATTATTGAACTTGGTCAGAATTGTGCAAACCTGTTGGCAAACACTAGTAAGCAAAAGCAAAGCAAATAACAAATACCAGTTTGCCATAAATAGCTATAAGAAAGAATACCACCAATATGTTTGTATTTAATATGTGCCTTAACCTCTATATGTATATCTTTTAAAAACTAAATAAGGCTATTGTAATTATTTCATTTTTGCTCTAGTCCCAGAAGTGCTTAATATTTTCAAATGTACAGTACCACAGTACTGTAATAGTAGTTTATTAATTGATTACAATCTTACCAAAAAAAATAATAATACAAGGTCTAATTATAGATGAAAGAAAATACAGTAATAAAGTATATATGTAGTAAATATAGTAAATAGAAGGAAATCAGCGTTTAGATAAAGGATATCTCATCTGTTTAATAAAGGGTTCTTATCTCAACCTCCTTAATTATAAAACAGTTCTGATCATAATATATACATTACAGCTCAGAAGGAAATAGGACAATCTACAACTCAGATCCCAGCAGGCTATCTTTCAAGTAGGGATGTTAAACATCTATGCCTATATAGTTGACTTCTTCAAGCGAGATAGCTGTTGTAAAGCCTCACATTTAGGACTATTTTTTCCCTGAATATTTTCAAAATAGGGGTCAAAGTATCTGGGCAATTATAATTAAATAATTATATAATCTTTTTAGCACCTTTACCAAGCTTCTTTTAAAATGATTTATCCACAAACCTATGTAGGCAATTCCCTATTTACTATTCCCAAATAGTAAAAATTCACATTCACAAAATTCTCCATTTATCTGACAGTCATATTTCATGCTTTTTGCTAAATACCATCACTTTAAATTTGGTTTTATTGATGTTTAAAAAATTAAGAACATGGAAGGTATTTAACTTTCACAATAGTCTTCAAGGGCCTACTTATTACTGTGTCATTAGAAACAATGTCATTATATAAAAGGATATTAATAAATTTATCATGGATTTTCAGCATATAAGTGCCTGAAAAGTACAGGAATTCTAGAATATCAGAGACATAGAGTGAAAATCATTGGGGCTAAAATATAAACCTGTCTAACATAATTAGGCTAGGTATGCTTAGAGAACCACCACCACCCACCCACTACAAACTTTCAAATGGGTGTTTGAGTAGAGCCTTAACCACGAATTAGAGTGTGGATTCCATGTCGAAGTTGGCAAATTTCTTCTACAAAATGTTTCTCTTTATAAAATCAAAAGGTGCAGAGAGATCTATAAAGGTGGTAAACAGTTTCTTGCTATTAGTTGTTTTGTTATGAGATGGTGCAAAATGAAATAATTGTCTATTATGGGCACTCTGATCTAAATCCAGCTTGTTTCCTCCACTAAGAAATATCGTTCCATTCCCCGTCTTCTATTTTACTCAAAAGATATTTTGCATGCATTTTAGTTACAATTTCAATAAGGCTTATCAGTCTATAATTTTGGGGTCACCCTTGTGTCCCTTTTTATATATGGGAACTATAATTCCCACTGATTGGGATGACTTTATGTAGAAGAACAGTCCTGCTAAAAATGGATCAACCAATTAATGTGTGTCTTAAAGACTTCCGGAAGTAGAAAATCTTCTCCAGGCATCTTATTAGATTTCAGAGATTGAATGAATTTAATTTCTGATACTGATACTGGAAGCCAGGGAGGAAAGTTACAAAGGCTAGAGCAGGGGTCGCCAACCTTTTGGACCTCAGGGACCACCAAACTCATAATTTTAGATCCCAGGGACCACTATCCAGTTCTGTGGGCGTGGCCTAATTTGTGGGTGTGGCTTGGTGGTCATGTGACTGGCTTGGCATGGCTTGTATGTAAATATTATAAATATTTATATAAATATTGAATTTTTTTATAAAAAAGAGCAACTTTTACCCAAAATCAGGCAAAGCAGGCAGATTGAGTTGCTCACAGAATCATTCAGTGATCTATCTGCCATCGGCTAGCTCAGTCTCTCAAATTTGTTTGCCATGAGTCTACACTGAATTTGCTTGCAAGCAAACCTTCTAAGGGAGGGTCGCCTGTGCTGAGCCAAAGATCTAAAGACTAGCTAGAAAGCAAGAAATCCAACCATTTCCTGCTTCCTAGCTAATCTAAATCTCCCAGCACAGCAGAACAGATGATGGTCGGAAAATGGAAAAATAGCAATTTAGCAGGCAAGTTTACCGGGTAAGGAGTGAGTGGGCAGGGAAGGTTCTTGCGGGCCATGTAGGCGGCACAGCCTTGTGTTTCTGCGCAGCCTGGATTAATTGCTTTGTGGGGGTGCTCTGGGGGTGAGATTTCTCTGTGGCCCACCAAAACTTTCTCATAGCCCACCCGTGGGCCGCGGTCCACCGGTTGGCGACTGCTGGGCTAGAGTATCAGTAATTTGCTTAGTCAGAAGACCCTGGTAAGAATTAGTAAACATAAAACTTTTCTTAAACTGAAGCTGTAACAGGAACATAGAATTGAACTTTAAGTTCGTTCAATAAATTGATACAATATTCCAGAAAAAAAGTGAATTTCTTCCTTTTGCTAAAAACTTCAGATCTGACCATATTTTAGTAGTTCAGGAAGCTTTTGTTAGGTTATCAGTTTCTTTTAATCATGCTTAATTTTTAACATTTTAACACGGTCTTTTATGGCAGGGCATTCCTGGCCCTGGCGCATTGCTGTCTTCAGTAACTTACTGGTAACATGAATAGAATCAAATTTGAACGTATTACTAGTTAGTTTCTAGTTTCTAGAAGGAAGTTCATCTGTTAACAATTTCCAAGACAGATTGGCGTATTGGATCAGGATTTTATCTGGATCTTGGATATAGGAGGAAACGGAGTTTCTCGAAATTTAGGTTGTTTTGAATTCAGAAAGGTGGATATTGCCTAGTATCCAGCTTGGCTCAATTGAGTTTCTATTCTATTGCATTTCAAAATTAGTTACTACTATTACTATTGCTAGAATGCACCTCAGTAAAGTATATTTTTGCACTGTTCCCAAAATTTTTGTACTTTCTTTTTCAGTAGTTTTCACATACAGAAATTTAATGAGTCAAGAATTTTCTTAGGTTCCTCAAAAATAACTAAATGCACATATTTGTGTTAGCTGCTATTTCTGAAAGGGTGTAAAGTTAAAGTGGATACCTTTGAACATTATTTTGTTGCCAGGTCAGCTGTGCATAGCACTGATTTAATTGATGCATTATAAGGTGTACTTGTGGTGAAGCAACATTACCAGGCATCACACTATAAGGGCCAGTAAGCAAGGTCTGCAGTAAACAAGAGAGCATCTGCAAAGAAAAATGTAGAGTATTTTTAAAGACTTTTTTAAAGAATGCAGTAGGTCTGATATATATCGGCCGCTATCATAATTATTTTTCCAGGAGCAGAATCTTAATCCAAAAGTTCTCCCACACTACATGAAGTCTGGCAGAAAATCTCTCAATTAATCCTATTGCTCAGAGCTCCATAATGTCTGGATTTGCTTTCAGTTTATTAAATCTTAATCAATTCTAGCTCCTGATTAAAACTGAGCAAGAAAAATCCAAACAGTTCATAAATTATTTAAGGTATATTACTGAAATCCTAACCATCCCAAAAATCTTTTGGCATAATTTTGCAAAATCTTTTGGCATAATTTTCAGAAAGGTGTTTTAAAATGGATAAAATAAAATACCACATAATAGCTCTCCAAAGGGAGACAAGTGCTATTTGCTACAATACTCATTTACAGATTCCTATTTTAAGATCTTGTGGAGAAAGACAAGGAAAAAAAAAACTTTCATATAGATGAGCAGGAATAGATTGGATTTACACTGAAACATTTTAGGACTCTCTGTCAAAATAAGCCAAATTCACAATCTGGATTTTTTTTTTTTTTATCCATACTGTAGAAAGCTCTTTTAAAAATATTTTTACAATATACCTGTTGGTCCTGCATTAAAGTCTGACAAACACTGACACTGAATTCAAGATGCTTCTTTAATTGGTTAATTTGCTCTTGCCATTGTTCTTTCTCCTCCACATAAGAAAGTTCAGACATCCAGCGATGATTTTCCTGCCGTCGCATGCTGATGTTCTGTTGCTGCCTTGCTTTAGCTAGAGGACGGTAGTTTCCATCTGCTGAAAGAGGACGAGGATTCTTCCAGCTAAGAATGTTACAAAAAGGCATTATTATTCTAGAAAATAATCTCCTGGTATAATCAATTCATCAAATAAAAATGCAACAGATTTAAAAATTCAGAGACCTCATTTGGAGAATAACACATTTCCTCTTTCATACTGTTTTACAAGTGTGGTATCTTCATCACATGTGTATAACCAGTACTCCTTTTCTTTCTTAGGGGAGGAATTGCTTATCTTTGGATATATATATTGGTAAATATCTTGTGCAAACTGAACTTGTGCAAACTGAACTGAAACATCCCAAAGTACATTTATTTTATTCTTAGAAGTTACTGGGTTTTAGTAGCTGGAAAAACTGAATAGCTGAATGATAAACTGATAAAGGAAATACTGAGGTCCTTGGTGTGCTCTGAGTTGGTTGTTTTCCTGAAGATGTTTCATTACCACAGAAAGTTGTTATAGACCCCAGGCAGCATGCATACCTAATGCTCCTGCCTCCTATTTGTGCACAACAACCTGTGAAGTGGATTGGGATGAAGAACAGTCATTCAACTAACCTCTCTTTAACTTCTTTTGCACAATATGAGATTTGATCTACATTATTGGAACACGTGAGCATTTCATTGGAACTACAATCTTGTTCTTCCTCTTCCTCTTCTGCTTGAGCCAGCCCTTCAGAAAGGTATACTTCATCACCTTCATCTTCATCAAGTGCACACTGTGTAGATCCGCCCCATGTTGCCATTGTCCTAGCATTAGGAATTTTAAAAGTTATGCTAAAGTATAATAAAAGTGAAATTAAGTCATACAGAGCTAAAACATAACTTGACTTCCGGTTTGTTCCTTATTGGAGCTAAATCCATGATCGTGCGCCGTTTCGCCCGAACTCACTTGCTGGAGGGTCCCTATCGGGACCAGAACCACCCTTCACTCTGGTGAAGAAGGGGGTAATCGCCTGGTGGGTCAAGGGGAGTCGCAACACCCCTCCCTGACAGGAAAATCCCTCCCAAAGGCAAGCTGCAGCGGTGGTCCTAAAATGACCATCACAAAGACAAAGAACACTCCGGGAAATTAAGCTTTGTGCTGGAGCAGAGAAGTAGCGAGCTGAGTGTGAACCAGGGCTTTTGAGGTACCCCGGTATTGAAATAAAGGGCTATCTTGGAGGGAAGTGTGTGGAAGCAGCAGCCAGAGAAAATGAGAAAGAAACTTGATCTTATAAAACTTGGATTGGATTAATTTGGAGGAGAAAATTTAAAGGAAAATACTTTAACACAACAAAGGTTTAGAAATTAAACTGGATAACTATTGAATTATGGGCACTTAAAAAGCATAATTAAATGCTGAAATTGAGTGTGCTGGAAAAAAAAAGAAATAATAGCTAATGATTGAAATTAGCGAACTTAATAAAAGTATTATATTCAATAAAGAAAGGTAAAGGTAAAAAGACTCAAGAACGCCGAAAACTTCAGTACGTTTTTAAAAATGCCTGGTCTTCTCAAGAGTTTGGATTTTGGAACTTAAAAGAAAATAAAAGAAACTTTATTATTGTTATAGAACCATCCAAACAAAGACTCAAGAGTATGGATTGTTGAAAATAAATTCAAAAGATATTGGCTGAAATAATATACTGGACTCTGGGATTGAATATATCTATTAAAGAGGAGGATTTTAACTATTAAGGAAGAGGAAAGAAAAGTAAAAAAGGAGACGATATAATGGAGAAACTATTTGTTGATATAAAATTGGACTTACAAGAGTCAAGATTGGATTTGCAAGATATAAGGGACATAATAAAAATTAAACTTGAAATATGCAATTATGTACTACAGAAATTAGAAATGGTGACTCAGCATACACAAGAACAAAATAAACCAGAGGGGGAGGAGTTCTATAAAGAAGAAGCCAACATTGAAGGACAAAACAAACAATTATTTAAGCAGGGGGGGAAAGGGATTAGAATTAAAAAATTGTGGTCTGATGGGATGATAAAAGGGAGAATGGTTCAGAAAATGGATAAAGGGAAAGGGAAAAAGCAGAAAAAAGAAGGGCAAAAGAAAAATCAAAAGAGGGGGAGAGAAAAGTTTAATAACTGGAATGAGAAATGGAGGGGAATAAGAATGGGAATTAAGGGAATTAAGAGAAAGGACCAGAAAACAAAGAGGAATAGGAAACAAACAAGGATGAAAAGAAAGTACATTGTCCAGAGAGAGATAATGTGTTAAAAAAAAAAACGGATAACGAAGGAGATTCCGCAAGGTAATATGTTGTGATGTATAAGAATATATTGAAAATAGTATTTTGTAACGTATAGATAATTCATAAGGTGTTTGATAAAATATAATGCGAAATCTGAGAAAAATACACATATTTGTGTTAAATACTAGATAGGGAGATTGATATTAAGGTAGAATGAAGGTGGTTAGTTCGAATTATTAACCAGAGGGGACAATTATATTTACCGATAAGGATTGATATAATGACAAATGTGACAGAAAAAAGTAATATGAGAAATGACAATAGAAATGAGATGAGAATTTTAGATAACACTGTGAAATAAGATATGAGAATGTATTAATATAACATGAGTTGGAATTGGATAAGCTTAATATTTAACAATAAGGATGATGCAATATGAAACTAAACAAATATAATGAACAGGTTAACTATGGTCATGTTTGTATTGAGATGTGAAACCTGGAACCACACTGCTTGTCAAATGAGAATTTTTTATTTAAAAAAATTAAAAAGCAGGGAGAAAATTGAATAATGGAATTACTAGGTATGTTTAACTGATATAGTGGTAGGCATTTGGAGAGTTTTGAAAGGTTGAAAATAAGCATTGAAGGATTATGAATTAATGTGAAATATATGCATTGAGAGATATGGTTGATATTATTAATTTTGCCTATATTAAAATGTATGATATATTGATGCCACACTATTAATGTATTGTTGTGCATATGCAGATTGAAATAAAAAATTTTGGGGGGGAAAAAAGAGCTAAAACATAACTTCGTATCAAAATCAATATATAGTATTTCCCAAATGCATACCATATTCACGGTATATTCATACCATATTCACTGTTTTAACTTCATGTTTTACTTTTCAAGAATTCTATGAATCCCAAATAGTATCTAAAGGATAAATATACATTTTACTGATATACTCCCTTTTGGTGGATTTATTTTCTGTTAATGCAGAGAACTACAAAATTGATCTTGGAGAAATTGTTCAAAAACAATTAGTAAACCATGATCTGAGTCTATGACAGGAGGATTCCATTAGAAATAAAATCAGTTTAGCTCTGCCTTAACTATGCTGAGTATGAAGGGAGAGAAAATGCTTTCTGACTTTCAAAATTCTGTTATGTATTATTGTGGAATGTGTTTCATGACCTGGCTTAATTTAAAGGGCTAATAAGTATCTATAAAAGAACAAATGATTTTTTTTAAAAAAGTGAATTATAACGTAAGGCAACAGTTGCTGCTCATATGTTTATACCAAGCTATAAACCTGACTAGTAGTATTCTGGCCAATCAAAATAATAATTAAAACTTGATTGAGAGGATGAAAGTTTGGAGACATTTGAATCCTAGAAACTTTCATGAAAAGACAAAAATAGAGTCACCTTATAGGAAATATGGGTAGTATAAAAATTTAATAAGTAAAAATAAACATTTTTATATAACTGCTACTGTAGCTACCTGCTAGGCAACCATTTTAACTACAGGGCTCATGAAACAGAGCACAAAGAGGAAGCAACAATATCCCAGCCTTGTTAGCGATTAGAATAAATTGTAGAGAAAAGGATTCACTTCTCCTCAGTTAATGCTGTAATTTTAACTATCTAAATGGATCCTAACCCTTTTGGGGAAAAATACTCTACAGCAAATTTTTCACAACAAATGAATATAATCTTACTTTTCTGTTCTGCTTTGTTGGGGAGTACACTGAGTCTCTGATTCATTACTTTTAACAGATCCAGGCGCAGTAGGTGAAGCATCTGCTAAATTTTGTCTTCTCTGAAGCTCAGCCATTAAGGCTTCTAGTTGTTTTCTTCTTTGTCGCAATTCTTCTCTTAAAACCTCATGTTTACGCACTTGAGACCAGGTCTGTTTAAAAATTAATATTTATAGAACACTCATGAGGGTTAAATCAAAGTATGTTAATACAAAATTATATACATTTTTTTTGTTAGACACATTGAAACTATGAATGTTTTGGAATGCCTTGAATTAAAGTAGTATAGAGAAAAGTTCCATATCAGGCAACCCTAACAGTAATGACATTAAAGAAGAAAAAGAACACAAGAAAGAAAAAAATATTTTTTCAAGCAATTGAAAAAGAACACAAGAAAAAAACATTCTTTTTTCAAGCCATAATGTATGCTTTCATTGACAAAAAGAGGGAGTAAATATTCAGTCAATCAATGATGTAATCAAAGAGGAAACAAGTTAGAAAATACAAAAAGTTGTCATTTCTCCTTTAGTTACTTGTAGCTTTCCTAATGTTTATTATCAAACATTATCAGAGTCTTTAAGACAGTTTGTATATTCCATTTTGCTGTTTTGTTTTTTGAAAGTCCACAAGTTCCCTTTTCAGTTACTATGTTGCTATATCAGTTTCTCCAAGAGAAAAATATAGGAACATTATTAAAGAAGTACACACAGTACCTCACTATCTACCGGCAATTCTTCTGATTGAATCGGAGACTTGTTCACTGTGCTGATTTCATTAGCAGCTGCTGTGGAAGTATTCCCTGCACAATTATCCAGACTAGATGTCAGCTAAAAAAAGAAATAAATATTAAAATTGCAATTGAAATACTCTAAAAAACTCAAAATCAAAAGAATGATATACTGCATTTTTTATATTTTTTAAATTAACTCAACTGACTCCAGTAGAGTGAAGAATACTTGATTAGTTTTTGGATACTGTACCTAACTCTTTAATGATATCTCTTTTAAGCAACTAATATATCTTTCTTCAATTTATTCAAAGCTGCATTTCTAAAGTTTTTTGCAATCAGGACTAAAACACTCACTTCCCCTTTTTAAAAATACTAACATTAATCTTCTTGCTAGTGAGTCACAAATAATATTGCCTGTGAGACCGTCCTTCCCCACCTTGTTAGAAATTCAAAGGAACTGTACATACTTGAAGATCTGGGCAAACCTTCTGCAGGACCTGAATTTTTTCTTGAATATTTATAAGTTTCTTTCTTTCTTCTTGAAGATGTTTAAGTTCTCTCTTTTGTTGCTGAAGTTTAGCTTCATAAAATTTCTCCCTAAAAATAACAAATTTTGTGTTGTTATTTTCTGGATGAAAAAAATTACAAAAACATACAACAAATAGTAGCCTTGTAACTTAACAGGCAATTTCTCGCCTTTCTTTTATATCAAATTAATTCATAGGAACATAGTTGGATGTCCAATTTGAAAGCCTGATATATTCATTTTAACATTGAGAATTGGACTGCACCTTCCTAGACGACTGTGAAGAGATTGGCCAAATCCTCCTAAACTGTGTACGCTTTCTGGTATAAAGATAAAGATCTTTATACTTTCCAGTATGAAAATCAAAGACTCATACTTTTCCGTATGAGTCTTTGATCTTTATGTGAGTTTTAATTCAAATGTGTATCTTCCTCAAATGCACTAATGAATCTGAAGCTTAATTTTACAACATTCCTTAATGAAAAAGATCATACCTTGCTTTTTCATTCAGTCCAACACTTTTCTGTGATTTGTTTACACCGTTTTGAATGTTGTTTGGTTGTTGCTGTCCTTTTTCTTCTTCAGCCAGAAAAAATTGTTCCACATTACTCTGTCCTGCTGCTTCTGGCTCCATCTCGTCATCCTAAAAGCAATAGCAATATCTTCAGCAATATATGAAAGGGTATGTATTGCCTTTCTTTGGTTATTAGTGTACAATATGTCAACGTACAAAGAACATGTAAGAAATATTTATGGGAGAAAGTCTAATTATTTAATGGAAACTGAGCTTCAATTACTTAAGATCCATAGAAAATGATGAGTTTCAGCCCAACTCCTAATGTAATCCAGTGTTAATTTTGATAGCAAACTATTACTATTCTACAGAATCATTTAGCACACTAGGGTTATGTAACATTCAGAGGATGGGTGGGAAGCTACTGTTTAAAGAAAAGAGGGGAAATGATTTTTAGAATAAAAAAACACTTGACTAAGGTATGCTGAATAAAAATGAGAACTATCAACAAAATTAGAAATTAAATTTATTAATCACTACATAAAAGAGTGCTTATAATTCAGGACTGTTAAAATTTTTACCTTTGATAACAGAATAAACAATGGCTTCTTGACTCAGCTATGTGCAGAACTATCACACAATGCAACTCTCCTAGCAACATACTTCTTCCCATGCACAAAACAGTAAACAAATTCTTAACACATCAATTATCCACATATGTGAAATTTAGTACGTAATAAAGTATTTCACTTTCGTGGAAGAAAATAGATATACATATTTCTAGCAATTCAGGGCAGCTGAGTTTAATTTTGATGATGCCAGTCATAATTAGTGTCATATTAAATTTACTTTAAAAAGGATGAGTAATTTAGGAAAAAGAATTGAAGTTGTAATTTATTTAGTTGTAAATAAATATCCAAATTACAAACTATCATGAACAGAGGGCAAGAATTCCAGCCATATGATGATATGTACCACGTATACATCTGCATATATTCAATAATACATTTGGATACTGAGTTGTCAATTTAAATGCCAGTAGGTGGTATGCCCAGTTCTGCCGAGCCGGTAGCGGCGATGAGTAGCGGAGACCGAACCGGTTCTCTCCGCTGCTCTGCTGTTGGACCCACCCACCTGCCCGGGCTCCCATAGGCACTTTATCTTCTGCTTTTGAACTGCAGGCTGTTTTGCGCGGCACAGAGGAGTGCCGCACAGCAATTGCCGAAGCGACTGGGAGAGTGCAGGCTTGCAGGAGGTGAGTTGGAATGCCTCTGCGCCTGCGCAAAGTGTGTGTTTAGCGCGCTTGCACGCAAAGCATGCCCACCAAGCCACTCCCACTGAACTGGTGGTAAAAGTTTTTGAATTCCACCACTGCAGTAGACTCAATGAACATGAAAAAAAATATGGAATTCTTCAATTCGGTAGAATTATCACTTAAATGTCATGTATTTCTGTACTAATGAGTTATTATATTACATTAGAATGCTATATGAAAGCAAAAATGTAACTATAATTTTTAACAAGACTTCAACATAAAGATCACTTTTCAGTATTTCATCATTTAAAAACTTCTAAAACTGAAGCCATTACTGAACAAACCAGACTACATAACACTCTTAAAATTTATCCTATTACTACTGACATGGAAAAATTAGGAAAATGTACCTGGACCATAGCCACAAGATTTTGAAGCTGTTTCAGTTTTTGCTTTGCTGCTATAAGTCTGTTAATCTTTTGCTCAAACTCAGCATCTATAGCATCCTCATCAGCTATGCTACTTCTTCGACTGGATAATGAAGTTTTGCTGATTCTATCAGCTTCAGCATCAATATCCTCATCATCATCTTGTGGGACAATCACAGCATCTTCTTTCCTATTATAGTGACAATCTGAAAGGACAATAAACTAAATAAAGGAATGAAGATTTATAGTATTTAATAACCTATTTAAAAACAATTAGCAAAACCCAAAATTAGCGCATTATTAAAAATCCATTCATAATACAAATATTTACAAAATGACAGAAAACAAGCACCATCTTAGAGCAGGTACATCCTCCTAGGGAAGCTGTTATAGTCTCTTGGTCATCTTAGCTCCTGTCTTCTGAAATTTCTCTAGTTTTGTAATATCTTCTGCAGATTTAACAGAACTTCACACAATATTCCAGGTATGGTCCAACCATTGTTTTTATAAGGACATTATTATATTAGCATTTATATTCAATAACATTATCCCTAATATGCAGTTAGCCTTTACAGCAGATGCACACATCAACACCTGCATTGAGCTGTCCACTTTTAGTCCAAGACCAATCACGGCTAGCACTGGTCTTATTTGTTTCAACAAGTCGTTACAAGTTTTAACACTAATGTGCATCATCTTAACAACACTTGAATGACTGCTAAAAAATTAAAATGTTACTGATTAATTAATGTTGCAGTAAGAGTTCACGTCAATATATTACAGAATATATATCCAATAAGATATTGAAGCATACCTAAAGTTGAAGGCATATTTGGCATCCTTACATTAGCAGATTGATTATTTATTTCACAGGATGTATTAAGATGTCTTCCATTTCGGTTATTAGTTCCACACTGCAAATTGCTGTTATAGTTAGTTTCATCCCAGTTACTGATTCCTTGGGGATTCCTGTTTTGAAAAAAAATCCAGTAAATCAGTATCTTTAATTTTTCACAAGTTGTATACTACTACCACAATAACAATTTCATACTGTATATACTAAAATACTTACTTACTCAAATATCCCTCTTCCCCTACTACAAATTACCTAATGGACTTTATCAGAGCAACAACCAATCTTACACAAAGCACTCTATGTGTGTGTTAATGTCAAACTTAAATAATTATTTTGATATTGACTTGTACAAAATAACCTTCAAATTCTCACGTTTGTTTCATGCTTTTAAGTAAACAAAAGTCTTGAAATGCAACCATATAATTGTTCCTTTAGGAGAGACATTAGGTTGAATTCAGACAGAGGTAATCTTACAGTCATTCAAATCAAAAGATTTAAAATTTAGTAAATAATCTAAATAGGATTTAACTTGATCAGCTTTACGTATGCCTAAGTCTAAAGATCAAGCCTCAATGATTAAACCAGAAAATGCAAGAAAATATTCTAATCTTGAAATCTCAAACGGAAATAGTTCCTCAAATATCTAAATCCAAACCCAGTTTTGTCTTATTTCTTGTTTGTTAAAAAAAAGGAACAGATGCATCTTGGTTCATAAACGACCTGCTCAAGGACATAAAAGTAAAACTTAACACATCTAAGAAAGGTCTTAGATTACTTATGTTGACCAGACATCAAAGCTCTAAAAAGCCATCTTCAAATAGAGTAGCAATAGCAAACAAAATTTGATTACGCATGAAATGTGTACAACATACAAATGAAAGACGTAAATCAGTGTTAGTCAAGCAGTAGATTATGATACTAAGTTACAATTAGTATTAACATACACTATAGCGTAACAAGTAAAATAAAAAATATTGTGGGCAATAGTTTTCCTCAAGCCCTGGAAAAAAAATGGCAGCACGATCAGGAAAGCTTACAATTGTCCCACTGTGCATTATTGCACACACAAAAAGATAAAATAGATACATTCACTTTAATTTCACTATTATAAACATATTATAATATATTATAAACATATTACATGTTCAAGATTGGACAGGAAAAAATGCCATTAATACAATTATATTTTGATTACACATTACTTATTTATTAATTTATGTGCAAGCAACTAACCTAATATTTGTAACAGGTTGTGGATTCTCATGTTCAGATTCACAGTCTGACTCTCCAGTCTCTTCTTCCTCCTTAGTATTTTCATTTACAGCATCTGTCATCATATCAGAAGTTTGCTCATAATAGTGGACCAGTTCACGCAATTCATTCAATCTCTTGCGAACTTCATTCAGCTTCCTAGAAAAAATAAATCAATAGTTTACTTGTAGATATCAAATGGTTGGGATGAGCTCCTTGCTTTCTCTATATATAGATTTTATATATAGATTTATACATAGATTTAGATTTTGGCTAATGTATGTACTATTATTAGTTGAATAATTTTGTAAACTATCTTAGAAAGCAGATTATTAGACAAAGACCAGAACTTGTTGGTATCTTGTTCTGTATTAGTCAATTTTATGATAAAGTATTAGAAAAAACTTTGTGCCAAACATTTGTGTAATTTCTTTGAAATCTTGAATACCTAAAATTCAATTAGTGTACAATTTATTTCATGCTGTATTGTGAAGTAACAGAAAAGGTAAGTTAATGTTATTTCTATATTCACAGTGGCATTAAGTCCCATTATTCAAGAGACTTCTTTATTTCTATTTTTGTGTGCCCGGTTAAATGCAGGTAGAGTGGGTCCATGTCCCTTCAATTAAATGTTCCATATCATGCAACTCGGAAAGTATGTGCTTTCTCAGCTTCTAGAATAGTGATGGCCTTTTCCATGTTGTGTGCCAACAAATTTATGTATGCTGTAAGTTACTTCCAGTAAAAATACATATATACCTATTTCAAAAATCCTTATGTGCATATTTAATATTCACAATCAAGCTGTATGTTAGCATTAAGCATGAAAATCTACCTTTTCCCCACAATCACTGTTTGTATAAACTGAATTCTTTGTAGCATGGTATTACAACCACAAAAAAATAGCTATGACTATGGATTTATATGAAGCCAGTCTCATTACAAATTGCTTTTTTAAAACCAATAAACTACAGTACTTAATAAGCCAACATAATGTAATAATGGATTACTGAAGCTTTTCTGTTGGATTCAAGTTGTCCTCTTCACTGTCATTCTGTGAGGTCACAGAATCTGGATGATATGCAGCTGAGGATGCTAAGCTGTTTGGTTCTTCATTGACAGCTATTGTAGGCCCTACAGGTGCAGAAGCAATTGAAGCTGCGCTCCTTTGATCAATACTCCTTTGAGGAGATCCTGCAGCTGGCAGAACTGCAAAGTTAAAGACAATTCTGTTTAATCCTGTGTGATGTTTTTTTAAAAAAATGCATCTGTTGAAAACTGAAGCAATGAATTTCTGATCAAAGATTAAGGCATATGCTAAAGGTAATTTAACAAAGGTAGTTTTCACTCCATTAAATATATACTCTTTCTAAAACAATAACCTGCAATCATTAGTGGAAAGCACTCCGTGTCCTGGGAATCTGGACTACATTGCATCACAAATCACTTATCTTAAAATCAGCATTTACTCATCCTTTTCTCACAAATATTCTCATAGCTTTCTTTAAAGAGTCATTCTCTTTATTGTGGAGAGGCTGGTACTTGGAAATATGTAAAATAAATAAGACCACATACTTATTTACATAATGCTTGAGGATAGGAATCTCATCCAACATTTATATTATAATTTATCCCTTCACTACTTGCTTATGATATGAGAGGAAAAATAAGAATTTCTGAGAAAGCAGTATTTAGAGAAACTTGACACCTAAATATTAGCAATCTTAGAATTGACATGTTTTCCATTTTCAATAATTAAGTCACGGTATCCCAAGTTAATCTCTAAAACTCTAATTTACACTTCAGGGTACCATCTACTTACATGATGTTGAGTTATTTAGATGCTGGTCACGAAGTGTATGCAGTGCTCCTAGCAGTTTATCCATCTTTTGCTTTTTATCCTGCAATGCCACCATCTTACTAAATAGTTGTGCTTTTTTATCAGAAATTTGCTCAGACATAGAAGAATTCCTGCTCTGAGAAACTTCTCTGGCAAGAGAGAGACTCTCTGCTTGCCTTCTATTATCAGGCACAGATTGAATCTAAAATCAAGCATATATATATTTTATTTTAAGCGCTGGAATGTTTAGCAGTGAAATATTTTAAAGTACAGTTAATATGCACACTCCTCTGAGAATAAGCCTATTTGAAGTAATTTACTTTTGAACAAATATATGCAAGATTGTATAGCAATATCATAGTATTTTTGAAAACTTTACATTAGTTCTCTGTAAGTGTGGATTGTCAGGAATTTCAAAAAAAAAAAACCTGAAGTACTGACAAATCACTTTTATAAGATAGAAGCAAAGGCTGGGTATGATTTTTTTCCATCACAATTGCAATTATTTCTCTCTCACTGCAAATACCGTATTTTTCGGACTATAAGACGCTCTGAAGTATAACACACACCTAGCTTTTGGGGAGGAAAACAAGGGGGGGGGGGAAATGGCTCTGCCTCCCAGCAATTTGCCTCCTTGCAGCAAACAGTCTGGTCAGCTTCAGCACAGCCTGATTAGCACAAGCAGCTGACTGTCAGTTGGATCAGCCTCCCGATGATCAGCTGTTTCAGGCTGCAGGGATTGCCATCACCTATTACCGCCTCTGCACGCCCCATTTTCAGCCTCCGCACACCCCATTTTTGGCCCATTCCAGGTGGTGGGATCGGAAAGGGCAGAAAATAGGATGCAAAGGCCAAAAATGGCAGGTGGAGGCGGCAGTAGGTGATGGTGATCCCTGCAGCCTGAAACAGCTGATTGTCAGGAGGCCGATCCAACCGACAATCAGCTGCTTGTGTTAATCAGGATGTTTGCTGCAAGGAGGCAAACTGCTGGGAGGCAGAGGCCGAAGAGTGGGAGCCAATGGGCGGGTGGAGCTTCAGCAACATTCACTGTATAAGAGGCACAGACATTTCCACTCATTTTGGGGGAGAGAGTACGTCTTATACACCAAAAAATACAGTACTTTTTTATCATTTGCGGTGAACTGGATTTTTTTAAAACTTCCAGCTAAAATCAGGAAAAAATCCCCTTCTATGTTGGGCTACAGCTACAAAAAAGCATATCTCATTTTATAAAACTGAAATATATCTTTATCTTTCAACCTTCTATACATTTCTATCCTCCAACTTCTTGTTTTGCCCCCAAATTTAAAGCTTCAATGTTATGAAAAAGATAGCTATGCCTTGTTTTGCCAGAAAAATGTGGAAATACCCTTCTGTCATTGTTTAGGTCTTTAATCAGAATCAGTATAGTCTGAAACAAAAAGAAAACCGCTATTTCTGAGGAAGATCTATATACTACAAAACTCTGGTTTTTGATCAGGTGACTGGGGATACTGCAAAGGTTGTAAGTGTGAAAAACTTTCATGTTGCTTTTTTCAATGCCAACGCAACTTCAAATTGTCATTAAATGAACTGTTACATAAGTTGAGGACTACCTGTATATGGAGAATGATGGAAATGAAAGCCGCCTATAAAAACCAATGGAGAAAATAAGTATTTAACTGAATTAAGACTAAATATAGCATGTCTATAAGGAAGGGAAAAATGCAACAACGAAACCTGAGCATTATTAATGGACACAGAATGCTGACTGAACTAGGGAGGAAAGCAAAAAAATGTGAAACCTTTCACAAAACTTCCCCTAATGCATTTTATTGTGATGCTAAACATGTCAAGTTACATACTGCTGATTTTCATCAGCAAACTAGTCATAAGATCATTTGTACACTCACTAAAAAGTTTACCTGAGAATCGTGAAGCTGGTTATGAAAACGCTGAATTAAATCATTTAATTCTTCATTCAACTCGGATGTTAGACTCACTCCAGAAACGCTACCAGTTGTTTCTGTTACAACTAAAAGGAGGAGGGAAAAAAGAACATTCCTACTCAGATATCAACGTACAAGCTAATTAAAAATTAAAAAACAGAAATTCAATTACATCAAGAATATTTATAAATATTATTTTTCTTTGGAAATATGAAAAGCATGAGCTGTTAATTACACACAAATTTCTGGTATTATAATACATAATGTAGTATAATACATTCATTATTGTTTACTTTCTAAATATTTCTTGCTTTTCATCTCATGCATACTAGACATTTTAACTAGACATTTTTAATTTAATATACATATACTTCCAGCACTGAACTGAAAGCCAAGCTGAATGCAGCATCAGCATCTTTCATTTTTAAAAAAAGCTTCAGATACATTTCTCATCAATGCTGCTAAAAAATAATCTAAATTCTAATTTAAATTCTCAATGAACATATTTTTCATGTGGCCCATAAAACTTTTGTCCGTTTAGAAGTACTTTTTTTTAATATATTAAAGTTCAACATACCAGAATCATCCATGACAGCAATAGCTTGTTCTGCTTTATGATGAAGAGCAAGCAAGGCAGCTTGCCTCCCCTTCAGAGCCTTTAACTGTTCCTGCTGTTGTAGCATCCTTTTCAGTAAGTCATGCTGCTTCTTTAGGTTTGCAAGTTCTTCCGTAGCTTCTTGCTGAGGATCTCTAGCCTGAAAAATAATCATTATTTATATTGGACCAGAAATAATTTCATTACTTTTTGCAATTACAATTTGCAAAATACTTCTGTGATAAAGGAATTATATCTTAATTTAATATTAAGCATAATATTATACTAAAAGGATGTCAGTTTTTTAATAACAATGAAGAATGTTGACACTATTATTTCAAGTAAATAGCAAAAGTTTATGCTTAGCAGATTAAATGTGCTTAACTATCACACTAATCATTTTTCCTCTAAAAGTTTGGGTTGAGAATGGGTTGAGAATAATTTAAGTACAATATTTAAGAGCCAGTCAGTAACAGAAGAAAAATCAAAAGAACAAACCTTATTATTTCAATGGAAGGAAATGAAATCTACATCTTCCACTAAAGTAAAGCTATTCAGAATAGACTGCCTTACAAAACTGTGATTATGTAATACTATGTTAGAGTAAAAGTGGGGGCGGGGGGAGGACCCCAACAGAAGTAAAGGACAAAACACAATTTTTACTCAGTTCAAATTCCTTCTTGAAATTATCCAAGCCAAAAACAAAGAACAACTCTTTTAATATCTAATGTCTAATTTAATGCTTGAGGGGAATTTTTAAGATGGAAGAGGGAAAGAGAAGATTTTTTTAAAAAAAGAAAAGTATGGGATTAATCTAAGCAAAATAGAAAAAGATTCCATATGGAAGCCCTCAACTTATTGGCTTTTAAAGAATACCTTCTACAAATAAACAGTGTTTTCCTGGAATAAATAATAATTAAGAAACACTATAAAATGTATTAATCCAAACATTAATTCTAACAGACATTACCAAAAAGAATGAAGAAATCATTGAAACAAAATAAATACTGATTGGATTTTAAAGAAAAAGGGAAGGCTTAAAAGATTAAAACCTTTTACTGAAAGATTCCCAAGGCAATATTTAGTAGTACCTTTGAGAGCAATCCAGGTTCTTGGCTATTTATCCTACTAGACCAGATTTCCCTGCCATTCAGGGCAGTTGTGTCTCTTTTCCCTTTTGGAGCTGCTGTAACATCCATGTCTGAAACCTGTCCTTGAGTAGCTGAATTCCCTAGTTTGTCCTCAATGCAGGGCCGAGTTTTCAGACTAAAAGATACCTCCTTTATCAAATAATTTAGTAAGTCAGACTGTGAACATATATTTCAGTGAAGCATAATTTTTCAAATTATGGCCTATTGATTTGTCAATACAATACGTCTATACTTAGTTCATTGCAATTTTATTTGTCTCAACATATCAAAAACTATGATCTAGAGGACATACAGGAATTTCACTCTCCTTTAGGTAGTTTTTTCCATTAAATATTTTAATTACCATTTAAATTTCAAAAGGTAAGAAAGAAAACAGTTCAAAAGTATGGAGGCAATTATTCTAATCAAGGAAACACTGTTGCCTCATGGATCCATGGATTATGACTAGTATAAATTCAGTAATTATTTCAACAGGATATAGGTCAAGCCTTGAAATCCAGTATGTAATATTAAGCCTACAACATATATTATTAATGATCAAAGGTTCTCAAATTCAAAATTCAATTTGAGACAACCCATACCAAGCACACAACAGCTATTATGCATTAAAAGGGATTGCTCCAAATTCATCATATATGTTTTGATATTAACAAATGTTTTTTTTGAGGTTGAGAAACATTTCACGCATTTTGGTAAGTTCAGAATGGGCCTAAAATATTTCCAGTGAGACTTTGTTTTGTTTTGAGCTTAAAATGTGTTACACATCACTATAATCTCACATGCATACGTAAAGTTCTCATATGTGCTACAGAAGATTACTGTTCATGGAAGAGAATGATAGATTAGTGTTTTGTTAAACTCATCAATCTCAAGCATCTACTTTTTTAACATTTAATACTGGTCACTTTTTAAACTTTCAAGATTATTACACAGTAATACTCCCAATGTTTTTTTTTAATGAACCTTTTGGCAAGTTTTTCAAAGGAATATGCTAATACAAGCCAGTTATTCTCATCATTTATTAGGAAGAATTGTTGCTTCCGAGTAAAAAGGTAAACTTGTTACACTCATCCATGTCCTAAATGAATATTTTGGTTTGTCCAAAATATTTGGTTTGCCCAAAATTATCAATCAGAATATTTCTGATGGAGGGCTGGCTGCAATCAAATATAAAATACAAAGTAATTTCTCAGAATCCCACAAAGCCAATTATAAACTTATCAATATATTATTTTTGGAAAAAGTGAGGTAGGACAGTTTCTTCTAAAGTACCGTATGTTGCCGGCGTATAAGGCGACCAGCGTATAAGGCGACCCCACCACCACCAGAAGCGCCTCAAAAATCCCGGGGCTGCAGCGGCAGGCGGAGTGCCAGGGCCGTGGGAAGAGCAGGCAGGCTGCAGCCTCGGGCGGAGCGAGGCGGCGGGATGAAGCGGAAGCGACGCAGGGGATCGGGAAGCCAGAGGCGCCTTCGCTGCGTCCAACAAGCATCCGAAAGCCGGCAGTGGATATGCCGGCGTATAAGGCGACCCCCCACTTGGAGGCATGTTTTCCGGGCAAAAAGTCGTCTTATACGCCGGCAAATACGGTAATAAAATTCAGTAATAATGTGTTTTATTATAGATTTTAGAATACTTAGCACTGTAAATAATGAAAAATTGGTGTTTCAAATAAATTCTAATCTTAAATTATCTCAAAAATTGTCTTCACTTGTAGTACCTTAATTACTAAAAAGTAGCTTACCGTTGTATCTGAAACTTCAGACTGCACATCTAAGTTTAGTGATGTGCTCTCAGCTACAGAACCAGATCCCACAGCTGAATCTATAGTCCGACCATCCTCCTCATTTTCTCTAGCCTGAAATGTTTTTGTGGTATAAATAAAAAACTAATAAATGAAATAATAAAATGAATGTCATGGAGATAGTGCTATATAACAAACTCAGCCCCCATTTGATTTTATGACTTTTTTCAGTAAATTTCAATTGTCTTTCAAACTTACTAGCATTTTCTGCAAAAATTTCAGGTAAGATTTCTCTTGTTCTTTCAGATGATCTATGAGATGTGATAAGCGTTCAACATTAGCAGATCTCTCATTTTTCTCAACAAGGTCTTCTCTCATGGAACTAGCTTTTGCAATGTAGTCACGAATTTGAACTAATCTGCTCACAATCTGAAAAAGTCACAAAAGTAATAATTAGGTTGACCTGACATACTGGATTTAAAGCACTATCATAAAACAAGTAAATTTCAAGACCTGTTGCCTATTAATATGGGACAAACTAACGGATCAAAATACAAAGCTAATTAGCAAGGCAGTGGAATCCTTTACATGGATTTATGATTACTTATAAACTACACATATTTACAGTTCTTAAACAGGTGGTTAGAATTCTCAAAGGAATTATGAACCACTTACAAGAGGATCACATTTTAAAATGTTCTACAAGAACATTTTGCACAACATTTGTGCAAAACTACTATCCATTGAAAATATAAGTCAAGAAAACTAAAATGATACCTAGAAGCAAGTCATGCCAAAAATTCTATCTTTGTTTTGATACAAAAATGAATATTAATGTGTTTATTTCTTGCCCAACACTAATCTCAAAAAATCCATTAACTTTATTTCCTTGGGGGGAGTATTATGCAAACCCTTTTATCATTTTAGGGGGAAGTGATAAAGTTGTAGAAATAATGAATTACCCACCAGCGCTTATTACAAGATGAGGTTATATAAGGTTTTTAATGCATTTTTAAAGCACTGTTAGAAAATCACATGTAGTAGTGCATAACAAAAATATATTTTAGCTCTTAGCATCACTTTAAAGTTGAATCATTTTCAACATTAAAATTTTGTAGAAAACATCAGCAAAAAATGCACAAAAGCATTACTCTTTAAGATGAAACCCTAGGTGGGGAGGACTGGTGACACAATGCAAGCTAACTCTGCCTACAGCCTGGAGCTCAATCCTGACAGGATCAAGGCTGACTCAGCCTTCCATCCTTCTGAGGTTGGTAAAAATGAGGACCCAGATTGTTGCAATATGCTGACATTGAAAACCGCCCAGAGAGTGCTATAAAGCACTATGGAGCAGTATATAGGTCTTATTGCTATTGCTATGAAATACAAACAGCACCTGGCTACTGTCCACCGCAGGTTCACCTCTACCATCTTCTTCAATTGAGACTGGACAATTCTGCAACAAATCTTTATTCAAAGCAGCAGTAAATAAGTCTTTATATTTTGAAGATGCACCAGTTTCTTGTATTTGAGAAGTCATTGCAGCATCTTTGCCCTTATTAGTATTAATCTGTAGTGATAGGAAGTTGAATGGTTTTTTGTTTTCATTAAGCTGGCGTTTGTTGTTAGCAGCTGTTGCTCTGCCTTGAGAATCACTTCCAATACTTCTCTATGAAAGAGTGAAACATCAACACATTACTCATGTTTCCAATAATCATGTACTACTTATATGTAATTTAAGGGGTATATTATCCATGCACTGAATAAGCAAATATAATTTTCTATATCATGTCTTCAAAATCAATAGAGTCTGTAGTTGTTAAGTATCAAGCAAAAACATAAACAAGGATTTTATTTGTAGATGTAAAAAAATGATTATAGTAACAACTTCAATCTAAAAAAAATGTATATTATTGTTGCTCAGAGCTACCAAAACTAGGCAACTGATTCTGTTAACTATTCTTCCCAAAATAATGCACAGCAAGTATTTGGACAGACACAAGCGTTCTCAGCAAAGCACCAAAAAGCAAAGCACATTCTGGCAGTTGCTAACTTTTACATTTCTTTCTTTGATCCTTCGACAGCAAAAAATCTTAATGAAACATAATAATAATTTCTTATGCTAAAAAAATAAAACCTTCAGAAGTTGAAATTGGTATGATTCAAGAATTACTGTAAAGATAACAAAGCTAGGTATCACCCAGATGGTCTTGGATGATTCCTAACAAAGAAACAGGACTGTACCTATTTAGTATTTGAATGAGACACCACCAGGAAGTCCCACACATGTAGACTTAACTGACAACTCCAACAAAAAAACCCAAAAAACCTGGAAAACAATGTCAAGCTATTTCCACGTGGTCCCAAAAACATGGACACGTTTATTGATGTATCTTTAACTTAGTTTCAATTTTATATAACAGCCTTACATTTTGAAACAAGAAAAAAAGCTTCTTTCTTTTCTTCTCATAGGAAGAAAAGTAATTGGATATTCTACATTCTAACTTAAGTAGAATGATGAATAAATTAAGTCACTTGAAGGCAATTCGTATTTTCTTTACCACAGTATGAGCAGCTGTATTAAAGCCAGCAATACCAGGAAAAATATTTAATGTGACTCCTGACAAAATTCCTTATCTTACATTTCCACACTGAAATAGTGATTTTATAGAGAAATCCAGACAATTTGTCCTTTCTTACAAATAGCACAACTTCAATTATGCCTAACCAACATAACTTGCAATGTAAAAGTAGGTGGCATGTGTCTTGAAGTGAAACATCTCAGGTTTGCATGGACATACTATACTTTCCTCAGTAAAGAATTATGTCAACTCACCTCAACATTAAACTATAATGTGCAATGAATAAGATTATTTACTCAATTTTTTTCTTAAATGTGTGTGTGTGTGTGTGTGTATAATACACACACACACACACACACACATATATATATATATACACATACATACATATATATATACACACACATACACACACACACACATATACAAATTTTGTTTAGTAAAGATAGAACACAAACCTGGTCTAAATCACTGAAATTTATTCTTTGTTTAAGCTTTTCCAGTTCTGTCTGTTCTGGAACAGACATTTGGGTTATATATCTGGTACGAGGGAAAGTATGTGGAGTCTTTGATTTCCTTCGTCCAACTTCTGGGGTAGATTCTGGAGAAATATCATTGGTAAATCTTGTTTCACTTTCAGCAGAAACTTTTTTTTGGTTTTTTTCTGAAGATCTATTTGGCCTCTTTGGCTGACTTCCCCAACTCTAAAATAAATTATACACAGCACAAAATCACAAAGGAAAGGTTTAAAATTAAAGATACTGATGTTTAAAATGGCAAAGAGGAAAAAAAAACCTACCATAATATTTTAATTAAAATTTACTTCCTGCTGAAGATAATATGTTACAATCTACATGTTTTCTCAATTCTGTAAAATTGATTTCAAGCTTATTTCAACATTTTTTATATTGTTGCTTTTCTTCTAACAGCACATTACGTCTTCAATTATTAAACTTTGTAATTTTATAAACTTCATAATTCATTTCAAGAAGTTAGAAGAACATTAATGCATGATCCCCACTTCATACGAATATACCGAAGAAACTGTAGCAATACCGTATTGTTCAATCGATCATCAAGGCTTTCATGGCTCCAGCTTGGTAAGTCATGGTCGTCTATTCCTTCTTCAAAAGGACTTCCTCCTGTAGCCATTGTGGTGATGATCAGCTATTGGAAAAATGAATAGCTGCAGAATAGAAATATATTTTAGTATGCTATCTTTTAATTTTATAATTAAGATATTGCATCAATTCAAAAGTAATGAGAATATACTGAACAAGATCAGTCACAATTATAATTTCTATCATATTTGAATTAGTTCTTAAAACATTGAAGATCTACCCACTAGTGCATCAATTAATGATTCTTTTTAATAGTATATTTAAAAGCCTTTTACAGTTTTTAATTATTTTTAAACATATGTTGGTTCTAAATCAAATCTGACACAATTTTCTACAACAGTTGCGGAATTTCCAGAACTAAGCTCAATTTTACTGTATGTACAAAAATGCTGTAATACAGTTGAGATCATACAGTAAAACATATCTATTCAGCACTATCCTATTTTTGTATTCAAGTATTTTTAAATTTTTATTCAAAGATAAACATGTTTAAGATGCAGCTTAATCACTTAAGAGATGTTTACAGTACTAAATCCTGTAAATGCAGTAAATCCTGCATTAAATTAAAAGATGGAACAAAGTAGTCCTCAACTTATAATTGAACCCAAAATTTCTGTTGTTAAATAAGACATTTGTGAGTTTTGCTCCATTTCTTGCCACAGTTAAAGAGAATCACTGCAGTTGATAAGTTAGTAACACAATTGTTAAGTAAATTTGGCTTCCCCACTGACTTTGCTTGTCAAAAGCTTGCAAAAAGTGATCACAAAGCAATGGGACAAAGCAATGGTTATAAAAACAAGTCACTTGCCAAGCATCTGAATTTTGATCACATGACCATAGGGATGTTACAAAGGTCATAAATGTCAATAATAGTCATGTCACTTTTTTCAGTGTTGTAACTTTGAAAAGTCACTAAATGAACTGTTGTAAGTCAAGGACTATCTGTACTAATGCCTGCACAGACCATCATTTTCTTAAACAGAACAAGAAACCTCCTATCCTCGTGATGGCGAACCTACGGCAGGCGTGCCAAAAGTGGCATGCAGAGACACTTCTGCCGGCACAAGAGAGGTCGCCCAGAAGAACCCCACTGCGCATGCACGCATGCTGCCCGCCTGCCGTTGGGTATCTGGCATGCATGCGCGGGGGTTTGCAGGAGACGTGCGCACATACACAGAAAAGCGGATTAATTCAGTGAATCATAGTTCAATTACCAGGGACTAGTAAATTATGTAAGCTAAAAATGAAAAGAACTTTGCATTTTTATATATGAGTGACAACAAAAATTTGATGGATAAGTCAGCCCGTCCTGAAAACTCAAAGAGATTTTTCATCTGAATTCATAGTTTTAGTGGATAATGAAAATGTCAAAAAGTTATAAAGCAATAAATTTAGGATACGAAGCATCTACGAGTAAGAAACTTAGTTCTTATATTGCTTTTGTAGAAATTATAAAAAAATAGGTCTGCACAATGGCCCAGTTTAATGACAGTGAAACAAACCCTTCTCTTCCCCCCCCCCAAGTTAAAGTTGGTTTTGCCCAGAGGTGGTATTCAGCAGGTTCTGAGCAGTTCTGGAGAAGCAGTAGCAGAAATTTTGAGTACTTTGGAGAACCAGCAAATCCCCACCTCTGACTGGAGATTGTACAGTATCCTTCCCCTGCCATGCCCACCAAGCCTCGCCCACAGAACGGTAGTAAAAAATAATTGAATCCCACCACTGGTTTTGCCTATATGCCCTTCTGTTATTCTTCTGTACCTCAATTACATTTTAAGAAAGCAACCCAGTAGGGGGAGACTGAATTTTATAAACTACCTTTCAACAATCCAACAGACTTCCAGCCATGGCTGACACTCATCTCCTGTTAAGACGCTTAATAATTCTAAGTATCTTTTGAGCAACTGCCTTGTTGCATAAAATGTTTCCTATAGTTATATCTATAAGTCAATATCGATTGGAAAGGGGGCTCAGGTGACCATGACAAATTTATTACAGAAAGATCAAAAACTCAAACTGTCCAGATCCATTACAAATAAAAATAGAGTCCTACAGGGTTCAACCCATCCTATATTACTACCCGTCTCCAACGAAGGCAAACCATTCTCGGGGCGGGGTGGAGGCAGGTTAATCTAGCCTACCTATTTGGGACGCAGCTGTCCCGATCCTGGAGACCAGCCGTACCCGAAGCGCTTCAACGTATCTTTTAAAAGCTCCCCAGCCGCAGCTTCCTCTTTCCTGGCAGCCAAGGTGCTACGCTACTCCCGCTGAAGGGAATGAAGAGGAGCAGAGGGTAAAAAGACGGTTACGGGGCGGAGTCCCAGGGCCCGCTTTTTCCTCTCAAATTAGGCGGCAATGGCGAAGTCGCCAGGGAAAGGAGACGGAGCGAAGCAGATGGCTCGGCGCCAGATTGCTAACTAGGGAAGCGAACGCGCGGTCCCCCCTAGCAACAAGGAACCCGCTACCTTTCTTCCACCCACTCAAGGTAGAGGGGAGGAGCCTGGCTCGAGCGCGCGCTGCAAGGGAGGGGGCGGGGAGATGGGCACGCCCCCTCCCCGTCCTCCCACGGAAGGAATCGAGGAGCGCGAGCACCCCGAGGCCCAGAGTTATTTACCCCCCGCCACCCGCAACTGCTTCCCGCTTTGAGGTTCACACACACACACACATATATATTCCTTGGGAGATATAGCGCGTGCCCCCTCTAGCCCCTCCCACTCATTGTGTCCGAGTGAGTAAGTTCGCGCGTCTTCGTACCGTGATCTACGGAGAGACCCGCTTGAGGAATCCTCTCACGCACCACTTCCAACCGCTATCTCGGACGCCATCTTGGCCTTTTTAGAGAAAAGAAAGGCGGCGGACGGATACACACCGTTACTTAGTAACGTCTTCCCGGGAAACGGCGATGCTCTTCCGCGCCGCGCGTCCCAGCTTCTCCTCTTCAGCCCGCTGAGCCTGCGTCACGTGATCACAGCGCCAATGCCCCGCCCCCTGCCGAGCTACAGTGTTCAGTTCCGGATTGGCGAACATGCTTCGAATGAACTCGCGCGGGAGTTGCCGAAAATAAACGGACCCAAAACTATGTTTCCCAGAATGCAGGCCGCGCGGTTTCCCACAAATGAATGGAGTTCGTTTAAAGGAGTCTGGGAGCTGTAGTTTACTTTTTCTTCCAACCCTCTGATCTTACTATTCCTAGGTAAGGTTGTTCTTGAGAAGAAGTTGTTAGACAACTGTTGCAATGAAGAGAGAAGGGTGCATCCGTCATTTTTGAATTTCGGAATTGAGGTTTCGGGATTAAGCATTAAGCCTGCATCCAAAATCAGTGCAGTCATGAGGGGGAAAGGAAGTGATTAAAAGGGAACAAACTGCATCCCCAACTAGTTGTACAGCAAAATGCTGATGATTTTCATCATTGTAACCAGCAACCACTAGCAGTGGTCCAAGGACAGCTGTAGAGTTAAAATGAGACAAACAAAATGACACTCCCAGCCACCAAAGTAATAAAAACTGCAAGAAATCAAAGCATCATAGTGTATGAAACACTATGTTGACAGAGTCAGTGGAAAACGTATAATGCAGCCAAAAGTAATAGAACCAGCAACATACAACTTGTATAATCTGGTTCTTTCCATTTTAAACTGATTTCTACAAGACTTGGACTACCTTCTCTCAGTCGGATCTTGTAGACAATTGTCTAATATGACAATTGTCCAGATTATATCCTCAACTAGTGATGCAAAAGAAAGAGAGATTGATACATTTTATTTCATGTCCAAAAGCCATATGATACATCCACATTTTCAAGAGAATATAAGGAATTGCCTTGAATCTCATTGATAGAAAAATAGAGAAATGTGGAATGGAATCTAGTGAGATGAATGTAAAAACAGACTGACCAAAAGCAAACTGTCCTGTTCAAGGCCAACCCCCACAAATACACACAAACGATGGTTGTACATTTAATTTTTGGTATTGTTAAACAACAAGAGTAGGGAGGGCATTTTTTTGGCAAAAGGATTTGCCAGTGATATCACTGCTGCCAGGGGATGCCCAGCTGGGGGCTCCTTTTGTGTCTCCTTGAAGATGCCCACCAAAGTGGTACCCATTAATCTACTCGCAATTACTTGCTTTCGAACTGCTGGGTTGGTGGGAGCTGGAGCATGTGACAGAGCTCATCCCACCCCATGGCAGCAACAGGTCTCAAATGCAAGCTTGTCAATTGTCAATCCAGCATGCTAACCAGTGATGGGATTCAAAAAATTTTTACTACTGGTTCTGTGGGCATGGCTTGATGGGCGTGGTGTGGCTTGGTGGGTGTAGCTTGGTAGGTATGGCAGAGGAAGGATACTGTAAAATCTCCATTCCTTTCCCACTCTAGGAGAAGGTTACTGCAAAATCCCATTCCCTCCCCACCCCAATAACCTGCTTTCCAGCTTTGTTCTCCTCTGCAGGACAACAAAAGAAGACCCAGCCAATCAGCTGGGACTCGGGAGGCAGAAAAAAGATGAGGGTGGAGCCAGTCAGAGGTGGGGATTTGGTGGTTCTCCAAACTACTCAAAATTTCTGCTACCGGTTCTCCAGAACTGGTCAGAACCTGCTGAATACCACCTCTGAGTCTAACCTTATGAGCCACTACACTCCCTTAGAAAGGGCATTTTATTTATTTTTATCAGACATGATATTATTCCGATTAAAATCGGAATTCCGATTTTTTGGGGAATCGCCCGGGCGGGCGGCGCGAGCTGAGCCCAGGCGGGCGGGCGGCGCAAGCGGGCGGGCGGGCGGCGGGCGGCGCGAGCTGAGCCTGGGCGGGCGAGTGGCGGGCGGTGGGGGGTCTCTTTTGGCCGGCCCGGATTTTTTTTTCAGAGGGGAATATCATGCCTGTTTTATTTAGCACATGGCATTTACAGGGGTCATGCAAGCACTAATATACAAATTTAGTTTAAATAAAGCATTAGTAAATATATGTGAAAGAGAGAGAGCGAGAGAGAAGAAAAAAAGAAAGAATACAATAAAGGAAATAATAAATTAAGATAAAAACCATAATAAAATCACCATAATATGGAGCCATAAAATTGCAATGGGATCATCCCAGGTGACTTGAAATTTCCTGAGGAGACATTCTAGAACTATATATAAGAGGTGGTATTCAGCAGATTCTGTCCAGTTCTCGAGAACCGGTAGCAGAAATTTTGAGTAGTTCGGAGAACCAGTAGAGGAAATTTTGAGTAGTTTGGAGAACCGGTAGGGGAAATTTTGAGTAGTTCACAATACCACCTCTGTCTGGCCCCGTCCCCATCTATTCTCTGCCTCCTGAGTCCCAGCTGATTGGCTGAGTGTTCTTCTGTTGCCCTGCACTGGAGAACGGAGCTGCAAAGCAGGTTAGTGGGATGGGGAGGGAATGGGATTTTGCAGTAACCTTCTTCTGGAGTGGGGTGAGAGTGGAGATTTTACAGTATCCTTCCCCTGCCATGCCCACCAAGCCATGCCACGCCCACCAAGCCATGCCCACAGAACCAGTAGTAAAAAAATTTGAATCCCACCACTGGTATATATGCTGTATTTTGTTCCAGCGCACCACAGTTATACTGAAGGCTCTCAACTATTCCCCACTTAAAGAGCTTTGCCTTAGTTCTGGCATGTCCTGTCCTGATTCTATTCAGGGGTCTCCATATTTTTCGGGGCAACTGCATTCCTGGAAGAGGTTTTGTTGGATCTATGTGATCTGTTTGATTGTGATTAATAAAAGGCATCTATCTCAATCACCATTCTTCATGTAGATCATAAAACTATGCTATGTTATTCCAAATTAGTTTTCTAGATTTAAACCTGGTGAGAGGTAGATAATCTAATATTATATGTATTGGAAGATCTCTAGGAGTCAATGGTATATTAATCTTATCCCACTCTCAAACTTTCTGTTGTTATCTCCTGAGATCAGTAGGGGCAATATTAGAAAGAACATGGAGCCCTAAGCCCTATGTCAGTTTAAGGGTTCCAGATATTATTCTCTTTGTGTCGTTAAGGTGAACATCAATCTTGTTGCTATGACAACTTCTTCCCTGGGCAATATTTGGCAACAGAATATAACAGGGAGAGCATGAGAATAATGCACGCACAAATAAGAAAGAAGTCCCAAAATCAAGCAAGCATGCCTTACTAGAGTTCCAAATCCAAAGCAACTAGTGCAAGAGAAGTCAATGAAGTCCAAGGAACAGAAGCTTCATCAATTGGTCTTGCAGGCAAAGTCAAAATCATGGGATTTGAAGTCAATATTCAAAACACACAGAATCTGGATTAGCAAATGGTTGTTACCAACTAAGATGCTTATAGTATTTATTGTAAAGTAGTTATAATGCCTGCCTTTCCAAATTACACCAGTATGTAAAATTGATCTGCCCAGCAGATGGCAGACATACATAAGAAAAATACATTAAGTGTTTGGTGCAAGGACCAATACTATTTACTAAAAGCTGAAAATGTGTAATAAGAAATCCTATTAAACGTTCCCAGCTTTTAGTAAATAGTATTGGTCCTTGGATAGGATGATGCAGTAAGATACATTGTAAGTGAACTAAGAAATTATACTTCTCTAAAGTCACTAATGAGCTTACTTTAGGCTAGATACGTTTAATTACATAGAAATATATAGTGTGTGATGTAGCTGTCATTATCATTATGAGAAGAAAAGAGATTATACAATTCATATCAGAAGAAAGGTTCCAGTTAATTTTTTCACACAAGTCAGGGACATCCGACTTTTAAAGCTGAGCTCATATTGACTTTTAAGATTGTGGAAGTGTTACAAAGTGCTTCTACAGGATGATTGGGAATGAGCTTGTCTAAAATAACCATTTCTCACTGGGGAAATCAATGAGATAGTTCTTCACTATCAACATTAGTATCCAAAGATGTTTTACAGCTTGTAGGTTTATCAGAGTAAGTACACACTGGGGTGCAATCTTCTATTTTTTCTTAGAATGCCCTTGAGATATAGTCAGGAACAGAAGCGTTGTTGAAAAAAGTGTTGGGTTTAGTATTTTACACCACCTCCCATTTTATTTTTTTTCTTTAAAAATAAAATCAGATGGTTTTTAAAGAAAATCATATCATATTCTCTTTAAAATAAACTCAGAAGAATAAAAAAAATAACAATTGCCTCCTTGCTTTAAGTTAAATGAATAGTGAATGAATTTAGATGAATTCTAGATGAGTGCATTCTGGAATAGGTTCCTAAAGTTATCAGTTTAACATCAAATATAAGTCTCAATATTCTCAGCAATTTGTTAAATAGTTTCTTGGAAACACACCAGGATCACCCATTTGATTGAGACCACATATTTGTTTGTTCGTTTGTTTCATCAATTTATAGTAGCCACCCATTTCAGCAAATGATTCTGGGTGGTGAACAATATCTAGAGACAACAAAAACCATTGCAACTATAACTATAAAAGCTGAGATACATAGCACCAGAGAAAATATAGCAGTTACTAACAGAACCAGGAGGTGGACACAAAACCAGGTCTTTAGGACCTTATGAAAGGCCAGCAGGATCAGGTCCAACCTAATTTCTGGATGGAGAATGTTTCATAAGGCAGGTGCGACAGCAAAAAAGATTTACAACATTCAACATTCCTCAGCCAACAGGACCAGAGACTGACCTTCCTGCTGGAGCAGATAGGACAGGTATAACAAGATGAGGCAGTCTCTTAAATTAAATTATGTGAAGCCAGACCATGATCAGATTGCTATTCTGCACAAAGCTTAACTGGATGCTGATGTAGATTAGTTTAATGTAACTATTGTTCAAACCTAGACTACTGATTAGCTTAAGGCAAAGTAGTCCTCCAAAAATGATGGCAGTGTGTGATAAAGTTTCTATTGCTCTTCTCTTTTCATATCTTCTTACAGGTACATGGGAAATTTAAGTTGGAAAACACAGGGACTGAATGAAAAAGGAGCCTCTTTCCATTCCACATGCAAGAGTTGACCTCAGATGGGCCACTGCAAGCTTTTTATTGGAGACAGAGTTTGAAAAAATAAAGATATATTTGGTTCTTCCATTCATTTGTTGACTTTGAAGATTTTTTGTTATTTTTCTGTTCCATATTAAAGTTATATTAGAGATTTCAAATCATGCTTCATAAGTGATGGTGTAGGTCTTGCAAAGTAAATTTATCATCATTTTGAAAATACCTTATTTTGAATAAATTTAATTGAAGACATTTAAAAGAATTAAGGAAAGAATATGTGGGGTTGCAAACAACTTTGAAAATTGGGAGAGGATAAAATAGTTATATAATGTTTAAGCTTTTGTACAATTACATTCACAGGATGTGTCCTAATAAAGATTTCTGGGTTGCTTTTGTTATGGATACAAAGCATAGGGACAAAAGATTAGGAGCAGGAATAGTTCCTTTGAGTTTGACAGAATTATATAAAGTGGAAAAGTAAACCTGCTTCAACGACTCCTCAGGCCGCTCTCGCTCTTTCAAAAGTGTGAGGCGGGAGTCAGTTGCAGGAAAAACCGAAAACAGGAGCGGGGACACAAGTCGCAACCGCAAGGCTAGTGACGGGCGGAGGGGGGGGGAGAAGACTATTATTCCTGTTATTCTCACGCTGTGGGGATAGTGAGTGGGTGTTTGAGTGGGTGTTCTGTGTGTGGGCGTGCGCGCTGCCTTTGGGGTTATAGAGCCGCTGCCTCTTGCTGAACTACCTGCGCCGGACGCAAAAAAGTTCTCCGTGGGGAGGAAAGTGGACCCACGTCACGCCCCGGGTCTCTTCTCCCTCCCCTCCCCCCCAGCTGCCAGGTGCCTGCGCGGTCAGCCCGGAGGAGCCCTGCCGCCTTTAGCCCGCAGCTCGGAGGATCTCATGCAGGGGGGGCGAGGAAGAGCCCGAAAGCACCAGCTGAGGCTTCCGTGCAGGGAGGGGAAGTCGCTGGGGAAGACCTGGAGGGGAGGTGGGGGGGGGAGGAAATGCCTTGTCATGCGTGCTGATGCCAGTACCGGGCCGCGGATCATTTTGTGATGCCGGTACCGGGCCGTGGCACAAAAAAGGTTGGGGGCCACTGTCTTAGCTGATATGAGGCTGTAAGAGGGGGAGGAAATACACAGAGAGGCCAACAAGAGCTCCAGTATATTGACAGAGAATGTGGAATCAGAGAGCTATGAGATTCTTTGGAAGAATTAATCCTAACAAATAGACTGCAGTTCAGAGGTGGTATTCAGCAGGTTCTGACCAATTCTGGAGAACCGGTAGCAGAAATTTTGAGTAGTTTGGAGAACTGGCAAATGCCACCTCTGACTGGCCCCACCCCCATCTATTCTCTGCCTCCCGAGCCCCTGCTGATTGGCTGGGTCTTCTTTTGTTGCCCTGCAGAGGAGAGCAGAGCTGGAAAGCAGGTTAGTGAGGTGAGGAGGGAATGGGATTTTGCAGTAACCTTCCCCTGCCACATCCACCAAGCCACGCCCACCAAGCCACGCCCACAGAACTGGCAGTAAAAAAATTTTCAATCCCACCACTTCTGCAGTTGTAGATTAATAGCTTTCATTTCTACAACTACTTATTAGAATATCTATCCATCAATAGAAAATGCCTCAATCAGTTGTAATTTTAAAAAATAAAAAATATATAAGTGTTATTTTACAGCATGATATTCTCCTCACATGTTGGTCTTTAACTCCCAAATGGGGTCACGATAACCAAAGATCCACCATCAGCAGATCATGGGCAGTCTTACATGGTCTTCTTGGAATACTTTTAAGCTCTGCTCAGTTCTAAAAATAATAATTTGCCTTTCACATCCCACAGTTAGGGGCCAAAGGGAAAATGTAAACCAAATAATTTGCAACCGTTCATGCAAAAATTGATTTGGGCAATGACTGAGCAACTCTTTTTGTATGAATGTTGACCTCTGCATTTTGCACAATAGCTTCTGACAATTTCAAATTTTCTGACCAGAACTAAACCTATGAAAAAAATAAGTAAGTAAAATTTTAAAGTGTTATTTAATAAAAACAAGAAAATGTTCTAGTCTGGTCTGTGGAACTCTGAAGGGCAGATATGTAACATTAGCTTGCAAACACAGAATATTTACCAAATCTTGGAATGCGGCCAAATGCAATACTAAAGCAAGACCAGCACAGTCTTAAAAACAAATTACGTAAGAAAGAATTCTGATGAAGAAAATATTTTACTGGAAATAGCCAAATAAATTTGGAATGATTTGTTTATCTTTAGTAGCTCTTGAAAGTAATGTTATGTGCTAAGAAGCAATTAAAAACAGATCGTATATGAACAGAGAAACCACTTTTTACTTCTTTACTGAAAACATTTCTAAGAGATAAATAACACAATCCTATAAATACTTTCTGAGAAGTCCAATTGTGTATACAGTAGGAATGGGCAACGTTTTGCGCCTAGTTATTGTATTCTTGTGTAAGGTTTCAGCCTCTAGATAATGTAGGAAAAAAGCTAAAGGCAGCTTTCCCCCACTACTTCCTCAGATATGCACATTCAGTATCATGAATGCACACTAAAAAGTTGTCCTATAATTGCTGATCACCAAAGAAAGTAAGTTCACAAAATCAGGTTGACAAATGGAGTACCTCAGCCCCATTAACAGTAGCATATAGAAACTATAATGAACTGGACTGGCAGTTGAAGTTTAGGCTACTGATAAGAATGTGTCACCACCATTCTTGAGAACAGCTGGGGTTCACATCACACAACATACTACAGTATAACCAAACCACATTTTGGTGTAGTTTAGTAGCAACAGAACCATTTAAGTTGCAACTTTATCAAATTCTTTTGCTCAACGACCAATAAGGAAAGCTTCCCATTCTTCCTTTTTCCGAAATTCCTAGCCTGCAATGAGATCGATGCCCAACCAAATTCTGTCCAAAATTCTCTTATGAAAAAGAAATTGATCCTTTTAAAAAAATGTATACACAAACACACATTTCTAAATGGCTGAAGATGATTCTATTAGCATTGTCTTTATAACTGTCAAACCCAGCTCCTCCAAACATTCCTCGCTCCTGACTCATTATAGTTTGAACAGTTCACAAATTAAGGCAAAAAAAAGATTCTGGAGAAAATGGATCAGCTCTGAAGATACTAACTTTCCAGTTTTCAGAGGTAAAACAAGCTGTTTTTTTCAAGTAGAAGTTATGTATTTTTACTAGTTGGCAAGGATGAAGATGGGGGAAGGAAGGAAGGTAGGTTGCAATTCTAAAGTATGTTTCCTAAAACTTTTTAAATAAGTAAGTTCAGAAGAAATCTCAAATGTACATAAGACTGCATTGATAGCACTGCATCTTGCTCTTGAAGCAAGCACTGGAGACTTTCTTACAAAGAATGTGAATGCATTTTCATATACAACAATAGCAGATGGTTTTGGGTTGTTGTTTTTTTGCCATCACTGTGTGAGCACTAATCTTTTAATTACCCCTTTTAATCACCCCTTTTCTTTTTCTTTTTTTTAAAACAATTGGCAAATCAAATAAATAAATAAATAAATAATCTATTATGTGGCCTTTAAGGCACATAATTTGACTTGAAGGCCATATAATAGAGAAGAGGCAATTCTCTTACCAAAAACAAAACAAAACAAGATCCTTGTCTGTCACTAATACAACTGACAGGAAGCTGAATAAGATATGTTTTCATTATATATGTTGGAATTGCCCAGTCTTGGGAATTACCCAATATTTTTCAATGAGATATTTAAATGTATAGTTATTTGATATCGCTGGATTAAAATGATACTTTTGATATAATATAAGCATGATCTTGGCAGAAACTGTAAAATGTGCATAGCAATTAAATTGTTCCATCTATGTCTATCAGATTAATTATACTGGTATCTAAAATTAAAAGAGACAATATGCTTTTTGAAATATTATTTGTATCTTGTTCAGAATGATAAATATTAAAATTGTATCCATATTTATATACCCTTCAGCATGGTTTGTTTGTGTTTTAGTTTGATGTGGCTATTTTCTATATATATTTGTTTTTTAATAAAAATACCTCATCAGAAGAAGAGAAATGGTTATAACGTTGACTAGAATATAATATGAATGTAAGCTCAATGATAAATGTATACAAATATTATTATGTGCACAAGATATATGTACCAGATGATATACTGTATAACTGAAAGAGAGTTTTTATTTGTTGTTTTTGTTGTAAATTTTTTTTCAAAAAAGAAGAAAAATAGTTGTTGCTGTTGACTTAACACATTCTTGGATGCATTTTAAAAAGATTTTGAAATGTGATTTATTCAATGTAGCAGACTAATTGTTGGAAACGTGCTGAACGGATAATCACCATGATAGGAAAACTCTTTTTCTCTAAATTCTATTAGTAAAGCTAAATGGTTGGTAAGCTTATGTTGAATATTGTATTGTAAAATATTTTCAATGTAACTATAAATACGTTATAATTTACATTGCTTGTGTTCCTTTTAAGTAATTTTAACCACAATTTAATTTTAAATCAGAAGGAATCTATTAACAACTTTTCTAACTATGGAATTTTGAATGCTCATTCCCCTTTCCTGTTTATTTAGCATCTTCATATATCATCAAATGATTCTTGCTACAGAGTTCTACCATGAGCCAAATGGGAGATATACCGGTAGTAGGAGTCCTGAGTGTAGGATGGGGAGGAACAGTCTGAGACTAAAGCCAAACAAAATGGAATGGTGGCTAATTCAGAAACCAAATGATTCCAGGACTGTATCAACATTAACCACTGGGGGTTGTGCTTCCCCTGAAAGAGTAGGGTCACAACATAGCGGCAAGTAGAGGCTCTACCCAGCAGGAGTTTTGCCCCATTATGGCTGATGTGCCACTTGTAGTCTTTCCTGGAGTGGGAGGTACTGAGATCAGTACTCACAGCCATATCACATCTCAGTTAGATTACTGCAATTCATTCTCTTCATTCTCTTAAAAATCCTCTACAGACATCAAGTGTATGTTTACCAGTCAAGCATGTTATTATCTGATACCAGGACCAATGAGTTTCTGAGCGAAGTAGAATCTCCCTATCTATTGCACCCAAGCAGAGTGCCTGCTTTGGATTCCCCTACCTGGGATGTTCAACAATAGGAGCCTCAAAATAGGCATTCCCACAATGGGCTCCTCATCTCCACAACATCTTGTCTCCAGAAATAAGACTGCCTCCTTTCCCAACGGTATTCTATTATTGAACCCTGCTTGTTCTGGAAAGCCTGGGCACATTATTTAGAGAAACCAGGGTCATGAATGAGGGTTGATGAAAGATATTGTTATATTATCTTTATTATTTTTGTCCTATTATGTTTGTATTTTATATTGTTGATTTTATCATACATATCACTGTGAACTGCTTAGATATAAACTAGATGTTCCTATTGCTGTACAAATGCTTCCATTTATCATAGGTGCCATTGTTTCCTCATCATGGAAAACAGTGTATGAATCTCTTAATAAAAAGAACTTGGGTAGAGATATTTTTATATGATATTTCCAGATCAGTTTTGTGTGGCATTCAATAACCTCCAGAAATGGCAGTTTGAACACAACTTTAATACCTATTTCTGAGTTGCAGTCCGACATAGCATGTATTATAATAGCCTAATAGCAGCATAATAAATATGATTAAAATCAGTTCCATTGTGTCTACCTTTTAGGTGGTTTTTTTTTGTGCCCAAAAGCTGCCGTCCTCTGTGGGACAGCGGTGTGACCTCGGTGTGGGGCACCGCGGGAAGTTTGAACAGCTTCAGGGTCCCCCACCTTCCCCCTTTCTGTTTATGGCCTTTTTGGGGAGGGCTATTTCTTCATGCTAAACTGCTGGGCTTCCTTTGGGGAGGCCTTGTGGAAACAGGGTATATAGAAGAAAGTGCTAAGATGGAAGATTAGTATTTGATGTATACTATATAACAAATTTGTTATATGTATACTATATAACAAATTCTCACTATATTTGATATTATGTAAGATTATTTAGCTTTTCTTGCAACTGATATTTTCTTTTGCAAATCTCAATACATAACAAAATACCACCAACCCTAGTAAATACATGTAGAGCTGTAGCTGTGTTTTTCAGATTAATCTGGCAACTTAATGAGGCACTACAGATTGTTTGTTGTTCCATTTAGCTAATTATAGACTTTGATACCATTTGGTTTATTGTTTTGCTATCACCTATAAGAATGAATCTCATTAGCAAACAAATAAATATGCAAATCAGTATTTAGCCAGCACAATTTAAATGTGTATTTTAACATCTTTAGTTTGAACACTGGAACTTCCCCAAATAGCTGTGTGCCTATAATTTATCCACAGTGAAAAATTTGTTGGATTGTAACTAAGAGAACATTTTGGGATCTGAGAAAATGTACATAAAGATGCATAATAATCTTCTCAAGTAGAAAAGTCATGATCATATTAACTTTCTAAGATAAACTGATTGGACTATCTGAGGAACCATGTCTCCCTAATTGGACTAACCCACCCCACTTGCACCAAAGAAAGATACCTGCTACAGATCCCGTTGGGCAGGTTCAAAGAAAAGATTCTTTTCCACTGTGACCATTCTACCACAGAAGGTGAGAACTGCCCCTACCTTCTGGTCTTCTGGAAGGGTACTAAAACTTGGATTTGCTGGTTGGCCCAGGACCCAAGGGGAGGTGATCACTACTGGAGGTGGCAGACCTCATCTCTATCCCATCTATCTCTTAGTTCTGATTTCATTATAGATTTAAATTTTTAATCTGTGTAACTTTAATGTTTTAATATTTTAATTACCGTGTTTCTCCAACAATACGGCCTCCACCAATAGGAAGGCCCAGCATGTTTTTGGGCATAAAATCAAATTAAGCCCCTCCCCCAAATTTAGGCCTATTTTAAAATATGCAAAATAAGGGGAAGGGCGGGGAGACTTGCCGTTAGGAGCGCGGGAATTCCTCGCCACCAGCCGCTCCTAACAGGCGATCATGGCCAAGCACAGAGAGCTCCCTATTCCCACCTTTGCTGCAGACACCTTTGGCACCCGCCGCTGTTGCTTTGGGCATCTCTGTGTGATCGCGACCCTGATAATGATAGAAATTCTTCCACCTGGCGCCCTTGCTGCTTTCTGGCTCTTTAGCAACCGGCTTCGTGTTTGGAGCACTGACGCTGTTTGGAGCTCCAAGCGGCGGCGGAAGCTCCAAATGCGGAAGCTCCAAACATGACGGTGGGCGATCTTTTATTTTGGTCCGCGAAGTTCAGAGCGAGCATGAGAGGAGACTGCGATGCCTTGCTAAAGAGCCAGAAAGCAGCAAAGGCGCCAGGTGGAAAGGACAGGGTCGCGATCACACGGAGATGCCCAAAGCGCGGAGCTTACATAACTAAAGGCGGCGCACGCAGTTGGCTTGGGGACTACAAGGCAGCATCTGCGCCTCTTCCGGGCGCGTCTCTAGGCTGCTTCTGGAGCTATGGGACGCTCTCCGTTGCCTACCAGCCCTTCTTCCTTGGGCTCCCTGCCGTGGGGTACACCCACTTCCTCCTGCAAATTACGCCTCGCAACTCTTCTCTCCCTTTCCTCTCGCTCCAAAAGATCGCCATCGTATCCTGCCGATTCGGGCTTCCAGCCACGTTGTGATCCACTAGTGAGGTTGCCATCTCGGATGGAGGCATCGCATCTCCCTCTCTTGCTCGCTCTGAACTTCGCGCGGACCAAAATAAAAGATCGCCCGCCGTCATGTTTGGAGCTGCCACTTCCGCGTTTGGAGCTCCAAATGGCGGCGGCACTCCAAACACGGAAGCGGCAGCTCCAAACGTGGCAGCGGAATGGGCAGAAGGGAAAGCAACAGCGGCGGGTGCCAAAGGTGTCTGCAGCAAAGGTGGGAGTAGGAAGCTCTCTGTTGGCCATGATCGCCCGTTAGGAGCGGCTGTTGGCGAGGATGCAAGGGGGAATTAAGTCACCCCCTGAAAAAGCGGCCTAGCCATTTTTTGGGCTCAAAAAAATAAGGCCCGGCCTTATTATGTGAGAAACACGATATTTTTCTACTTGTTTCATAACCTGTAAGCTTCCCAGAGTCTTCTTATAGGGGAGATGGTGGCATAAAAATGTAATTAATAAATAAAGTGATATAGCAAATGGGTACCAGACAAAGATAATGCAATACGCAATCTAATCAATTAAAAGAAAAAACAAGAAAAAGTCAAATTGATACTCCTGTAAAAATCTAATTGCCAATATTTCACACCCATATCAGAACTTGATTATCACCCTACCTCCAGATCTTTACAGCCTTCAAGAAAGCCAGTCAGGTTGGGCCATCCATATTTCCAGGAGAAAGCTGCTTCATAAGGCAGACACTAATGACCAAGAAGGCATGTTCATTTTTATGCTATTTTCTAGTCTAAGGTAAAACCAAAAATAATATATTCTCTATTTCAAAGACAAATATGGTGATAAGACCTATTCCAAAAATAAGCCCTAGCATAGTTTACACATGCACCTAATATAAGCCCTATCTCCAAAATAAGTCCCACTGAAGGGCCTGGGCAGCCATCTGATTAATTGTGATGCCACAGCTGTGTGGCGAGGCAGGAGGGCTGGAGCTGCCCCACACCACTGGTTAGGCTTAACTCAGGGCCTCTACAGCCAGGCCATCCACAACCCAACACCTGCCTTACAGTGGCAGCACCAACAGCCATGTGAAGCAGGAGCCCATGTGGCTGCCAGCCAACTTCTTCTGCTTGCTTGTGGTCACAATGGATCAGGAGGCTGAATGGTGTAGTGGTGCCATGGCTGCATGGTGAGGCAAGTGTTGGGACATGGATGGCGGGGACCCTGAGATAAGTCAATGTGGGGCATGTAGGGCAGCTCTGCCCCCCCCTCACCTCATGGCCATGGCACTGGCACATCGCTCGGCCTCCTGCTCTGTTTCCATGAGCAAGCAGAAGTGACCAGCGGCTATGCTGGGTCCTGCTGGACAGGGCTGCCAGAGCCACCATTGCGAGGCAAGACAAGTGTCAGGGCATGGGTGGCCTGGCTGCATGGGCCCTAGCCCACTAGCCCACCATGTGGCCTCCTGCCCCGCCGTGACCAAGCAGAAAAAGTGGGCCTCACATATATAGGAAAAAAACCTTCCCCCCCCCCCCCAAAAAAAATAAGTCCTAGTGCTTATTTTAGAGTCCAAAACAAGTCTCAGTCTTATTTTCAGGGAAACATGTTACTATGACCAAAGCACTGTAGGTGTAGGTGTAGTTATATTGTACATTAAGTTAAGCCATTGAAATCAAAGGGAGATTAGTTGTTACTTTATTCTTATACTTTAAATTAAACCAATCCTGGATCAGGAGACAATAATGTACTACAATAATAAAGAAAACTGGGATCACAAATTATGTCACATAATTCACTGGATTTGATTCAGCAAGTAGTGTGAATTCAGCCTCGATGCTGTATAAATCATGATTTATATAGCATAATGTAGGAGCCCAACCAACTGTGATGTATTCATCAATGAGTTATTCAAGACATACAGTTCAAGTCTTTAAAGACCAAATCTATATATTTAAATGCGAAATACCACTCATGCATCATCACAACATCTCCAGAACTGTAAAGCCTACAAACTTGAAATTTGGCACATATGTTCCTCTTGGCTTCTAGGTGTTCACCAAGAAATGACCATCAGAGCATTAGTATTTCATATATTACTATTAACATGCTCTGATGCTAAGGAGTTCTACTCCCCCTCCTCACCTGAAAAGAAATCTGTTCCAAATGCAAAACACAAGCAGAGGAGTTTCAGTTTTTGTTTTTACAGTACCAAATAGCTTTACTACAGAACATTGAGCTAAGCCACGCCCAGGCTCCTTGCTGTCTCCTTCTTGCTCACACAGCAAATACTGTTTCGGTCTCCAAACAGCCTCAACTCACTCACACACTGACAGGATGCTAGCCAGATGAATACCAATGGATGCTGGTAGGCAGAGGCAGATTTGTTTTCTTATTTTCATCTCCAAAAACTAAACCCGACCGCATAGTTTTGTAGCAAAGCATGGGTATTGAGCTAGTCAGTTAATAGTTAAAATGTAGATCAGCTGATAAAGAAGTCATAAAATGCTATCTCATCTACCACAGGTAGGTCCCAATACACTTTAGGGCTGTAGCATTAATTTAAAAAAAAACCTATAATTTCTTTTTCCAAGATGATTCTTTGTTAAGAAACATTTTTAACCTTAAATTTGTCTTAAGATATGCTTTTTTCCCTATCTTGCTTGAAAATTGGCTGGAACTTTGAAGTAATCTGATTTCTATCACTATATATCTCCACCCTACCAAGACAATGAAGAACCAATGAGAAAATAAACAACCAATCCCTAATGGCTCCAACACATGCCAAGTGATGAGAACTTATACTTGCATTTCAGCTGACAAACAATGCTGGTTTTCTCTGCAGGTTCATCAAAATGGAAAAGTGGAATTTATTTTACTTACTACTTCTACACATAACAATCATATGCTCCCTTGATTCGGTAAGTTTTACTCTGTGCAAGAAAGTTTCTGTTTATTTTTTAAAAGGGAGGAGCAAAGTGAAAAAGGCATCCTCATTCACAAAGAGGATATAGTGATGAAGAAATGAGCTGCATAGAACAGTTTCTCCTAAATAATAAAAACTTTGATTTTTAAAAGCAACTGGTAGGGAAGGGAACAAAACCTGAATTTGCAGGTTTTATCTGACTTGATAAGCATCTCTTTGAGCCTCGAAGATTGAGCATCTTCTAAGTTTTATTATATTTTTGCAACTTTGGTTAAATGCTAGAGGTAAAGTGGAACTTTTAGCTTTGCCTCTGTAGTTCTCATTAGCTTTTTTCACAAATGGGACCTTAACAAAATATGGTTGAGTTTAACTTCTTCCTTCATCTCTTGCTCATAAGTAGTCATGCCAGCAGAGGGCAGATGCTTCCTGCTAGTTCAAAACATTCTTCCTTTCCTTTCTTGTTTTGCTTTCCACATTCCCTCTTTGTTACCAGACCTAAGTCTGGGTGTTATACAGTATGTTTCTAAGCTAGCTCTGTATCCCATTCCAAACAAGTTTCCTTCACTCCATTACATTTCCTGTGACTACATTGCCTGACTTTTATGTTTGGGGTTAGTTAAACCATAACTATCATCAGCATAACTCAACAGGAATTTTTTTCCTATCCCTACCCAAAATCTGGAGGTTGGTTTACTTATTTCTCAGATTTAAAAAGTCCTATTTCCTATGTTTTGCATACTAGCTATTAAGCTTTCAACTTTAATTTTTCCCATCTTCCTTGCAAATCAGTAGATTGCATCAGTATGAATTAGCTATATAAAAATGTAATTTAATGTAGCATTCTAATATCAAAAGGGGAACTACCAACAAAATCATGTTACATGTGATTTATAATCTTTTTCATTGTTTTTGTGATACCTTATTAGGAATAAAACTCTTAAGTTTGGTTGCTAATAATTACTCAGCTATAATGATTGCAGAACATGTTGATGGTGTTCCTTCACTATGTTAGTAAAAGCTTACCTCAAGCAACCATCTGAAGGAACTGCTTTGTCGCTGAATAGTGTAACTAGATTTTACTATTACCATCTTGGTGGTCAATGAACATAGGGTTAGAATTAAAATGTAAGAGGTGTGGATATGGTTTGAGACACAAAGGATATATCTTTGTTGTTTGTAATTGTGACTCTGGGTGCTTAAATCAACTGGGTGCTTAATTCCAAATGCATCACTCCTAATTATCAGCATTTGTTACGGGGCTCACATGTGAAAAAGAACACTTTTTGTAAAAGGTTGTATATTGGATATAATAACTGGCCATATAAGTTATAAAATAAAAGCATGTATGAGTTTATCAGTCATAGCAGCTGGGACAAACATGCAGTTATATGCCTGGAAACCAAAAAGTTTGACAACAGCTGTTTAATATCTGGCTTTGAATTTAGTTTTTTTTTTTTTTTAAATGTATTCAGTAAAGCAGGCTGAGTCAGTTACAATCTGTTTCCAATTAGTGATCTAGCCACAACCTAAATAACATCCAGCCCAATAATCATGTTTTTGTTTTGCATTTTAATGGATTTTAAGGAACTATCCTAATCACTTTAAATTTTAGAATTCTGTAATGTTCCAGGTGAGTGGCTTTAATTCCACTTACTTATAAAATATAGTTATAGAATAAAAAAAATAGAATTTTTGTTCTAATTTTTTTGGTGCATAGAATTAGCAGCAGATTTCTGTTATGGTATTTGTAAACGTGCAGAAAATGTCTTTTTCCAAAAAAAGCAGATGTAGCACGCTCAACTCAAGAAGTCTGGTGTTGCCCTTAAGTTACTTGTTTAAAGATCAAAAAGGAGGCAGGCAGGAAGCTGGCGATTACTTGTGATTTATTTATTCAGATAGGTATTTGATCCACTCCCTTTCCAATGGTTGGAGACTTTGGGATTTGGTAAATTGTTCAGAAAAAGTCCCAAAATTTTATTTAGCATTTTTATATCAATAGTAAAAGCCCTAGTATATAAGAATATAAATGCAAAACTTCCACTTCAAATATGCTACCAATGATAGAGACTCAGCTAAAACTTCCTTTTTCTTTGGGGGAGAAGAAAATGATCCTTCCTTCCTTCCTTCCATCCACCCATCCACTATAAAACTGAAAGTGGGATGAGAAACTCAGGAATGTGATTTTATTTAAGTTTGTTATTGCCAAATATGCATTTCACGGCAAATTGAAGGCTGAGGCTGACATAAACATGATAAGTTGTATTTTCTAATTTGTCTCTAGCAATTTACTTCCACGGAGCACATCAAACTATTTTAGCAGCCAATCTTATTTCCTCAATCACAAGTGAGCAAGGAGAAAAGTGACTGAGGATAGACAGTGTGGGGAGGAAGTGATATGATAACTTTCCTGTAAAAACTGGATATTCCACCTCTTGTTTCAGGTGGAAATTACTTGCAGTTAAAAAAAAATTCATCACTATCTTTTCAATCTTCAGTTGCATTTTTAATGTGTTAAGCTCATATTTAAGAAAGAAAGATCTTGGATATTTTACAGTTGGACAGTCAATGTAGGGAGCATGTGTGTTTTTAAAAACCCCACTAAGCAACATTTAAAGGCTAGACCCATAATCAGCTAGCAACTACAGAGGGATGGCGAGCTGGGGAATTCTAGGAATTGACGTTCACAAGTCTTAAAAGTTGCTAAGATTGGATAACCCTGACTTAGACCAACTAATATATTAGTCTATTTGTGTATACTGTTTTGGAAGAATTATCCTTCTGGATTCAGTTCCAAATGGGGAAAAAGACACTGGAAACATGGAGGCTATTTGGAAAGATGGTTTAATGGTGGACAGGGCCACATGGCTTGAAGCTCCAAAGAAGGATGATGACATGCTCCAAGGTGAAGGAAAAGAGAAGGAAAAAAGGGCTAATATGTTGAGAGTGCCTGGGTTTTATAACCTTTGTTGGGATTTGAATTGGAGCTTGTATTCTGATTGGTTGTCAGATTCCCATGGGGCCATGCAGAGGCAACTCTGAAGGCTGTCCTGAGTTCCAGGTTTGGTTGAGCCTTGCTGGATAATGATGCACTGAAAAGGGCTTTTGGCAATTGCTATAGCTTTAACTGGAGATCTTTGTTATGTAAAGTATTCTGGCCCAGGCCTTAATGGCCCACCCATTAACAAAGGTGGGGGTGAGCTTCTGCTTCTGAGGTGTTTCTTCTCTTGAGTTTCTACTCTTTTTAGGGAAACATTCTGCCTTTTTAATATTTCCGAGGATATTTCAATTTTCTAGGAGAGGGTTGAGTGCTAACTTCCTACAATTGTGTATGTGTGTGTGTGTATGTTGTTTTTGTGAGGTTACTGTTATAATGCTGGTGATGTATTAAGAGTTTTAATTTGGTATTTTTATTGTTTATTTGTTTATTTGTTTGCTAGCCATATAGGATTGTTTTATGTAACAGATATGATCATATAAAATTTTCAAATACGTAACAGAACAATCATAGATCAGTCCCAAAATTCATTTCCTGGGAATTTTCTTTCAATTTTGGCATTCTTATCCCAGTCTTGAGAATTGAAGAGATCTATTTTCTGTTTAAAATAGTTCTTTCTGGCATGAAGCTCATGGGTTCCCAACCTGTCGTTAAATTGGAAAAAGTCCATTTCCTGTTTCATTAGACTAGGAATGCTTTCAGATAAGTATTTATTGACTTTCATTTTTAGGGGCTGCATGCTTGCCTATTTTCTCAAAGCTGTCTCCATCTTTTTCTCTAGTGACAAAAGTACATTAAGAGATGGAAGAATGACACTTTTACCAGGGGTGGGATTCAAAATTTTTAACAACCGATTCTGTGGGAGTGGCTTAGGTGGTGGGTGTGGCTTGGTGGTCATGTGACTGGGTGGACATGGCTTGGTGGTCATGTTATTGGCTGGGCGTGGCCAACTCAATATCACTCACAACAAGGTACGTATCTCCTCGCCTGGCCTCTCATGACTGTGGGGATGCTGCAACAGTCGTAAGTATGAAAAATGGTCAAAAGTCACTTTTTTCAGTGCCATTGTAACTTTGAATGGTCACTCCACACAAGCAAAGTACCAGCAAAGGAAGGGAAAAAAAACTCCAGAGAAGTTCCTGAGACAGGAAGTCTAGTCCTGCCAAGAATGTAATAAGGGTTAACGGAGAGGCAGTTTCTGTAGGCAACACCAGAATGTTTCCTTCCTGCCTTCCTTACAGGATTAGGCCAGTAATTTCTTCTAACAACTGGTTCTCCAAACTGCTTAGAATATTAACAACCGGTTCTAGCGAATAGGTGCGAACTGGTAGAATCCCACCCCTGACTTTTACCACAGGGTATTCCTCTCTCTGCATTTTCTCCTCCATCACAAAAAAAACTCGTTCCTTATGCTGACCCAGCAACACAGTTAACCACAGGAAAACTGCCTTTTATACTGATTGTTAGAGCATTAGGGAAGCTCCTTTAGACTGTCATTGTGCCCGTCCCTCCAGGATGCTTTCCTGACTAGCTGCCTAATCTCAGCACATATTTTCTACAGCTGTAGATTGGATTGCACTAAACAGCAGGAATTAAATGAAAAACAAAAAAAATCTAAAATGCAACCCAAATATTTAAACAGTGAATATGCACTCCATCTTGATCCAATATGCCTTGAGCTACAAATGCTTATTTAACACAGCCTAGAAATGAACACCAAAGATGAGAAGGACTTGGTTTAAAAATAATGACTTAATTTTCTTGTTACCAGTCTTACATATTCACCCATCGCTGCCTTTCCATCTAGTTCATTTCCGGCTGTTATTCAACAACCCTGAATTATGTCTCGTAGAATGCAAAAAAAGGAGGAAAAAAGCCTAGCCCCAGGTTAATCCTCTCTTCTACCACAAATAATAGTATGTATATAATAGTAGTATGGCTGTGGTAATTACCTACCTTTAAGTCCACGCCAAACTTAATTAAGTTGAATGATGGGAAGGCTTATGTTTTAAACTGACGAATTTCAAATGCACAATTATAAGAAAATAATTTCTGCTGTTGTCATATTAATAGAAAGGGAACATTAACAGACTAATGTGATTTTGAACATGATAAATATATACAGTATTTGTATAAAGCAAAGCAAAGCACCTTTGGCATAGTATGTCATTTTTTTCAATTTCCAGAATTTCCAGTGCAGATGTTGGAACTGAAAAATAATAATGTAAGCCAGAGTCTGGTCTTTTTGGTCCTGTGGGCATATTTTGGAATTTTTAGAGAATATTGAGACATGTTCCATAACTGGTATGGTCAGTTCCTAAATTAGCAAGAGGCAAACTAGTTAGGTTATTGGAAATACAGATGACGCATGAGGAGGCTTTTGTTGTGTAGTATTCTAGTTTCCCCCTTTTAAAAACCAATATTTTCAAAATGTAGTGCAGGCATCCTGGTGAAAACTAGAATATGACTTGGGAATGCTGGCAGTGATCCAATAGTACTAACTGTTAAGCAACTTACAACTTACTGGCCATAATTGGGGAAGAGGGTTAGATTTACTCTATGTCTGTATCCATATTGCCCTGATACAAGAGCACACCAGTGTTTCCAAAGGACATGTCCTCAGATTAACACCTTTATCTTACTGTCAGTTCATAGCTGAGGCTGATCAGAAGTGAATTGAGATCCCCCATTTTGTAAGACATGTTTCCTTTTTATATAACTGTCTGGTTATAAGAATCTCTGTGGCACGTGGAAGAAAAAAAATAAGATGATATAGTTGGAGGTGCAGTGCTGGTCGCAATTGGTCCTGCTTAGGAAGCTTTTTCTATCCTGTATGCTAGACTCAGCACCTTTACTTGGCTATGAGAGAGATCGGAACCCCAGCTTCATAGCCACTTTTTTCCTCTTTTTTAAATGGGAAGTTTGACATGTCGTTTTGGTTGACCTACTCCCTGGCTAAGTGCACGCAAATGAAACTATAGTTCTAATAAAAAACATCCATTCTTGTGCAATGGCTGCACTTTGCAACTCCCACACTGATCCTTACAGGAAACCTGCATACTCAATGTGGCTCCAGCAGCTGCATTTCAAAACTCAAATGGCCACTGGATGGTAGCCTAGATATATAAAACATTGATTGCTGCTACCTTGTAAAGGTTCTTTTTTTAAAGGTTCTGTTAATGGGTAATCACTGGAGAAAATAAATTACTGCGTATAACGAACAATTACAAGGTTGTACATAGCAATTAGAGGAGGCTTTTCATATGGTAGATGGTGTTGAAGGGTCTTTGGAATATTGTGTGTTGAAGTTGAATGGATACTAATGCAGCAGACACCCATTTCAGGAGTCTGTGTGAATAGGATTTGGAGTGGCATGATTTCCTGATGGCCTTGGATTGGGAATACAGCTGGGTGGATGTGCCTTCATCTCTTCTCTTTCTCCTCTTTGTCTCGGCTTGTCTAATTGCTAATCTCATGTCATTCCCTTCTGCCTTTCTTTCCAGGCACAGACAACATGATTTTTGACCTTCCATCTGGTAGAATGTAGGTCCTGGGATTGGTTTATCCATATGAAGAATTTCCCATAAATAAATATTTTTTTCTATACTTAGGAAATCTGCTTAATTAAGTATTATTCAGATCAGGTTCTGATATTAGGCACTCTAATATGCACACATAATGATTCATACCTCATTCCTCAATTGTCTTCAAAGCATGTCTATGAAATTCCTTACAATGCCCACTTTAGTGATATCAATCCACCAGTTATTCATAAATGCCTTTTATTTGGTGCCAAAAATTTCTCTATCTCCAGAATATACTCTAATTATGTTCTGAATCAGCATCAATTAAATGTGAGAAAAACAGCACAGAGCAAACATGACAATTGGAGAATGTATGTCATTTATCAACATTTTTATTTAGAATAACAAAAATAAGGGGATGTTGTACACCCTGGTTATTTTATTAGTTTACTAGGTATCGATTGAACCCTTTTGAAATTCTTTTGACACTTTTAAAAAACAGAGTCAAGAGAGGGTTTTCTACCACACATTATTCTATATATCTTGAAAATCCCCCAGTTATTTTCGCTCTATATTTGTTGCATAGGCACCTTGTAAGGAACAAAAGCAAATCTGTCCCATTCAGTTTTCTTAAATGACTAGGAGCAATAAACAAGAACTTAAAAACACATTCCATATTATCTGAATGTAATAGTGTTAGATCTGAGGTGGATCGGTTCGAAGGAGACACGAGACCATTCTTAGTGAGTTCAGCTCTTTATTTAGAATAGGAAAAGTCTGAAAAAATGCAAACCGCGGCAGCCCTTCATATAGGGCTGGCTCGCGCTCGGCGGACCAATGGCAGCGCTTTGAATCTCCGCGATCGGCATGGCCAATCGCGATAGATTCTAGCGCTCCAATCACGGGCGGGGTTTCGACCAATCAGGTCGCTGTCCGTCTGGACCAATCAGTTGCGAGGTTTGGAGTATGCTAATACAGCACACCCCTCCCCTCTTGGTTTCGTCTGTCGGTGCGTCGTGACGTCGCGCAGGTAGGCGGGGCTTCGTACCTGTCTAGTTGACCTGCGCAGCTCAGTTCTCATTTGGTTGTCGACCGGTTCGGAGGCCTTCTCTGTCACTCTGGTTCCCAGGGATGGAACCGCCTGGAAGGTCGGGCTGGGCCTTTCTTGGTAGCTCCCTCCTGGTCTACCCGGGCTGGTTGAGCTGCCGTCTCTGTTGTTTCCGCTGGATCTTTCCGGGCTGGTTGCGCTGGCCTGGCTGCTCCTTCCCAGTGACGATTCTGGGGTTGCCTGTTCGGTTGGTCCCTCGTTTACTGGTGAGTAGGACCGGGTTATTTGCGGGTTATTTGTTCTGGGTGGGGGTTGTTCGCTTGCGCTAGGGGGTCCCTCTTTCTTTAACGCTTTCCGTCCCCCCCTTTCTAGTTTCTTGTTGGTGTATGGTTGTTAGCTATTTTGGACCTTAGTTGGTTAATGTGCCGTTTCCAGTTTTTCCCGTCGCTTGTTTCTAGTCGGTATGATACGGGCGGTTATTTGGGTGATCGTTGCTGGTATCCAGAGTGGTTCCCCGACAGGTTTTTTGCGTATACGGCATCACCTATGTTGAATTTTCTGTGCTTGCTGGAGGAGCCCGGGGTTTGTCAGTGGTGTATGTGGGGTGCATTCTATCTAGTGTTGATCGTAGTTTTCTGCCCATCATTAGTTCTGCCGGGCTTCTATTTGTGGTTGCGCTCGGTGTAATATGTTGGATGAGGAGCATTTTATTAATTTTATCTTGTATGTTGGTTGTTTCTATTTTCTGTATGGCTTTTTTTGTGTATTGGACCATGCGTTCCGCTCGTCCGGTTAATGCATGGCGTATGCCCTGGCCTGCCAGAAATTGTTCAAACGCTAGTGTGGTGAACTGGGGCCTGTTGTCAGACACTATTATATCTGGCAGGCCGTGTGTGGCAAAGAGTTTGCCCAGTTTCCTTATTACCGCCTCCGTTGTGGTTGATTTCATGGTGCTTACCTTCAGCCAGTTGGAGTAAGCGTCTACTGTGATGAGGTACATGTGCCCCTTGGTTGGCCCGCGAAGTCTATGTGAATCCGAGACCACGGTCCTCTTGGTGTTTCCCATTCATGTATTGGGGCAGCGGGAGGACTGGGTCTGGACTCTTGGCATTGTTTGCATTTGGCTACCCAGGTTTCGATCTGTTTGTCCATGCCTGGCCACCATGCATAGCTTCTGGCCAGGCTTTTCATCTTAACCATCCCTGGGTGCCCCTCATGCAGCATCACCAATACCCTTTCTTGCAATGTTTCCGGGATTACCACTCTGTCTCCCCAAAGTATACAGCCCTTTTCGGTAAAGAGTTCAGTTTGTCTGTTTCGGAAGGGTCTGAATAGTTCGTCACTGTCCCCTTCCGGCCATCCTTTTCCAACCCAGCTTAGGACTCGCGCCAGCCGCTTGTCTTTATTTGTTTCTCTGGCAATGTCTGGCGCGGTCACTAGTGGGTTGGGTATTGTCTCTATTTGAAATACCTCTGTCGTGGGTGCCGGGTCGTCTTCTAGATCGGGCAATGGTGAGCGGCTCAGGGCATCTGCGTGGGTGATGTCCTTCCGGGTCGGTGAATCAGCTGGTAGTTGTATGCTGACAGGAACTCAGACCACCTTGTCATTCTTGGTGATAGAATGTTCAGTGTGGCCTTATTTCCTGCCAGGATCCCTAGCAGCGGCTTGTGGTCCATGATGATTGTAAAAGTCCTACCGTAAAGGTATTCGTGGAATTTCTTGACGCGCCGGCGACGACTGCTAGGGCCTCTTTGTCGAGCTGGCTGTAGTTCCGCTCCGGCTTTGAAAGTGTCCTTCATGAGAAGGCGATGGGTGCTTCCCTCCCGTCTGGTAGCTGGTGGCTGAGGATGGCGCCGATCCCAAAAGGCGATGCGTCACACGTCACCGTTAATGGCAGAGTCTCACTCTACTGGATTAGTACCGCGTCAGATGTTAGCAGTTTCTGTGTTGTTGAAAGCGCTCTCCTCCCGTGCTCCCCAGGTCCAGGTGGCTGTTTTATCTAACAGCCTATGCAACGGTTCCGCCACAGTCGCCTTTTGAGGTAGGAAGACATTGTAAAAGTTTAACAGTCCCAAGAAAGCCTGCAGTTCCGTTTTGTTTTTGGGTCGTGGTGCTTCCCTTATGGCTCTCAGTTTCTTCTCTGTGGGGTGGATCCCTTGTTTGTCTAGGAGGTACCCTAGGAATTCGACCCTCTCAGCCCTTAGCTGGCACTTCCTTTCTTGACTTTGAGCCCCGAGTCTCTGAATTTCTTCAGTACTTCCCTCAACCGGGCTTCTAGTTGCTTTTCGTTTTTGCGGCTATTAGCACGTCGTCAAAATAGGGCACCACCCCTCTATGCCCTGGAGGAGTCTTTCCATGAGGCTTTGGAAGACCCCGGTGCCACGCTGACTCCAAACTGGAGCCGGATGCAACGGAAAGCCCCGGTGCGTTACGATGGTTTGGGCTTCGGCGGTTGCGGCGTCGACCGGCAGTTGCTGGTAGGCTTGCGCCAGGTCGAGTTTGGCAAAGATCTGGCCTCCCCAGCGAGTGCAGAAGGTGCTGCACTACTGGAACGGGTATGCGCTTTGCTGGAGCGCGTGGTTTAGGGTGGCCTTATAGTCCCCACAAATTCTCATGGACCCATCTGGCTTGATGGGGGTGACTATGGGGTCTCCCACCTGGCATGATCGATTGGCTCCAGTACCCCTTGCGCGATGAGCTTATCTAGCTGCTCATCGATCTTGGGCTTGAGTGCAAATGGCACTCGTCTGGGTTTAAGACGGATTGGTGCGATGCTCGGGTCTATGTTAAAAGAGATAGGGGACCACCGGTACTTGCCTAGGCTGTCGTTGAAAACTTCCCGGAAGTCCTCCACAAGCGCCGCTTCCCAGTCCGACTCTGCGGTGCGGTGGATTCCAAGTTACTTCAATGCCTAGGGGTGCGAACCACTGTAATCCCAACAGGCTCGGCCGATCCCGGTCGACGATGGTCAGGGTAGCACTTCGGTGTGGTTCTTGAAGGTGACTTTAAAATGGCCTCTGCCAACTACAGGGATGCGGTTTCCCTGGTAGTCTTTGAGGTTAGTGTTTGGTCTTCTAATTCTTTGCGGCGGATGGAGGGAACCAGGCGCTTGATGGTGTGCCATGAGACCATGGAGAGGGAGGACCCAGAGTCCACCTCCATGTCGCATGGCTGGTCTCTATACCCACCGTCACGTATACCTTTCTGGCGTCTCTTGTGGAGGAATGGCTGACGATGACGGTCTGGTGTGTTTCCTCCCTTTGGCTTGCCTCGTTGAGCCGCCTGTTCTGACCCTCTTGGCTCCAACGGCTCTCCGTCTGGCGGTCTCAGTATCTGGTGGGGTGTTCTCTTGCCTGCAAGGGCTGCCATCTCGCCGCCGCGGGCTGTAGTGTTTTTATTTCTGCATACCTTGGCGATGTGCCCCGTTTCTCGCACTGTCGGCAAATGGCATCGAGGAACCGGCAGTCGAACAGGGTGATCGCTCTGCAGCCGGTGCACTGGAACCTTGACTTACGACCTTGGGGTTCCCGCCGCCCTCGTGCTGCTTGTAAACGGTGGATTTCCTCCTCCTCGTCCTCGGTTCCTGAGAAGGAGTCAATGTCGCCGTGGTGCGTGGTTGCGTCCCGGTGGTCGATCTCGGGTCGCTTTTCGGATTCGGTATCGTCTCGCCGGTCGCTGCTCGTGGCGTGATGCTCGATTGCCGCATCCGAGCCGCTGATTTCTTGGCCGCTTCAGCCGCGGCTACCTCTGTGAGCGCATCGGCGAGGAGATGTCGCCCTTCGCCATGATGCGACTCTGGAGGATGGGGTCTCGGAGTCCCAGGACGACGTGGTCTCGCAGGGCCTCATCCAGGTTGGCGAACTCACACAGGCTGCCCAAATCTCATAGTGCCGCTATGAAGTCGCCAAGCCCCTCACCCTTGCGCTGGTCCCGCCTGTAGATTCGTGCCGCCGAATGAGGATGGGCACAACGGGCGTAGTGGCTTCGTAGCAGGGGCTCGAGGTCGCCCACTCCATAGTCTTGACGTCCTCCGGCTTGGCCAAGGCTTTGGCCATCTTAAACACTGCCGCCCGCAGTGTGCGAGGAATACGGCCCGTTTCTTGTGACCGTTGGCATCTTTAAGATTGCTATACTCGAGGAACATCGGAACCTATCGGCATAGGATTCCCAGTCCTCGGTAGCGGGATTGAAGGGTGCGGGTGGCAGTTGATGCCGGCCATTCTGCTTGCTGCTGTGTGCCGCCTCGCCACGTGCTGGGTGGTCTCTTTGTCTCACGATCCCACCCTCATCGCCAGTGTTAGATCTGAGGTGGATCGGGTCGAAGGAGACACGAGACCATTCTAGTGAGTTCAGCTCTTTATTTAGAATAGGAATAGTCTGAAAAATGCAAACCGCGCAGCCCTTCATATAGGGCTGGCTCGCGGCTCGGCGTTGCCAATGGCAGCGCTTTGAATCTCCCGCGATCGGCACAGCCAATCGCGGTAGATTCTTAGCGCTCCAATCACGGCCGGGGTTTCGACCAATCAGGTCGCTGTCCATCTGGACCAATCAGTTGCGAGGGTTTGGAGTATGCTAATACAGCACAAATAGGATTTTGTAGGAACTGGTTATGAACTGACATCGCAGAACTTAGCAACTCACTGATGAGCCCCATGTCTTTCCTCTTCTTCCTGAAGACTGTAGGAAGTTGTTTCCAAGAGCAGCTGAGACTCCGGGCCCAAGTGAGACTTCTGGAATACAGTGTGAAGCAACAACAGGCAAGAATTGTGAACCTCTTAATGGAGAGAGATATACAGAGCAGAGATAAAGAAGAGGAAAACGCTGTTATCAATCTGGGAGAAGAAACTAACTACAAAGGTTAGAAATAAATTTCATCTTTGTTCTTCAGGTGGGCTCAAATCATTCATTTTACAAACCTGAGGGATGATCAAAATTTAGAATCCATTCCATGCCTTCAACTTCTAAACTTTACATAGAACCACCAGCTTTGAATTGTTTGCCTGCTGTCATTTCAACTTTTCAACTATATACAGTAAATACTGTATGTATGTATGTATGTATGTATGTAGGTAGGTAGGTAGGTAGGTAGGTATAGGCATAGGTAAAAATAAAGGTTTCCCCTTTCCAGTGTGTCTGATTCTAGGGGGCAGTGCTTATCTCTGTTTATTAGCCGAGAGAGCCAGCATTATCTGAAGACATTTCCATGGTTTTGTTGCCAGCCTGACTGTATGCTGAGGCACATGAAACAATGTTTCCATCTAACTGCTAAGCCATTGTGCATGCATACACACAAACACACATTGCTGTCCATGTAGTCATCAACCCATATCATAATAAACGTCAAATCATGGTTTCTCATGTAATATTCCATCAGACATTATTTCTCAATTTGGATGTTGCATCAACTGTAGTAAAACATAACAGTTTGGCATAACGATCAAAATTAATTAACACATTAATTAATTAAGTGCACTTACTAAGGAGTATTTTCATGTAATTTAGTAAATGTGATTCACATTGTGCTGTACATCGGTATTTGGTTATTAGAATTTTCTTTATGCTAAATTCTGGCATATGCTGAAACCTGGATTTCAAGTTTGAAACTCTTTTTTGAAAACCATGTAGCATGGTGCAACCTTAAGAAACTGAAGAATATTAAGTTTGACTAGGGAAGTGGCATATAAAGAGTGAAGTAGATTTTTGACATGTTTGCCATCAATCATTGACTGAAACAAAAGTGAGCTGGTAATAACTGTAAAAAATATTTGCAGGATGTGTATTTTTGCAGGTCTGTTTTACATTACTTATTTAAATGTTAAATTATATATCTTGAATTTTTCCAGTAGCTTTCATAAACCAATGGTTCAGCCAAGGCAGAACATTGAACAAGAGTAACCAAGACAGTTAATGAAGGCTGGCTAAGCATTATAGTATGGACTAACTCAAACTTTAGTTCTATATTTGAATTGAATGCAGTTTCAGCAAGTAACTAGTAGTCATTCTAGCCAATTTGCATAAGTTTTGTGTTCTATCATTGAATGGTTCAGTGAAGAAGCAACTAGGTTCTATTAAAATCATTGCTTCTGACTGTTCGATGCTAGAACAGTCTCTGATAAGTATTTCCTTAGTTCTGCCTTATGATCCTTTTGCTATCAGGCCATGATGGGATAGCTCACCCTGTGCCTGATGGAAAAGGTCAGCATTTATTAACATTTTATGTCTATTTTGTTCCCTATTTCTCCCAACACTAATTCATCTTCCACTCCTTATGGTAAAGGTATGCAAAATTATCCAATCTACTCACATACAGAATCAATATCATTGGTTATAATTAACTTTTGAAGATTAACTATGACCAATATTAAGCCAAAGAGATATGGATTTGCCAACTATACCCTTTTAGAAGACACTTAGCAATTCTTTAGATCAGGCATGATCAATTGTATCTAAGATAATGGAAGTGCAATCCCATTTCGTTTTGTTTTGCTGCCTCTTATTGCTGTTATTTTTTTAATCAAACACTTTTAAGATTTTACTGTTGAACATAAAAATAATCCAGGGGGTTGGGAAGGACAAAAATACATATATGTATGCATATGTGACCTCAAGAAGACTATTTTAAACATATTCAATATTTTTTTCCAAATTTTTTTTTTCGTAAATCCAAATACATGTGATATGCATTTATAAATGGTGACTAGAATTAAATACATCCTTCATTGTATGGATTTCCTTTATTGTTCAATGTTTAATATTATGTAACAAAAAAAGGCACAGAAAAAGAATAAATAGGACACTTTGGAATATGATATATGAATGGCATTTTCCTCATTAAATTAAAAATTGTATAGGTATACTATGTAATATTTTATAGGAGGAGGATATAACTGAACTGTATTATTTAAACCCATTGATGTTGTATCATGATTCAGATTGTGCAGAGATCTATCATGCTGGTCATACACAAAGTGGATTTTACAAGATGAAACCTCTGAAGAGCCCCAGTGGATTCTTTGCCTACTGTGATATGACAGAAGGAGGTGGGTGGACAATCTTTCAGAGACGGTCAGATGGGAGTCAAAATTTTAATAGGTAAGAAGAGAATATTTGTAGTTCAGAGTTGAACTATGAAGTCCTTGGTGCTCTCTAAACCTGGTTGCTTTTTTGAAGACATTTCATTACCAAACTAGATAACATCATCAGTGCTACAAGGGAGTGGGGCTTGGTCTTATTTTTATATACTAATGGCTTGCGCTATCAGTGTTGGTGGGAGTGATAAGATTTTCATTAAATAAAATATAATAGATAAGATGTTTTGGTTAAACAGATTAAAATCCCTAGATTCATCTCACAGGCTTGTTATTTTTGAAACAAAATTAATTTAGAATGTCCAATTCTTATGGATAAAAATGAAAAAGGAATCTTTTGTAAAAAATGTATGCTCAAACTAGTATAGCTCAGTCCAACTTTTAAAATGGTTGTTTGTTAAGATATAGTTTACTGTAGAATCAAGACTTGATAGTTTTTTTTAATTAAATGCACGAAAAAATTGCATGGACACGAAGAGCTAGGCCTGAAATTCCCCCAAATACCAAAAATATCCAGGTGCCCTTGCTGAATCTTAGATAACTAATTTATTTCCAGATAAAGACTGTAAACTCATGCGATAAATAGCAAGATTCCTTTTGGTGGCTTGCTGAGTAAGACACTGTTACACTGAGGAGGAAAAAGTGTAGGAAGATAGAAACCAGTGGTCTTCTCTTTTATTTTACTTCACACTGATTTAATGAATTTTTATTTAAAATTTATTTCTTTATTATGTTATATAATGTGTGCCCATTTCATGGAAAGTGACTCTGAGCAGTGTACAACAATCCACTAAACAGAAAGACTATAAAGTAATAATTTCCTAAAACCATTATATAATGATTATTTTAAAAGCTTCAAAAACCATAAAAGCAGTATTTATTAATCAGATCTATATTTCTTGTTATTTTAAACAGAAGTAGCATAATGATTCTGCTTTGAGAGTATAATAAAGTTTATTGATTGTTATTGCTGGAGGACCTGAAATTGCAATCAAATCCTTGTAGTCATTGATCATAATAGAAAGTAAATCTATAAAATGAATTTAATTTCCTTTGCTTTTTTGCCTAGAAACCAAATATATGTTTGTAGTTTGTAATTGTTAGAGAACTGCACAAACTGTTTTAAAGCCACTTGATAATCCTCTGTGATTTATACAGATCAGAGATTTTAATCTTTTTTCTAGAAATTGGACTGAATATGAGCAAGGTTTTGGAGATTTTACTTCAGGAAATGGAGAATACTGGCTTGGGAATAAAAACCTTCATTATCTGACTTCCCAGGGTAAGAAAAACACAATCGTTTATTAGAAACAAACCAAAATCAGTAATAAGGGATGTATTGATTTTGCAACAATGAGCAGGAAGGCCAGTACTCAATAGGATTTCTTCACAATTGTAGTTCAGATTAAGGTCTCTCTGAGATTTATTGCTGAGTTTGTTAACAGTTTTAGAAACATTCTGATATAGTGATATCTCAGGGAATACATTTATATAATTCATTCGATTTAGATGCCACCCAACTCCAGATGACTATGGGCAGCTCACAATGTAATAGACAAAAAATTACAATATGAATAAAAAAAAGGAAGAAAACAGACACAAGATAAATAAATAAAAAAGCTACAAATAAAACACCAGGATGATAAATCCAGCCAACTCAAAAAGACATATATAAATAAATCCAGCAAGGAGCCAGCCCATCCTGGGAGAACATCTAGGCCTCAAGAATGCCTTCAGGATAAGAGCCACTTGGATATCAGTAATAGTCTCATTCCAGAGGGCAAGTGTTGTGACAAAGAAGACCCAGTTTCTGTATTCTAGTAGATTATATTGTTTAATTGAAGGAACCCAAGGGCCACCAACCCTGCCACTCTCTCAGCTGGACAGACACCACAAGATATAAGCATTCCCTCCAATAATCAGGCTCTAGGGTATATAGGGTTTTATAGGTCATAACTAGTAGCTGCAATTGCACCAGGAAGCAAACTGGCAGCTATCACATCTCACAGAACAGGGATCTGGGAATAAGGAGACATAGCCATCACTGCCGACACCGCATGGACTTCAAAGGTAGCCCCATTACAGCCCATTGAAGTAGCTGAGCTGCAAAATGTGTAGGGCATGAGTGACTTTCTATAGAGCCTCTTGTTATATCTTGTAGAATTAGGGATTTTTGGACTTTTTTCTAAAGAAGCATGTCCAGGAAATCTATGAAAAGAATTTAAGATCATTTTTACAGCTTGCAAGGTTTATTTCTATATCAGAGAAATGTATTCCGCAGAGATGGATTTATAGGCAAAATAAACACTTGCAAACTACTGAGTCTCTCTTAAAAATTGTTATCTGTCCCAAGATCCCAGGCACTTTCTTTCCAACCTGGTATCCCTTTCCATTTAAGTTGGAATTCACCTCTCTTCATTCCTTTATCTAGATCAGGGGTCTGCAACCTTAAACACTCAAAGAGCCATTTGGACCCATTTCCCACCCGGAGCCAATAATTTAACAACCGGTGTGACTGGGCGGGCATGGCCATCAATCACTCCCAACCAGTCACCTCCTGCTCTGGAATATGGAGCAAGTCTCCATCCCCCGCCACCACCCTTTCCTTCTCAGGCCAGGTGAGGAGTGACGGGGAGAGGAGGGCGGATCAGCCAGTGGTAGGATCAACCGACAAGGAGCTGCAGCAGAGGGCCGAAAGAGCCGCATGTGGCTCCAGAGCCGCAGGTTGCAGACTCCTGATCTAGATGATGGGATTGTGGTCCAGCAGAATTAGAGGACAGACCTAATGAAAGCTACTTTAGGTAAAGTGGTTATTTTGTTTTTAAAAATACCCCACAAATCTCCAGCATTTTATTCATATATTTGCTGGTTCTTATAGAATAATCTCAATTGTGATTATTACAATTTGCATATTTTAAAATATCTGTTCTGGACACCGAACAATTTGATACAGAAAAGAGAAACAACACTTACTGGCAAGTGGAAATCACAGCCACATCTACAAACTCTTATCAGTCTAGAATTATAGTGAAGGAAATCTTCCCACTGTTTTCTCCTACCCAGACAGAGAGAATTTCTCAAAATACTGGGCATTTCAGTTGTAAGTTGTGTTTAGTCTGATAATCCAACAGCTAATTTCAAGCCTGGGATGTGTAAACACAGGACATAAGTGTGGGTGGGGGTGGAGGTAAGGAGGTTCTTTGATCTGGCTGTGTATGTGTATATGTATAGTTCTTTGTTTGTTCTGATTGTGAGGTCTGAATAGCTTGCCCCACAGTCAGAACAAAGCAAAGCACCACACACTGTTAATATAATTCAGGTGTTAAATACATGTTAGGTATCACTAGTGCATTATACCAAAATGCTGAGTTCCCAAGTGTAAAGGGCAAGATCTCTGATTACAATTATGTAATAAATTTATTTTTAATAATGGATAATAAATTTTCAACAAAATTCCATATTAACCTGCCATGATTAATCAAAATATATCAATATCATGCTAAGCAACAGGAAGCTCAAACTGCTAAAAAATGAGCAGTTAGCCACTGTATCTGAATTCTCTCGATGCCTGCAGTGAATTGAATGGAAGTTCTCCCTTCTTCTCTTCTGAATATTGCACCTTCATTTGTTCTTTTCAATTCAGAGAATTATACCTTGAGGATCGATTTGTCTGACTTTATGGATGAACAGCGTTTTGCACAGTATGAAAAGTTTCGAGTTGCAGATGAGCAGGTAGTAGAAGTAACTTCATTAGAACTTGGAATTCCAAATACACAGCATAAGAAAGTCAGTATTTTACAAATGTTGTATCATTCAGAATTCTGGGTGTGTATGAGTGTGTGTGTGTTGTATGTGTGTGTGTGTGTTTTAGCGTGTTAGACTAAGTGAGCTCCATTTAGCTGTGAACATCATTAATTGTGGGCAGTCAAGAATGTATAAGAAGAGGGTTAGTAAGATCTCTAAAGGAAAACATTCTCTTATCTAACCAATTTCACAGAGTGCCCATGAGAAAATGATCTTCATTCATATTATGTTAAGAAACAGAGGAGTAAATACTATTTTCAATTAGCATTTCAATTTCAAAGGCAGTAAGCTTTCAAACTTTTGGCAATCACAGACAACAAAATCAACCTCAGAAAATAGATTACCCACCCAATTAAATAAAAACACACTATACCCCTCCCAATTTTCAAATTTAAAATCATGGGAATTCGCAATATGCTAAATTCTTTAATTGTTGACTCCAGCATTTTAAAAAAATCAATACAGAATAATATGCTCAACTCCCTTATAGGCACAAATCCTTAAAACTGGGAAATCCCCTATGCTATACATGTATCTAATCTTGGTTGTTAAATGCAACCATATGAATGAAGCCTTTGCATTTTCAATTGATTTTTTTGTGGACAAAGTTTCTTATTCATCTTTTTGAAGATATCTCTTAAATGCTAGACAGGAATTCCAATTATACAATTCTCTAACTCCTTTTCTCATCTTCTTTGCTAGAATTCCTACAAGATGAATTGTGGTCAATATTCTGGAACAGCTGGTGACTCTCTCACTGGGGGGTTTCACCCTGAAGTTAAATGGTGGGCAAATCATCAAGGGATGAAATTCAGTACCAAAGACAGAGATAATGACAATTATGAAAAGAATTGCGCTGAAGAAGATCAAGCTGGCTGGTGGTTTAACAGGTTGGCTATCTTTTCATGTTATTTTGATTTAGAACTATTTCCCCCCCTAAACTCATGTAAAATAACACAAAAGTTCTGGATCTGAGTAGCTTTGTAAAGCCAAGTTAAGTGCTAATGCTTATTTTGCCATTATAAATTTCAAATAAGTCTCAATTAGTGCAGTCAATGAATTTCACAAAACAGTCATATTATTTGAATTTGCACTGTTCGCTATTCAAAGTGATACTTCAATGGGAAAAAACAAGCCTTTTCTATTAAAAACTTGTACTGTTTTTCTCTGACAAAATCTTCCTTTTTCCCATTTGCATAAACAAACATTAGCATCATCTAAAACCCCAACCTCAAGTGTGCATGCCCTATCCTCAATTATGCATGCAGTAACCTCACATTAACTGAATTTTGGGTCACATTAAATATGACCTTGATATCAGTCTCCAATCTACACTAAATTAAAAATTATGGGTAGTCCTCAACTTATAACCGCAACTGAGCCCAACATTTCTGCTGCTAAGTATGACAGTTGTTAAGTGAATTTTGTCCCATTTTATGACCTTTCTTGCCACATTTGTTAAGAGAATCACTGCAGTTGTTAAGTTAGTAACAGGTTATTAAGTGAATCTGGCTTCCCCATTGAAATTTGCTTATCAGAAGGTCACACGATACCCAGATGCTGCAACCGTCATAAATATGAGTCAGTTGCCAAACATCTGAATTTTCATTGTGTGACCATGGGGATGCTGCAATGGTCATAAGTGTGAAAAATGGTCATGAGTCACTTTTTCAGTGCAGTTGTAATTTTGAATGGTCACTAAAAAAACGGTTGTAGGTTGAGGACAGGGGTGGGTTTCTACCGGTTCTGTCCACCTCTGTAGAACCGGTAGCTCTGAAGAGCAGCATAGAACCAGTTCTATGTCTGCAGATGTTTTTACCTACCCGCCTGCCCAGGCTCTTACCTTACCTTTATTTCCTGCTTTTTCAACTTCAGCTGCTGTGAGGGGCACAGCTGCAGTTTAAAAAGCAGGCAAAAAGTACTTTTTCAAAGGCTGCTTCTCAGCACGCAGCACTGCTCAGTTGTCCAGGCACCAGGCTGATGACGATTTACAGGCGCGCGCTCAGCATGCAGGGAAGCACATCGTAAATCACCGAACCTCATAAATCATTGAACCGGTAGTTAACCCTGTCGGATCCCACCCCTGGTTGAGGATTACCTATATTTGAATTCCCGCTATTCATGAACTAATATTTTCCATGTTAAGCTGCAAATGCTCACTAAATTGATGCTCAATAAATTGAACATGTTGCCCTATTGTAAGAATATTATTTCTCAATCCACATGTACAGGATTGTGCTGCACACAAAGTTACTTGTTCTTATTATATTGGCCACAAAGCAAACTTTAGTAAAGTATAATATCATATACATTTCTTGCTATATTTTCTTGTCTTTCAGGGCTTCATACATATTGAATTGTCAAGATCTTTTTTTGACCACCAAGCACAGCAAAATAGTTACCAGTCTTATTCTCCCTCCTTTAACAGATGTGACTCTGGAAGAGTAGTTAAACTGCTCAATCACTACTGCTTTTTGCTGCAAAACAGCAGGATCTCACCTAAGCCATCGAAGTAGAATTCTGTCAATTTATATTTTAAAATTTTCAGCAGTATTCAGCAATAGCAAACATAAATTTACATTTATTGATTCATGCTTATCTTCCTAAGGGTGTCACATACTTTAACATGACTGGGAAGATTTTCTAATTTTATTTTTACAATATTTGCATTTAATATATTCTTATTGTTTTAAAATTATATTTAACTTTGCATGTTGGCCATAATAATAATAACAACTAATTTTTTGTCATGATCATTAGTGTGCTGAGCGCTACCGGCAAATATATTTTAAAAACCCTAACACTGAAGAAAACTAGTCCTTCATAAGAAATAGTATTTAAAAAAATCAAGGAACATTCATATATATTTGAAATAAATTGGGATAAAATGCCATCTCTGGTTTGACCATCACTCAGATGAGTTGTAACACTTGCAAGGACTATAAGCAGGTTTGCCGTGAGTTAAGAAACATTGTTTCCACACACCTTTCTACAGTATTCTGCATGGCATTAATCACATAGAACATAATAATCAAAAATGACTTTTAAATGGTTTTAAATGGTACACTTTAAAGCGTACCCAATGCATTTGCAAGTCTAAGGGAACTTTGACACTGCCAAAAGAATTATTGTCAACACTGAATCTAAAAGGTTGCAAAATATAGCAAGGAAGTATATTTACATAGCCAAATAATATGCATAATTCTCTAACAATATGCATAATTCTCAGGGAACAAGTTGTCTCTTATGATTTGAGAGCTATCAGATATATTTGAAAAGGTTCTGCCCCTTAGAAGCAGCTTAAATGTTCTTTCTTTTCTTTTGTCCTGGATTGTTCTGGTTTGGCTCTGTCTATCCGGTTGTTATCGAAATCTTGCCAATTATTGCAAGCATTTTTCAATTCAGTTTGAAGCCAAGTTTACTGTGTGAAACAATATGTTTCAGCTTTCATCAATGCTAACTTGATAAGGAGGAGGAAGTGAAATAGTGTTTAAATCCTGTTTTCAGTGAAGTAAAAGCTTCCACTGACTTCAGATGGGAGTTTGTCACTGCTGAAAATAAAAGAGTCACATTTGTTTCTGGTGAATCATTATGGAATATATTGCACGGCAATTATTCTGAGTCAAAGAATAATAATTATAAATTCATTTTTCCGGTTCTCATTATGTAATAGATTTTTATTGCTAGTTTCAAAAAGAATCAATTCTATCTTAGCAATCATTCTGTAAACCTATCATAATAGCCCTTTTCCTTCTGGACTTCCTTCTACCCTACTTGGGGTTGGGTTTTCCTTAGCAATAATGAAATTAGAATTGCTGATAGGAGATCTTGGCGAATGACATGCAGCTCAAAAACCACGTCATACATGATTTGGTACATAAAAAGGAAGATTGAAAGAAAAGTACAGCTTAGTGCTAATGAACTTATTAGGGCTTTCTTCCACCTAGAAGAGTATATCAGATTGCAGCCTAGTTCAGATTTTTATTTTATTTTTATGGATTTATTATGAATGGGTTCTCAATTGGTCTATGGATAAATTATGCAGAAGGATGGAAAGATGAAGTATTAGGCTATGGGTACTTTACAAGCAAACGCAGTCTGCTGAAGTACTGCCTAACAGGTTTTATATATGGAAAATGTGCATATCCTATATATCTCAGAAATATGCTTCTTTCACAGAAGGAAGGAAATGGCTATATATCTGTTGCTGAGAGACTTAAATAATTGTCTTGTATTTAACTCCAGGCATACTGTATGTGCTGAACTACAAAGCATTTTAACTATGGAATTGACTATAATTGGATTATCATTCAGTTTGATTTTGATAGCATAACGATTCACAATTTCAAATGCTACAAAAGGTAGACCCCTTGTTTAAGGAAGCCAAATAATCCAGAGAAGTTTAAATCCAATGAGATGTCATGAGCACAACAGTACTGTCCAAAAATGGTGCTTCTTGACCATTCTTAACAATAAAGGCATTCGCATTAAGAATGTTTCTCTCAGGAGAAATGTTTTCTTCCACCAGTTGACACTGTGCAGCAAAGTAGATTAAAACATCCAAATGTAGTTACATACTAATATAAACTCTGGCCATGAAAAAATATTCTGCAAAGGACTGCTTTTTCTTTTTTCTTTTCTTTTTACAACTTTCTCCTAGGCCTTAAACTCTTTTCCTTGCAAACTGGTCAAGAAGGGGGTGGAAAAATCAATAACACTGCAGGGGATTCTAATTGAAATTGATTATTAGATCCTTTTTAGTCAGGACTAGTTAAGGAATGGAAACAATACTGAAGGTTCTAGTTGGTTATCTCTCCTAGGACCTTGATATGGGACAACATATCCTTTTTGATCTTATTAGATGTCTTTATCATGCCCACTAACATCAACTATAATATCCTCCTGAGCCACCTGCAGGAAAAGGGAGTTGGTAGTATTGTTTCATGGTGTTTCTGCTTCCACTTTAGTGGATACTTCAAATCAGAGTCATGCAATCATATCCTAATACTTTGTGATTAAGTCCTTAAAGTGTGAAGTTCCTTTAGATTTCCCTCCAAATTATTTAATCTGTACATGAATGAAGTGAGTCATTCTGTGGTTCAAGCTAACATGGTTCGGGATGATGTTATTATTACTATGCTGTGCCAAGAAGTTTCTGACATTCTGAATTGGTGTCCAAAGACTGTGACAGCATAGATAGTAAAACAAGTCCAGTTTAAACCATTCCTTGACAAAGCAACTTGTTGATATCAGCAACATTAATAGTAACTCTGGATGGAAGTCACACTCCCCCAAAGAAGCTAATTTGTAACTTGGGACTTCTTCTGGATTCTCAGGTCCTGTTTAAAAAGAATATGGAAGCTGTGACCAGGGTTCCTCTGGCAAACATTGGCTTATATGACTGCCTGTCTCACACAATGACTCTAAGTGGCTCACAGCAATCAGTAAAAACAATAAAAACAAAACTACTCTTCCCACTGGGCATCTGACCAATTAGCCTCCTGACTCAATCCCCTTTCTAGACCAACACTTGGGGAAAAAGCCAGGGCTTCACAGCTATCTAAAAAGTTACGGTTCCCTTGAATCTCAAGAGGCCTGGGGCAATATAGACAGGTACATCTCTAAAGTCTCAAAAGTTGCCAGCATTTAAAGGAGGGGACTTGGATTATACCCACCATATCTGACCCAGAACAGTAGATATAATTAGAAAGAGGCAGCCTAGCAAACAACCTGGTCTTGTGCCATTAGGGCTGTTATTACAAGCATCTTGAATTGTTCCTGGAGAGCACCTGGAAGCCAGCACAGCTCATGTAACAATGGGATAACAAGAGAAGCTACAGCTACTCAGCTACAGAAAATGTAGTAGCAAGACTCCTGACAGGACAACCCCGTCAAGTCTGAATAACACTAATTTTGAAGTCAGTTCAATACTGCATTGTTTACTATTTCAGTAGGCTAGTACTATTTCAGTGAAATGTGCTATCACTTTTAAAGTCCCTATTGGTACAGCACATAAATACAGAAGGCAACACTGAACAAAAATTAATCTGGTCTGGTCCTAACAGAAGGTCTGTGTAGGCCTTCCTCCTTGAGAAACAGGTGGGATCTGGACCTGGCCTTCTCAGTAGGAGAATTCTTTCCTACAGTATCCCCTTCCTCAAAGGTACAGTTATTTCCTGCCCAATGAGGTTTCATAAAACTATCCAAAGCACAGCTGTTTCAGTGATCATTTGGCTTTTCAGTTATAAGATTATTCTTATTTATGTTTTTTAAGCATTGGAAATGTTTCATACTACTTGTTTGTGTTTAACATTGGGATAGGCTATAAATATTAATATAATAATATAATAAATAATCTAACCAGTAGTTGCTCATATTTTTCAAGATAAAATGTTTTTATAATATGCACATTTTTCACATTAGTCTTGTTAGCCAGTAATACAATAGACCATATTGCCTATGAGATGTATAGAGCTTAATATTAGTCCAGTATTTAACATAATTTGCACAAACCTATTCTCCTCTCATAGCAATTGGGTTGGTCTTGTTATAAAAATCTGAGCAGATGCAATGAGGACATAACTTCCACAATTCCCAAATTTTCCTAACTTAACTATTGCAAACCCATAATGACAAAATATGCACAATCAGATTTGCTAGGTCTTCATCCTAATGTATCATGATCAGAAGTTTTGTATTATACTGTGGAGATCTGGTATCTCTTTAAGAGCCAATGGCATGATTATTTAATGTGGAGATTGTGCCATGCAGCTATGCTCGCAAGAATGACAGTTGTCCAATTCTCCAGTTCTTTTCTGTTTGTTTGTTTTAAAACATGCTTTTTGTTGTGAACAATGGAGTAGTGTTTGTGTGGAAACAAAACCAGCAAGCACAGACAAGGAAAAGCACTGTTCACAGGCCATCATCACATATGCATAAGGAAAGACAATGGAGTTCCCTGGGTTGCTTTGTCAAAGATGCCTACCTGTTAAAAAATCAGATCACTGGATAATAGTCTTTTTTCGGAGTTTTAAAAACAGAGAAGTAGAAAACATAACAATAAAGCCTAGCTAGATTAAGGCTTGTGAGGTTTAATGTGTGCTGAGGACACAAGTTGTCCTAAGTGGTAATGCGATTTCTTAGGCTTTGGTTTAGCATTGTGGTTACAACAAACTATAAATTTGTGTATTGTAAACCCAGTCAGTCACTGAGTTTGCACACTGTACAAAACCAAACAAGTTGTATTATGACTATTGCAGAGATGGGCAACCTGAGGCTCTAGAGACTTAGTCTGTCACCCGCATTTTTGTGATAGTCAGAGACATTGTTGACTTCAGTTGCAAAACTAGTGTTTATTTGTAATGGCAACAGTATGTTATTTTTGTAATTTATTTTTAACATTACTTCCTGTTTGAGTCATGCTTGACTTCTGGTGACTATGTAGTTTTGTCCATGTCCAAAAATACAAAACTGGTTTACAACTGTTTCTTCCCAAGATGTCTTCTTTCCAGTCTAGCTTAGAGCTTTAGTATTTCCTAATGATTTCTCATCCAACTACTAATTAAATCCAACCCTTTGTTCTTGAGACACATCTACTTCTGCTAGTAACTTGTAAATAGAATCATGGCATCATAGAAAATCTGTTCCTCATTACAGATTTAGAACTTCTCTGACAGGTGACCATTCAGCCTCTGTCTGAAAATCTCTTAAAAAAGAGCACATCACTTTCTGTGAGAATATTCTGTGAGAAAAAATGGGGATGTTCCTCTTAATGACTAGCCTGAATTGCATTCCTTGTGGATTTTATCCCTGTCATTTTTTAACTTTAATACCCAAAACTGGGTAGAGTATTCTCAATGGAAGCTACCCAGGGCAGAGTGGAGTAGAGCAAATAAAGCCTATGATTTGGTCTCTTTGCTTGTGTTAACACACTTCAAAAGTGTGAGATGGTCTATGTTTTTTTTAAAAAATACATCACATTATTTGTATTTAGCTTGTTGTTAATATAGCCCTTTTCATAGCCAATATAGTTATGTTGTCTGAATTGATAAAATTGTGCTGGTGATATAAAGCATAATTAAGCATATTGGTTATGTAAAGTTTGGCTATTTTTATTGCCAGTTGTTTCAGGAAATGATTTTTTTCTCTTCAGATTAAGTTGATTAGCAGGCAAAAAAATATGAAAACAATTAGTGCTGTATCAACCAACAAAGAAAGAAAATGCTTTGTTTTTTTCTTGCTACATTTCTGCTATATTGCAAAGAATATTCAGGAAGCAAAAAGAGGAATGATAAAATGGAAACTTGATTGGAAAAAATATCTGCACAACTAAATAGGTACTTATCTTTTTTAAAGGGGCTCTGATAAAGGAATAAAATTAAGTGTCCCTGAAATCTTTCAATGGTGTGAATCTGAGGAGAAAAAAGAAGTGAGGACACAGTACAAAATGATATTGTAAATATATTTAAATTTAGAATTAATGTTTTTAAATCTTGCAGCTCCCACTTATAACTTAATCTGGATTTTGATATATAACCTACAATAGATTTTAATTTACCTTTCTTCCTTTCCTCCCTTCCTTCCTTTTCTTTTCTTTTCTTCTCTTTTTCACATGCTGATGGAAGAATGCTTTGTCTATCTTCAATATTTTGAGGGAGAGTTATATAACTTTTATTAAAAAAAACTTTAAAGAGTTTAAAAACCACAGCAAACCTAAAGTGAGAAAGAAAAAAGAAAATAGAAAACGAGAAACAGAGACAAAGAAAAAGAAAAATTTCTAGAAGCAACTTTCCATCTTCTGTAACAGCAGTTACTGGCATAATTATTACTATTTCCATCCTCCCAAATTATTGTTTGGTTCCGCCCTTTCATAAGCAACCCTTTTAAATCAGTAACTTCAATATTTTGATTTAGTATTATGAGGTTTTCCCTTATTTTTGTAAACATCCAAATAAACATAACCCACATATTCCACTTATTTTTGGTTAATTGGCCGGAGGCAGGGAGATACATTTTTTTATTCAGTGGTTTGCCACAGACACTAAATGATGTAATCCCTAAGAAACTCCTGCAGTTTCTCCAGAAAAGATTATAGGGGTTGATGAATCTATTCAAAGGGGAACTAAAATGATGCTCAGGCCATCTCTGGATAATGCCAGGCGAGATTGTTGGATTCTTATGTTCAGATATAAACTGAAATATTGCCCCAACCATTTCATATAATGTAGGACGGAAGAAAATAACACATTAAACCATTTGTAGTTCTAACACTTTTTCAGGATTTCTTTTTTTCCCCTTCCAACCAAAAAAAGAAATTATTGAAGAGATAAAGATGGAATAGCAACATAAGCCATTATTTTGGTTGTAATCAGAACCCTCAATCCAGAAATATCAGCAAACTTGTTTGAGATATTTATCATGCTTGGTATTAAACTAGTTGTACTTCATGAAAAAAAACCCCACAATATTTGACAATATTTGAAAATGATTGATGCACTAGATCATTTTAGGTGCTTTGTATGGTCTTGTATCTATTATTGTTTTACAACACTAGCACACACATGCAGTGGGCTGCTTACTTATCTTATGGGCCATTTTCTTCATCAAGCTGATCACTGAGGAGATCAAGACAATCATGGGGTGGATTTTAGGTACCATAAAAAATATAGCAAATCACTAGTTTTGTTAGGAAATAAGTTAGGGAATAAGCAGGGTTTCTTGGGATATTGGGATATTTGGGGGAAATGAAATAACTTTCAGAATTTGTCTGAAAATCAATGGAACTTTCCTTACATGAAGTAAAATATATCATAAGGATGATATTGTCAGTATAGTATATCTCTGTATAATCAGATTGATTTAGACCTTGAGTCTCATAATATATTAGACTGGAGAGGCTTGCTGGTGACATTTCTATTAGTTGTTTGGTGTGGCTTGGTGGTCATGTGACTAGGTGGGCGTGGCCAACTTGACCTCACTCATGTCAAGGGGCGCTTCTCCTCGCCTGGCCTCTCATGACAGTGGGGATGCTGCAATGGTCATACGTGTGAAAACAGTCAAAAGTCACTTTTTAGTGCCATTGTAACTTTGAATGGTCACTAAATGAACTGTTATAAATCAAGGATTACCTGTACAAAAATACAAAAAGCTTCTTTGCTTGTAAAATGCTACTCTAAATACCAATCATTAGATTAAAAATACCTGCAAGCCAGAGTTACAAATCAGGCAGGGTGCCAGAGCACCTTGAGGAATTAAAATAGTTAAAATACAATAACTATCAGCAGCCAACTCTTGCTCATAGTGACACCCTTTGGCAGAGAGGTCATTTAAGCTCTCCAGAAAAAGCACACCCAGGAAAAGCAATCCTTAGATCCATTTGCACCACTTAAAGACACCAGCTGGTATCACTCACCTCACAAGATATCCTAAGGAAATCATCCAGATTTAAGGAAAGGTCACATGCCCCCCAGAAAGGCAGTAAAAAAAATCAGTGCCAAGCTTGCATCCTGCCTCTTGGAAGTACACGCCAAAAGGACAGTGCCAGATGCCACTAAAGCAGTGAAGGAACACCCCCTCCCCAGATAGAAAAAGAAACGATGAGGCAGGAAAAAATTCAAACATAATACAAATAATTAAATCACAACCGTACTGTTGCTTGTTGTAGCTGAACAGGGAAAATTATCCTATCAATAAACACAGGATTAAATATCACCAAGCACAGAATTAACCTTCACCAAAAACCAGTTTTAGACCAAAACTCAGAAAGGGTATGTAAATTCACATTTGAATGTCAATCTTTCTAGCTAGCCAAGAAGCCTTGCTGAATTGTCACTCATCTTGGTTCCGTCATTAAAAGCTTCTTTCTGACAGCGCTGCTTCATTATTCAATTATTTCTTCAAAGTGTTGATTGTCCAGGGAAGTATTTCCTCCCAACAGCAGTGTAAAAATCTTAAAACAACCCCTCCCCTTTAAGAAAGTCAAGCCCCAGAAGCTCCGGAGAAAGGAAGTCTAGGCGTACTGGCAAGAATGTAATAAGGGTGGAAAAAATACAAAAGGAGCTTGCTTCTAACTACCAGTTATCCAAACTGCTTAGAAAGTTAACAAGGGGTTCTATAGAACCGGTCAGAACTGGTAGAATCCCACCTCTGGTCTGTTACTAGATAGTCCTTTGACAATGAGTAAGTGGTGATTCTCTTCAGATCCAAGATCCATGCAAGTAGCAAAGGGTTAGAGGTAGCTGCATCCCCCAAAGCAAAAACAGGTGGAGATGAAGAGAAATTGTGGCCCCCTTTTAGTCCTAGATATTACTCAGGCTTCAAGGACTAAGATGCAGTATGTAGGAAAAAAAATAGGACACAGTTTCTACTTGCAAACAGTCTGAGGAAGCTATGATTTTGTTTGAAACTAATAGATGTCTTCTATTTCTTTTCTTTTTTTCTATTTCACTAGATGCCATACTGCCAACCTGAATGGCCTGTACTATAACGGACCCTATTCAGCAAGGACAGACAATGGAATTGTGTGGTACACATGGCGTGGCTGGTGGTATTCTTTGAAGTCTGTTGTCATGAAAGTCAGGCCATCAAACTTCAGTCCTAGTGTGGCTTAGGGTTTCTTCTTCTTAATCAAATCAACCACACCTGCACTGCGGAATTCACTTATTTCACTTAGATAAAGAAACCATTGAGTCTTTGTATAGATTTAAGTCCACCCTTTTCATTCAATATTTCACCATATCTAACTGGTTGTTCCTTTTTGTATATTATAGGATAAGAAAATGCTTCAATAGTCGATAGCCAGACTGGAATTTTCAAATAACATTGTCATTTAATCTTCTCCCAGTTTAAAAGAACTTCTGAGAAGAAGAGAACTCTACTGAGATTTTTTGAGATCAACCAAGGCTAGCCAAATGCTGCAACCCCCTAGCCAGGTTTCATTTTTTTAATCTAAAATTTTATTTGAATGAGTTCCATTTCTGGTCATTTCATGGGCATATTCATGCACTATTTACCTTTCAGTAAAGCCAGAATCCAAACTAGGATAACTATATTTATCCCACTGATTTTCAAAAGCTTAAATGTGCTTCATGCTTTTATGTATTTTTACTGATAAAAAAACAAATGGCATGGAAATACTGTATAAACAACTTGAGGTCTTTAATTCCACAGTCATTTGTTAAAAAAGATATTTCATGTCCTATTCCATAATAGCAGATTATAGAAGATTTAATAGAAGATTTAAGATTTCATTTATATTTAAGAGCATTAATTCTACCATGTTTTTAACTTGCCCCGTTCTTCACAAGTAGAATATAATCTAAAATATACACTGGATGAAGTTAAATCTTTGAGATATGCTACTACATGTAGTTAGTCATGCTGCTCTAATGTGGACAGAAGACTGAGGAAGATTGAATTTCAGAAGAAATGAAGAGTAAATACCCAGAGTGGATAGAATTAAGTGGCTAAATTTCACATCTAATTAGGAGAATCCAATGCAATATTGTTTTAGCCTGCAATTTATTTTTGATGTGACTTGTAATCGTTGAAAAAGAAGGACATTGCAGTGAGGATATTTTTCTAAATAAAGCTTGATAAAGCATTGCTTTTCCAATCTACATCACAAAAACTGCTGCAAATGAACTCAGAATAATATATACTTTCTATTGTTTCAATATGGCACACTTATTAATTGACTGATACTCATGATATCAGGGTTCCAACCAATGCCTTAATTAAATCATGAGCCTCGGGGCAAGCTTCAAAAGAAATCCAGTTATTTATTAGGAGCGTCAGGTCAGCATGGACCAAGTGAAGCCAACTCTGATCTCACTTAATTTGCGTTTTGGCTCTGACCCTGTTTCCCCCTCCCCCCAAGATGTGCCATCAGTCACATTCCCCAATGAAGGAATTTCACGGGTTGTAGAAGTCACTCCCGCTGGTCACTGTGGGTCTCTGTGGAGATGACCTTGACGTTGCCATCTGGAATGCGCTTTGTTTTGACTGAAATGCAGGTTCTTCGATGCAGCTGCGAGGCTCAATTCCCCATCCCCCTTGCCTATTGCAACTCGACAGCAGGTCAGGAATGCTTCACGAGTTGACACATGATATCATTAGTGATGAATCACAATTTATTTGCTATTCCTGTCCTTTTTAAGAAACCAAATTGCTTAGGAATTAATGACAACTAAAGAAAATCATGAAAAAAATACAAGCCACTAAGAAAAAAGACAGTGTAGTTCTAATAAGACAAATCCTATTTTGGAGTAGTATATTCACTGTTAAATTATCATGTCAGTATGATTCTAGACCTATTTAAAGTTTAATTTCAAATATGTATTTTTAATATTTTAAAAAGCATCACAGAAAACTTTTTTTGAAAAAAATGCCATAATAGAAATGAAATGGAAAAATATAGAAAAGCAGTAACTATTTTTTTATTTTTCATCTTTTTCTTGTTTCATACCATTGAAATAAAGATTACTTTATTTTAGGTCCATTCTATTATACTGTATGATATATTGGCTGGGTATTGACTTTGTAGATAAATAAAGTCATAGCATTCATATAACATTACTTTAGAGACCAAAGTGACTTGTGTCATAAAATCCTTATAATAGCCCCATATGGGAAAAGCAATGTTGTCATCCTTATATTGCAGGTACAGTAATGCAACTGATAAGCAGTATCTGTAGTATGCAATGATGAAGTCGATAAGATATTGATTAGTCAATTAACCACATCAAAGCATGAGCATCATACATTAAAATATAATAAAATTAGACAAGATAAAGAAGTGAAATAAAAGAGCTATGGTAAGATTAAATAGAATAAAATATAGCAGGTAAGATAGAGATAAATGAGTCAGACAAAATAAAAGAAGGTAAGAAGAGGAGGAAGACTTTATGAAGTCGATTAACTGTATCAAATAAATAAAACTGAAACAAAAATGCAAATAGATACAAAGAAAAAAATTCATAGTAGATCATTACCTCTAAATTTAATCTCAATCCGATCAAGGTAGAGATGGCATTTGAAATGAAAAGTGAAATCTTATTGATGATATGGAGTTTTGTTTCATTAAATAATTTTGGGTGTTTCAATATTTTTTTTTACTTTTTAAACAAAGGCTAAGTAAGCAGCCCTTTCTAGAGATAGAATTTGCAGTCAACAAGAATGTGTTTCTTGTCTTCAATGCTGAGGCTCCACCAATCCATAGTCTTTCTTCAATTGATATTTCATGAAATCTCTCGTATCTTATCATGGAGTCCAGTTGTTTGAATTGTGTTCTAAAAAAGTCTACTGAGATGTCAATGCATGTAAGTTGTTAAAGTTTGATTTCATTTTTATGAAATCAAAATGATGATACATGCATCATTACATCACTGAGCAAATGGTTTGATTATATAATGATATCATGATATCCAATTCAAATATATAAACAGCATCATTGGCATGCTGATCAGTGATGGGTTTCAAAAAATTTCCCTACCAGTTTGGTGTGAGCGCGCAACTCACCTTCTTCTGCAACCCATGTGTGTAAAACAGCTGATGTGCGGCAATCTGCCATGCCATGTGCTGAGCTTGAAAAACAGGAAATAAAGGTAAGAATAGAGCCAGGATGGGTGGGCGGGCCCAGCAGCTGATCATTAGAGCGAACCGATTTGCTCACAGATGATCCTTGGAGCTATTGGTTTGGCTGAACTGGGCCAAACTAGTAGAATACCACCACTGATGCTGACATCATCACTCACATACATTGATTTGATCCCCTCTTGGCTCCTCCCCATTTGCCTATGCAGCTGGTAGAATAATGGCCTCTGTCCGTACTAAACAAACATGTGACCAGCTATAGTTGACAGTTCTAGCCACAATGCAACTCTCTTTATTTGTTAAATTCTGAATTTCTAGTTGTTACTTAAAAATAGGTGCAGCTGAGTTTTAAGGAGTTGTTCTCAATTAAATTTTTATGAAGGTGGTGTTTCTGTCAGTTTTGTAACTGAGAAAATTAAAGTCTTCATGAAATAGTAAAAGAAGAAGGGCAGGTTTAGCAATTAGGTGGTAGCATTTATTGCTTTCCTGCCAAAGTCCAGATATTTTCTGCAAATGTTTAATGAACTTCTTGAACGATGACAGAATAATGATCAGCATATATATTACTCCTGTAAAGTGCCCCTGCATGTATTATGATCCCCTTGCTATGATCACAAAGGTAAATAAAGAACAGTAAGAAATAACCAGAAGGAATGAGATGTCATTCATGATGCAATTACATACACTATTACAATTGTTAGCTGCAAGAACAATGCAAAATTCTTTCTTCTTCAATTTTCCACATACATATACCTTGAAAAAAACAGTACAGTTTTTTAAACAAGGACAAGCTCTGTGAAGAATAAATGAGTATTTAATGTCCTAGCACTGAACAAAACTCAGATATTCTGTTCTACAAAATAGTCAAATAGTCAAACTTAGGTTTTCCTTGATTTGATGATAAAAGTAAATACAGAATACAATAGATGAGCTCCTATGGATTTCTTTACATATTCAGAAATACAGAAATACCACTAGCCAGAGACAAAAATGAATCTGGAAATATATTTGTGCCTCCAAGTCTCCCCCAGTCAGAACTCTGGATCTGTGAAGACTTTAGATTTATGGTCTTTTCTGAAGCTGGAGCTAAAAAGGCAGAGCAGAGGGACTATCAACCTGAAGAGCTGGGGGGGGGGGGGGAATCATCTGAGGTGGCTGCCATAGGAATAAACATGGCCATTTGGGGTTGACTCAGATCATGAGGGGTCTAATCCTGACAGAGTGCCTGGTCCTGTAGCTCAAGAATATGCCAGAGGCTTTCAGCTTTTCTTCAGAAGAGATGACAGCAACTCCCTCATTAAGCCATGTCAGCCACTGAGGCTGCACAAAAGCAAACTTGGAGCCTTTTTTTTAATTGTTGGAGACAACTTTCTTATCTCCAAACATACTTCAGTTTCTTGTATTACCCTGCAACTTGAGCTTCAGCTGCAACCTGGACTGTACTCTTCAGCCTGCTAGTTCTCGATCCATGGATTTCTTTGCTTTGACCTGTATTTGTGTTTTTCAATTATATGATCTGACTAAAAAGAAAGAACTAATCTTCTCCAAATATCTCCTAGCTCTCTATTTACAATCTCTCCCAGCAAGTATTATCCCTGCCTTTCAAATAAATTTATTTTTTAAAAATACTTTATTATCTTGACAAATAACTCAAAGCAGTGAGCATATCCAACACATCATCTCCTATTTTCCCTACAACAACCCTGTGAAATGACAGCCAGAATTCTTCAACCCCTAGGAATAGTAATAGCCCACAAACCCATAGCTACACTCCACCAGGAATAATCCAGAACCAAAGACAAGATATCGAAGGATGAAAGAAACAATAATATACAAAATCAATTGTAATCATTGCAGCCAATTCTACATGGGACAAACATCACATCAATTAAAAACTAGAATCCATAAATACTGGCTGACAGTCATATGCGACAGTCCCAAATCCTTAATCTCTACCCACATCGACACCAAACAGCACCAGTTCGACTGGAGCAATACAAAAATCATCAGCCACACTGTCAACCGCCACACTCATGAGTTTATCAAAACCTGACACTCCACAAGCAAATCCATCAACAGATACATTGACCTATAACCAGTCTATGAACCCCTCAGAATCCAAATCAACTGCACAGCCAACCAGAGAAAGAATCAATCCTCAACCAACCTATGAAACTCCCCCCAGCACTTCTCATCCCAATAACCCTCACCTGATGTAACCTCATCATCACACCTGACCCATCCCAAGACTCAACCAAAAGACCCTCGACAAATCTGAAGCCCTTATGAACAGAAGAACACTGACAGTGATATCCCCTAAACTCTGTTGAAGATGTTACCTCACCTGGTAATGAAATGTTCAGAAACCAACCCACAAACTCCGAGAACTAACCTTCACCATCATCCTGTGAGGTGAGTTGGGCTAATAGAAAGTATGACCAGCCCAAGATCACCTATTTGGCTTCCACGTCTAAGACGGGATTAGAACTCCCAACCTCCCACTTTATAGAGCCTGTTATCTTAACCTCTTGACCAAACTGGCTCTTTTGATTTATTATTTATTTATCTCTCAATTGATTTAATTCCCTACCATTAGGGTAATAATCTATACTACCATTAAACCAGTTGTTCTTATTCAGTTTAGCGTAGGACATCTGGGGTAAACAGATGTTACCTGGACGCAAATCCAAAGATGCCCAGGCCGCAAGCCATGTAGGGCCTTTACAGGTAACTGCAGTACTTTAAATTGCTCTTGTGGCAGTAACATGACTGTCTACTTAGCATAAAGGCATTTTGTATCAATTAAATTTTCTGGGTGGCCTTATAAGACCAACCCATGTACAGTGACTCAGCATGCTCCTCTGGTCCCAGAAAGACCACAAATGGTTTACCAGACAAAGCTGGCTGCAGCCTCCTATTTTCCTTGAAGAAGAGCCAGGAGTCCAGGAGATTGCCCAAGTGACTGCTTTTTCAGATGGAGGACTGCCTCTTTCAAAGTCAAAATCTATACCATTCATAAGGTGTTTGGTTTCTGAATTAGAAGCCACTTTACTCTGTCTGGGGTTTTAGAGTATCTTTTGAATCCCCTACCTAAAACAATCTGAATAATTCTTGAAGAGAATTTGCTGATATTGTCAGGGCTTTTTAAAGACACTTTAGATACCCGGGACAAGATATTTATTTCAATTTTCTTCCCATCCTTTTATTATGATGTCACTACAAAATAACTCATTTTTTTTCATGCTAAACCAAACCCAAACAATGCCACTGTCTTTGGATTATATTTTAATTTATTAGTTGTCCTGTCTTGTTATATTAAGGAATATTTCACATATTAGACTAGTCTTCTCTTGTGAGAAAAGTGTGTAGGTGATCTTTGACTTATGAGTGTTAATTGAGCCCACAATTATGGTTGTAACCTGTCTTTAAGCAGACCACCATGTGAGCACTCTCAATTGTACAATCTTTTTTTGTAGCAGTTGTTAAATGAACCCATTACACCCTATAGGAATTTGGGGGGGGGTAGGGGGAATGAAAGAAAACACCATTAAATTGTGACCATAGGATGCTGCAAATAACCAAAAATGCAGGCCAGTTGCCAACGACCCAAAATGTGATCATCTGACTGTGGAGGGGTTGGCCATCATAACTTCAAATCTAGGATGTATCCTGTAACTCTGTGGGGGGTCCAGTGTAACCTCAAATGGTCCCTAAATCACAGGTCATAAGATTACTGTTGAATCAGATGCAGGGAAAACCTGGTTCTTGTCCACCTTATGGAAGTTCACTTGGGTGTCTTAGGGCCAATCACACTCTCAGCCTAACTTATTTCAATCGGTTGTTTTGTGAAAAAAAAGGAAGCTTCTTCCTTGGACTCCTGTATAAAAATGATATAAAAACCACTCCCACACCCCTCCTCACCTTAAATTAGCTTTGATTGTGATTAGGGGTACTTTTTGGAAAAATGAAGAGGAAAAAAATTCCACCTATTATATATTCAGCCAACAGGCAGCTCAAATTCATACCGCTGGTTTTGGCTGCAGTAATACAGTTTGGAAATTTTAGACTCTGGATTTAATGGTTGCAAGCAATTTATCTTTAATCCTTTCTTTTGTAAGGCATTTCTTCTCCAGAAATGGCATCCCAATTCCGCATACAGTAGTTTTCTGTGAGATGTGGAGAGGCTTTTATGGCTTCTCAGTTTTAGCCACAGCACTGTTTCAGATTCTATTTAATGAAACTGCTTAGGTCATCTTTTGTAGCTTCTGAGTGGTATCATTTTCAGAAATGTTTATGTTTAGCTCTACTGAATAAAAATATTTTTAGCACAGAAGGCCTTTTCTGGAAGCTCCTCCTGTTTCTCTCTGAATCCAACAGAACATAAATACGCTGTTGTTTTTAAAAAGAGGGTTGTAAATTTTCCCATGGTCTCAAGTTGCTGTTTGAAGGATGAACTATGGATTATTATGCTGTTTGAAGGATCCAATTATGGATTGGATATGAACTTTCTTCCCCCTGCTAATTAAAGTCAGGATTCCAGGTCATTTGCTGACCCTTATTTCCTATGTAGACAATAGTATTTCAATTTCAATTTAGATGGGTAGCTATGAAATTGAATAAAATAAATTTCCAGAGCTGTTTCCCTTTTTTCATCTGACCATTAAGATTGTATAATGAATGTGGGATATTCCCTTGTCTATGAAGAACAGACTGACATTTCCATCTTAGATGGGCTTTGAATGGCTTGAAACATCCTTGCTTGAAATATTCCAATTAGCACACTGCATTCTTTATTAAAGAGGGAATATCTGAGTGCATTTTCCCTGATCTGATCAACATCTACCCCCAAAATATCACCAATCTACTCCATCAATCTTACAGAACAGATTTTCCAGCTTTGTGGAGGATAATGGCTAAAGAATTTATGCTATTGATAGCGGAGTGAAGCAAAGGGATGCAGATAGTTCTTGACTTACAACAGTTCATTTAGTGACCATTCAAAATTACAACAGCATTGAAAAAAGTGATTTATGACTGTTTTTCCACAATTAAAACCATTGCAGCATTCCCATGGTCACATGATCAAAATTCAGATGCTTGGCAGCTGACTCACATTTATGACGGTTGCAGTGTCCCAGGGTTAGGCGGTTCCTCTTTTGCAACCTTCTGACAAGCAAAGTCAATGAGAATTTCAGATTCATTTAACAACCGTGTTACTAATTTAACAACTGCAATGATTCATTTAACAACTGAGGCAAGAAAGGTCATAAAAGGAGGCAAATTAACTTAACAAATGTTTCACTTAGCAACAAAAATTTTGGGCTCAATTATGGTCATAGGTTCAGGGCTACCTGTACCAAGTTTTATGGCTCCATGTATAATTTTCTAGATTTTACATTTTGGGTAAATCCCATAAAGTAAGCACATTTTTAAATTTTTAAATGTAAGCAGAGCAATCCTTTGTCTTTAGAATATTCCAACATCAACCTTTCTAATTCTTGCATCAAACTAGTTGAAAGAAAGTCCTTGTGGCAGAACCGATCTCCAAAAATTTAGACTGAAGTTGAAAAAAATCCTCAAATGAAAGCAATGGCAAACCACCTCTATTGCCAAAAAAAACAACCCAACAACCCTATAATGGATGTCTGAATAATTGTCAAAAGTCCATGTCAGCTGGAAAGATACTTGTATCTTTTTTCTTAAAAAAAAAAAAGCTCTTCCAATGAAAAATAGGAAGGAAATACTTTAAATAAGTTTAGGTATGGTCTATCCACCAATATCATGACTCTAACCTTCTCCTGTTTTGTCTCTTGTCATGTCATCAGAAAACAGCACAAAGCCTGTCTTCTAGTCTTTGAGTTCTGGGCTTTCCTTCTCCACTATGAGCAGAGAAAATGAAACAAAACTGGAAAATCACAAAGCATGTGATCTTCACACCATAAGTGCCACCATGGCAGGAGCACAAGGATGATTCAATCCTGGCTGTCCCTCCAAGAAAAATTCCTCAATCCCACAAGCTCCCTGATTGGTGTCCAAAAGTTGTAGAACTGCAGTTCAAATAATTTGGATGCTCTTTCTCGATCTAAAAAGAAAAAAAAAGCTTCTTCAAACAACCCACTTATCAATCGATGATATGTTTTTAAAACATTGAATCAATTGACTAGATTTTAGAGTTATACACATTGTATCTCTGCTTTATGGTCTAATAAATTAACCAATAAGCAAAATGTCATACATAATTGATGTTTGAAAATGGGTTTTTATGGTTTGCAGTAACATAATTCAAGTATTAAATAGTTCAAATTATACTATTTTTCATACAAAAGCAAGTAATCTGCAAAAATATTTCAGCCTTTCATAAATAAAGTTTTTATTTATTTAATGCCTAATAATGTAATATGGAATACGAACTGATGGGAGAAATATATTTAGGCAAAATAAACAGTCTGTAAAATCTGCTTTGCTATTGGATTCCAATTTTAATGTACTGGTGTTCTTCAGTGGCACTATGGAAAATGTTTCAAGCTTATTACAATTCTCTGTTCTTTAGATCACAAACTCTTTCACTTTAAATTGAGATCTAGGCTGATTCTATATGATAAACATTTGTCTGATAAAAACTTAATGAAAGACTGCATTTTCACATGGCAAAATTATTTTTTTCACACGTTGTGCAGTCTAAAAATAGCTCTTACCATAAAAATGTGCATAAACACTACCACAAAATAGAAATGAGCCTCATAAGACATCTCAGGATAATTTTACATTTTTAATACAAGATTAGGGTATGTATCTATTACATATATTATCTTTATACTGGCTCTTCCTTAATTTTATTTTTCTTACCATATTTAACTTCTGTGCCATTTTCAGCTGTAATTTTTCCAAGAGGGTAACACCATGGTCTAAGAAATTGAGAAGATTTTGACATAAATGTGTTGGTTCCTTTTACCTATACCAAAATTATTTTCTGAATTAAAAATTTGCAGATCATTTATTTAAGCCTGGATTTCATCTTTTAAAAGGATAAGTCCAATTCATTAGTGATCTGCATATAGGTCATTTGATAGTAGCTTATACTTACCAGCTGCCTAACTATTGCTTCTTTCATTCCAGCTACAATATTTTCTTTCACTCAGGCGTATTCAGAATGTCAGTTTCTACCAGTGTAAAATGAAACTCCAGGGAAGTCAATTTCAATAAAGGTTTTACTGTGCTTCTTTGGGGTCATTTCCTTTCAGTACAAACCAGTCTAATGCTTTCTGCATAGAGTCTCATTCATTAATCATTTAAAGGGAGGAGGTTTTAAGTTTAGTGTGGCATACCTGTTAAATTGATGTGACTAAGAAACAATAAACGATGGTGGTTCAGTAGGTCAAATGCTGAAAAAAAAAATCCACCTCATCCAGATCTCATAATTACCTTCTAGAAATAACAAAGCAGAGTAAAACTATCTCTTTCTCTCTACAATAGCGGCAACTAATGTGCATTACATTGCCGCTGCCCTTATGGTGATATGGTAAAATAAGAAGATTGTAGTCATGGCATAAACACACTAGCAAGCAAGTCAGTTTTTCCAATTGATTCGAGTCTTCTGTATTGTCTCTGGGCAACGCTATCTTCAATAAGGATACATTTCATTAGTTTGAGCAGGTGGATTTTCTCTATAAGAGAGCCCTATGATGACACTACTACACCACATGTCAAGGTTATAAGGGAATGTTAACTTACCTGTAATGACACTGCTAGCTGAACCCTGAAACATTTTCTCTTCTGAATACTCTCAACAAAGACCAAATCTTCAGAATTGTCTTTCTACCCTCTGAGTCAGTGATAAGCCAAATGGTGAGAGGTTATGATGAGCCCAATTATATTTCAGTCTCACCTAAAGCCCCTTCCCTGTCAACAACAATGTGAACATGAATGCCACTTAGGGTCAGAATATCCAAAGCAAATGCAGTATCTTCAAATGCAAGATTGCCACAGATTAGGGGTCAAGGAGCTATTCAAGACTAAAGGTATGCAGAGAAGTCTCTGGGAACAAGCAGAATTGTGCCATTTCCTGCAGGAAAGACAGATTTTTTTCAGTGGCTGGATTTTTATCAAGGGGAGGAGAATTTATTTCCACTCCCTAATATCATCCTCCCCATTAGCTTCTTACAAGAAGCAAGCAGACCAGATATCTGCACCCATGTTTACAAATGGCAAGAACCTTGTTTGACATTGCCCTTGTTAAATGACAGTAGCAGATTCCCTAAAATCAGGAACCTATAATAATAATGATTATTATAATATTATTAGTATAATTTCCACTAATTTATGGGAAAAGCCAGTTTTTGCAATGGTGATATTGGAATGCAAAATGTCCCCCTTAAAAACTCTAACTTGTACTCTTAGACTTTCTTAGAATGTGTTCTCTCTGCAAGTACACTAGTTGCTGTTTTAAATGGGATTGAGCTTAATGCTGCAGCTCTGTTGATTAAAAAGAAAATCAGCTTGTATTTGTAACAAAAATCAAAAACACTTTCTGCTTAAAGGAACTGCATGCTTTTGTGCTACGTCCATTAATTGTTCAGCCACAGTTTTTCAAGCTCTAATAATGTGCTCTAATGAGATACAGATGTAGCTTGCCTTTAAGAAGCAACATCAAGAAACCACAACTATTGTAACTCAAGAGATGACCCATTCATTTAGCAAAGGCTATATGTTTGTTGGTATATCAATGCTGAGTTTGACTGGAAGAAACAGTAGTAGTGGGTAGAATGAAACATTGAGTATAAATGTTCATTCTGTCTTTTGGATACAAATCCTATCCAAAGATTACACAAGTAGAACTTATGATTTTAGAAGCCAAACTTAGTGCACCAGTGGCACTTGGACTGGCAAGAAGATAAGAAAGAGCATAAATCCATGCCAATAATCAAAATAACCAAAACTATAAATGGTATAGAGCTTGCCAATTGGTAAGACCGTTGCGGGCCACATTCAATGGTATCTGTCATAAATTAATACAAAATAAATAGTTAATATACAACACTCAACAAAACTCTGCCTTCTATTCAGCACCTATATTTCACACAGATTCAGCTGGAACTCATAAATTTCATAAAACTGGGTCTATTCTGGAGAAAATCTTGATTCTGAGTATCCTTTTATTCCCAAAGTGCATAGCCTTAAAACCTGGTACTATATTTCTTTGCAGGTTCAATAAATATGGCTTCACCAGGCTACTATATCTGGGCTGCAGAACTCTGATGACTTTTATGTTATCAAGGAATGCCTCTTTGCCACCATCTAGAGGTCATCCCACATTTTGCATTCCAGAACAGGTAGTTCTATCTTGCCATTAGTGCACATACAGTTTTAGACATTGAGAAGAATATTCAAGCTAAGGGTTTATGTTGCAGGTTCAAAATAAGAAAACATTACCTTTGCCCATAAATTCTCAGTTATGTCCACTGCCTCAAGTAATATGAGACAATCCTTGTCCAATACTCCTTTTTCATCTTGGTCAGGTTTCCTCCAATGTGAGAAAAATAAAGAATCCCCTTTCTGTTTCCAATAATTTTCTATCTTCTTCCAACTATGTTTCTTCTCTTTCCCAAGCAGTGGGTGTATGGGGAATGGACAGGATTTTTTTTTTTTTTAACAAAGGTCTAAAATGCTATTTTGCATAGGGTTGAAATTAAATTGACTAATAAATGCAACATATTTCCTACAAGCTTTAAAACATGCCCAAGACTTCTAATTGGAATGGAGATGGATTCAAATCCTACTTTGAAGAAACCCAAAGTTGCTTAGACAGGAATGTGAGGGAGGGAGAGAGAATAGAAGTCAATTCAGAAACAATTACATCAAATTGATACTTTTAATGTCATCAGTAAATGTTACTTTTTGATGTCTGTTGAGGGCTGGCTATGGGAGTAGCACAAACCCACTATAAAGTAGCATATTTTTCTTTAAAACCCACAGTAACATTTGCTTTGATATCAGCAGCAAAAAACATTTCCTGACTTTAGTGGTGACAACCTTGTCTGAGTTCTGCATTCTAGGATAGAAACCTATAAATACTCCATTCCTTGAAGCAATGATCCAAACTAAGAACTGCAGGCCAGACCTTAAAGCAGCCAAATTGAAACTATGCAAAAAGTTGAAATTATGCAGAGGGTTGAAATCTTGAGCTGGATTGTGTCCAACTCAAGGGAAAGCACAATTTGTAATGTGCAAATCGCATACAATTTCTGAGTTGCTCCTGTCATTTAGAGCTAACTTACGTGACTTTTATTTTATTTTTGAAATTATGGCAATTTCATGCATGCACAAAGACTTATACTGTCTTTGTGCGTGCATGAAATTACCATAATTTCAAAAATAAAATAAAAGCAGTCACATTAAGTTTTGTCATTGTTTACATTTATTCTCTTTTTCTAACTAACCTAACGATATTACAAAGAAATTATGCAGTGGGACTTTGCTAGATTCCATCCATCTTCTCTGTCAGCAGATAATTCTCGGAAAGATCAGGTTTGAAATGAGCCAATCAGCTCAGTGTTTAAAGAAAGATGGAAACAACAACCCAACAAATTCCTACAGGAGAAATGATTGGGTGGAACCTCAGAACATTTATGACTTCTCTATTCTAATCCCCTAAACTGACTCAGGACATACACATCTTTCCCTGTGCTTCACACTGCACACATACATCAAAAAATACACACGCATGCAATACATATGAATCCATTCTCATTAAACCCTCACAGACTGTAGGCAATACATATGCACAATTCTTAGTAGTCCCTGGGGAGAATGTGCATACATGCATGCCAACATATGCAATGAATGTTACTTTTATGGCCACTGCAAACAAAGGAATTGGAGAGAATTCCAGAACTCAACTTCAATGTGCTTTTCCTATCTTGTTAATTTTTGCACTTTCTTAGGAACAAGATGGCGGGGACTAACACCATTGAAGTGTTTTAGAACAGCGGTCGCTAACCTTTTGGACCTTATGGATCACCCAACTCATAATTTTAAATCCCGGCGACCACTAAATATTAATTTTGATTGACAGTGGCTTGCTGATATTGGTGGGAGATATATATATATATATATATATATATATATATATATATATATATATATATATATATATATATATATATATATATATATATATATATATATATATATATATATATATATGATTAACCTCTCCCTCCCTCCCTCCCTCTCTCTCTCTCTCTCTCTCTCACACACACAGAGGCGGGATTCAAATTTCTTAACAACTAGTTCTGTGGGTGTAGCCTAATTTGTGGATGTGGCTTGGGGGGGTCATGTGACTGGCTGGGCATGGCTTGTATGTAAATATTATATTTATTGAATTTTTAATTTAAAAAAGAGCAACTTTTACCCCAAATCAGGCAAAGCAGGCAGGTAGACTGAGTTGCTCATAGAATCACAGATTAACTTAGAGATCTATGATTCTGCAATTGGCTCCGAGTCTGTCACATAAAATTTGCTTGCAAGCAAACTCATAAAATTAACTCACAACTCACTATGTATGTAAATATTGAATTTATTTTTTTAAAAAGAGCAACTTTTACCCAAAACCAGGCAAAGCAGGCAGGCAGATTGAGTTGCTCACAGAATTACAGATTCACTTAGAGATCTATCTATCTGCAATCGGCTACCTGCACTGAATAATAGAAGCTTCAGTCCTAAGGAAGGTTTGGCTCTGTAGAGCCGAAGATCTAAAGATTAGCTAGAAAGCAAGAAATCCAACGATATCCTGCTTTCTAGCTAATCTAAATTTCCCGGCACAGCAGAACAGCTGATGGTCAGGGAAAAAAAGGAAAATAGCAACTTAGCAGGCAAGTTTTCCAGGTAAGGAGTGAGTGGACAGGGAGGGTTCCTGCAGGCCATGTGAGTGGTGCAGCCTTGTCTTCCTGTGCAGCCTGGATTAATTGCTTTGGAGGGTGCTTGGGGGGGGGGTGACATTTCTCTGCAGACCACCAGCATTTTCTCACAGACCATCAGTGGGCCATGGCCCACCAGTTGGTGACCACTGTTTTAGAAGACAGGCAGGAACTTGAAAGAGGTTATTATTTTTTCTCAGTGAACTGGAGATATATTAGAAGGGAAAGGGGTATACAGTAAATGCTTATTTTACTTGTCACTCCAGAAAACAGGTTTGTCTGGTTTGTGTTGTTTCAAACTCTCTAAATGTAGATTGGAGATAATAAAATAATAGTGCTATAGAACTGAAAACTAGAAACTAAGCATTCTTTTTAAAAAATCATTTAAATTCCCATGCACTGGAATCCATTCCGTAGGGTTTGTTTTTAGGGAGAATTTGAAATTTCATACTTATTGATCTGGGAAAAGCTATCATGCTGGCTGAAAAATTCTTGGAGTTGAATTCCACCCACCCTAAAGTTGCTGAGATTGAGAAATTTGCCTAAAATTATGGTTTAATCATAGCAAGAAACTCGGGAGTTTTTCCTATCAGTAACTGTAGTTAAACAAACCCAAGGAAACCCTTGATTCCTTTCTGGCTTGTTTCCCCCTTAACAAATCAAATTTATAAGCCAATAAGAATATATGGTTTATAGATCTGGCATGGTTGCCATAATGTGCTTTTTTTAATGACATCCAAGGTTTGTTTCTCTAAAATCTTGAATGAAGCAGCAATGAAAACAACCAAATATTGATACCAAGTCAAATAATAATGTGATAGAAGTGGTATTTAGAAAAAATGCTAAATGCATGACTAAGAAGCATACTGTTATTTACATTTTGATATAAAGGAAATGCTTTTGTACCTCTATTTTTGTTTACTGGGTCTATCTTTCATACTGCTTGAAAGCAACATTGAAGCAACTATAGCTCAAGTTTCAGTTTGAAATGTGTAAGAATCCAGCATCTGGGTTAATTGATATGATGATTCCCTGCCCCCTAAGGTGTTCAACACTGCATTCATTTTTTTGTAAATCCAGGTAATAATCTTCTGTATGAATAATTTTATGTGGAATCTAGATCTTGTAGTAAACAGCTTGTTAAAAACTGCATTAAAATATATTCCAGCTAAGTATTCGAATAAATTTTATGATAGCAAGAGAGGTATTTACAATTCCTTTATGGCTCGTTATTTTGTTGTGGTAAAGGAACTTGTGTGTTCCAGTAATGCTGGACTATACTTTGGGAGTGAACACTTCCTGGAGAGTCACCCATGATGAGTGGGTCATAAAAGAGTGGACAGACTAAATATAATCCTGTGGAAAAGAAATGGTAGGTCACTCCAGTATTTTTGTCAAGGAAATTAAAGGTATGTATGCAACAGGAATTATGTCGCCATTGTATTTTGAAGAAGAGCCTGCCAGGTTGCAAGGCATATAATAAACTAGAAGAAGAGGGCAAATAAAAATAGCCTTGGATTCAATCAAAATCAAGTGAAATACTAATACCACTCTATAAAGCCTTAGTAAGACCACACCTGGAGTACTGCATCCAGTTTTGTTCACCACTTTATAAAAAAAGATGTTGAGACTCTATAAAAAGTATAGAGAAGAGCAACCAGGATGATTAGGGCACTGGAGACTAAAACATATGAAGAACAATTACAGGAACTGGGCATGTCTAGTCTAGTGAAGGACCAGGGGAGACATGATAGCAGTCTTCCAATATTTGAGGGGCTGCCACAGAGAGGAAGGGGTCAAGCTATTTTCTAAAGCGCCTGTAGGCCAGACAAGGAATAATGGAAGGAAACTGAACAAGGAGAGATTTAACCTGGAAATAAGGAGAAACTTTCTGACAGTGAGAACAATCAACAGCTTGCCCTCGGAAGCTGTGGAAGCACTATCACTGGAGACTTTCAAGAAGAGATTGGACTGCCATTTGTCAGATATGGTGTAGGGTCTCTCACTTGGGTGGGGGGTTGGACTAGATGACCTATAAAGTCCCTTCCAACTCTGATTATCTGTTATCTGTTACAATGTGGCTGGATTAAAGGTGAAAAAGCAGCCAATGCCAGATGAGGCCAAAAGCAAAAGTTCAATGCTGCAAAGATATGTATAAAATTATAATGTGGAATATAAGAGTGATGGTGCAAGGCAACGTTGATGTTATCAAAACGGATATTAGGAATAATAGGAAAAAGTTACAAGTAAAGTAGCATCTGGAAGAATGTAAACATTTGGCTTTAGTGTATGAAAATAAGTAAGAGACAGATTAAAAGTTTCTCAGAGAAAAATCCATTTTACAATAAATACCTTTTTCCAATAACCTAAAATGATGAATCTATACATGAACCTCTTTGGCTAGATCAAACTGATCAATCAAGCGGATTATATACTTTTGAGTTTGCAAGCAAAGATGCTGAAGCTTTAGTCAGCTGGCAAAACCAAGATTTTAACTTACTGCAGCCCAGTTTGTGAATTCCTCTTTCAAAACTATAACTTCAAGAAAACAACTGGCTCATTAAGGTACAGTCTACATGGTCATGTGGTAAAGATCAGCAATAAATTTAATGGATTATATTTAATAAACAGAGTACCCCAGTCATTGCAAAATTCATATGGTCAGAGATGAAGCAAAAGAAACCTCTATCTTAAAATGCAGAAAGCAAAAGGGCATCAAAAAGACTTTTAACTGATACAGTTACTGTATATTGAAACTACTAAAGAAAGCAAAAAGCATAAGAAAATTTGCCCAAATTGATGTTGAGTGCCAGAAAAAAAGCAGGAAGAAATTACATGGAGGTAGCTGGAAGAAACAACAAGAAGAAATTTGTAGTTATGAATCAGGAGTGCAAAGAAATTGAAAGTAACAATGAAATGGGAAGAACAAGGTCCAAACAGATTCCAGAAATAAAAGGGAAACCTTTATCAAAGATGGGCATGATCAAAAAAACAAGGCAGTGGAGAATGATGTAAAAAAATGATGTGGAGGTACCAAATAAATCGATAATATAAAGATATGATCACTAAACTTTTCTGGAAATTAAATCCTAGAAAATTGCTAAGAAGAATTAGCTTCCAAGACTGAAGGAACACTAAAGCAGGCTGTTGTAACACTTTGTAAGAGGATGTAGTCGGAGTGTTTCTGGAAGGCTGCAAGCAGAAAATGGAGCAAGCTTTATTGATGTCAAATGCCTCTATACCGATTTACTTCTAGGAAAACATCAAATTTTGCATGGTAAGAAAGTTCGGCATATATTTGCTTTCTTTTACAGCAGAGTGCTTTACTATGCTTACTGTGCCTTTAAACTTTGGTGACTTAGTTTACCATGTTTATGTTTATTTTCCTTATGAAGGAGAGTTCCTTTTAAAATAAACTATGCCTTGGAGCTAAAGGGTTTGTATTTCCTACATCCAAACTGGTGGAGTTGCCACTGTTCTTTTTCAGGATGAGAGCCTGTACAGTACTGAAGCTTTCCGCTGCTTCGTTTCTAGTATCATGTATTATTCAAATAAGAGAAGCGAGAACAAAACCCCGCGTAGGGAAGAAACAAACAAACAAACCTGCAGCTTTTTCTCCAACGTAAATCCTTCTCGTATAATTTAACAGGAAGCATTTAAATCTGGCCCGCGACAGCCTCACCAAACTGGCAAGCAATAGGAATTGCTTTCTGCCTCAACAACGTCTCTGTGACTGTAAAGCCTTCAGTTGGCGCAAAAGACAACTCCCCTCCCCTCCCGCTTCTGGTTGGGCCAGGTAGCGCGGAATGCCGTGACGTCACCGGGAAAGGCAGGTGTGGTCAGTCCCTCAAGGCACAAGAAAAGGTACTCCCTTCCAGTGGCCGGCCGGGATTGAGCACGCGCACTAGGCAGAAAACGGACCAAAAGGAAAGGGAGGAGGGAAAGGAGTGTGTGTGCGAGAGAGAGAGAGAGAGAGCGCTCCGAGTGCGCGCATAGGCTCAACGCACCAGCTCCGAAGTCGGCGCTGAGCGAAGCGTCCTGCAGTAGCTACTGAAGATAAACCAAGTTGTGCTGGAGCTGCGCTTTGAAGAGCAGCTCCGGGCGCGATAGGTGAGTGCTTTTGGTTACCCCTGGGCTGCAAAGGGATGGGGGAGAGGAGGGATGTTCTGGCTTCCCCTTCAATTCTCTGGCCCCTTCGTGGGCTGAGACGCGGTGGGTGCAAGCGGGGAAGGAAGGGGGGCGGAAACTGAAGTTTTGGCTCCAGACCTTGGGAGGGGGTGCTGGAGGTGGCCTTCCGCGTCCCCTCTGTCCGCGCAAAGGCTGAACTTTCGCGTGGGAGGGAACGTTTTTTGGTTTTGGGGGTCGGCTGGCTGAGCTCTGCGGCAGCGGCGACTGCGAGGCTCCCTTGTCCTCCGGACCTGGGAGACGCCGGCGGCGGAGACGGAGACGGGGGGTTTCTCATTGGAAAAGGGGGAGCTGACGATTCTGTCCCTTGCCCGGCAGCTCGCGCTGCGTCCTGTCCTCGCGCTTCTGCGAAGGCTCTTGGCAGAGCCGGTGCTGCTGCGGCTGCCTCTAGGGAAAGGAGCCGCGTTGAAGGGACTGCAGTCCCGGCGAAGTCTTCTGCGGCTCGGCTTCGGCGGGTCCTGAGCTGCGGCCGCGATGCCCTCAAACTGAAGGGGCCAAACGGGAGCGCGCAAAGTTATTACCCAAGCCGTGACTTTCCTCCCCCCTCCCTCCCCTCCCCGCCAGCTTTAGGCACTGCTAGGGCTTAAGGGCAAAAGTTGGCAAGGATGTCGCGGCTGGTCAAAGGGCTCCTTAGCTTGAGCTCTATTGCGCTTGCGCGCAACCGCCAAGTATGTGGCAAGCGACCTGGCCGGGTGTTGCAGCTTTTAAAAAGAGAAAAGCAATCTCCTAATCCACCAATAAACGAACGCTCTAACGCAGGGGTCTCCAACCTTGGCACTTTAAGCCTGGAGAACTTCAACTCCCAGAATGCCCCAGCCAGCTGGCTGGGGCATTCCAGAAGTCCTCCAGGCTTAAAGTTGCCAAGGTTGGAGACCCCTGCTCTAACGTGCCTCATTTGAGAGATGACATACATTAGTGGGTGTGTAGTGATTGTGTAGTGTAGAAGGCCCCTTTCACTTCTTCCTTTTCCTAAATGGCAGAAAGGTCCCAAAGAAGCCAAGCGCTGCCCTCAGTTGCCAAGAAGTGGTTCAGATTTCATCCTCCTCTTGGACCTCTCTAAAAGCTTTTATCCTGTAAAGCACATCTGCCAAACTTAGATATCCTAAAAGTGCACATGGCTTAGTAATTGGTTCTTTCTCGATGGCTTTTGGTCATTCGCTTAAAATATTCTCATGGCTTTAGTGAGAAAGGCTGAAAAGAGGGTCTCAATTTGGATCTGAGAAAGAAAACTTGAGTTCAAAACTTCTGCTTTCCTTGTAAAGTGGTTTTTTTTTTTTCCCTTGAAGGGTGGCTGCTACAAAGAAATTATGGTCTGAGTATGAAACATTTTATCTGTTAGAATCTGTATGCAAAATAATAAACTATCTTCATTGAGTTCAATGACCGCACTAAACAGTTGAGCAGGTAAAATTTCTAGCAAGTTTAGAATTGATTGTCCTTGTGTGATAACTTTAAAGAATGAAAGATCTGTGATTCAGGTCCTGTAGGTTCTCTTTCGCCCTTTTTCACTGATGTCCTTAATAAAGATTCTGGACAATTTGGGCTCCCTCTGAACAGTTTTTAGCTGAGAAAGTTTCTGAGTTAGAAAGTGCTGCTGTAAATAAAGATAATGTCCATGTTCCCCATACTATTCTTGCATCAAACTGCTTTTGTGCAGCTTTCTTTCACCTAGGCTAATTAGGATCAGGTTTACTCAACACAATGATAGCCAAGTCAGGGTTTGTATTGAACCTGGTTATAATTAACTGATATTTTATCTCCCATCCATGCATTTAACATATGCAGAAAAGCTCAGAGGAACACAGCAGAATTTTATAACCAAGTATGGAATTTCTAAAGATTGTAGGAGAAAGAGACTATTTCAAGGTGACTTGCTTGGGGGCTGTAAACCAACCTTGTGAACCAAACTGCAAGAGGAACTCTGCTTTGTGTGATGCTCCAGGTTATGGATAAAGGTGTGATTAAGACAAGTGGCTTGGATATGCTTACTTGCTTCTAGTTAAGAGAAATTGTCAAATATGCAATTCTCTGGCTTTTCTGAAAAGTGTCTGCATTTCTTTCACATCCAGTGAAATGCCCTTTCTCCTGAAGCAAGGTTGCCCAGTGGTGGCAATGATGAGACACCACCAGGAATTCAACTTCCAGAGTTCTGGGAATTGAAGTCTATACTTCTTAATGTTGTCAATATAGGGAAACCCTAAAGAGACAGTTACATTCTTAACTCAGATCTCCTTTACCATTTTTAAGCATTCTGATGTACTGCAGTAGTGAACATAATAAAGAATAGTGACTTCCAGTAGGATCCTCACAATTGTACTATACTACAGGTGGTCCTCACTTTGTAGCTGAATGAGGTAACCAGTGGTGTCTTCAGCTGGCCAACAGGGAAGGAGAGAAAATGCCACCTCTTCCCCTGCATTTCTTGCTGTGTTTGTTTTCATAGTGAAAAAGAAACAATTCACTCTGCAGAAAACCACAAAAAGTAATTCCATGATCAACTCAGAAAGTTTGAGGGGTGTGTGTGTGTGTGTGTGTGTGTGTGAGAGAGAGAGAGAGAGAGAGAGAGAGAGACAGACAGACAGACAGACAGACAGACTGGGGAGGGCCAGTGCCACTTTGAGTTTTGATTACCAAACTGAGGTAGTATTTCTGACCAGTGGGAAAATTATTTTCCCTATAGTTCCAAAGGAGATGCTGCAAAATTATTTGTGAAAGGTTTCTTCTGGAAAAGTAGTTGAGTTGCAAACTAATTGGCTCGGCTTACAAAGCCTTCTCCAATTACAGGGTATTGTGGGGGGAAAGAAATTTGGATTGGTGAAGCCCTTGTATGTCTTATACATTAATGTTAATTTGTAAACTTAAGTAGGCATGCAGTTATGTAGTATCTGAAGTCCCTTATAAATAAAATGTATAATTCTCTAGAATTTCAATATAGTTTTCAGTCTTAATGTAATGTTCAATATTTTAATGTCTAATGTCTTTCCCACATTTTTTTCTTTGAAAAAAAATCAACTTTAATAATGCATCTAAAGAACTGCTTGAATACTATCTACATTGACAAAAGGTAGCATAGGACTCAATAGGTGGATAAAAATGCCAAATCCAGTCTAAACATTTGTCTGTGCATTCAGCAACAACAATAATAGAAAAAGAGGTAGACTTGTAACCAAGTAGCTGGAAGTAAGGATAAAAAAGTAATGTAAATTTTAAATTAAAGATTTACAAAGCTCTTAAAAAGCAAGTGAGTTTTTGTTCACAAGTAAAGACAAACTTCTCTTTTCTCATTTTTTCTGTAAAAGTTTGTAAAAGTACTTAGATAACCTAATGTTTGACTCCTTCATATGGTAGTTATCTGCCTGATTTAGTTAATGACTGGATTCCTAAATTATGTTAAGCCATATTTGGGGTTTCATGCTGAATTTGGAATCTAGCTATTGTAATATATAAATCATAGCATATTATAGTGTATAAATAAGGAAGGTTGGTCTTCACTATTTTTATCCATTCTGGAAGGGGATATTGTCTTTTGATTATTTTTGTCCTATATTATTTATAGTAGCATAGTACACAGAACCAACTAGAAACATTTTAGTGATAGAAACATGTAGACCAGGGTGTCCAACCTTGGCAACTTTAAGACTTGTGGACTTCAACTCCCAGAATTCCTCAGCCAGCTTTGCTGGCTGAGAATCTGGGAGTTAATCCTAAGTCTTAAAGTGCCAAGGATGACACCTGATGTAGACTAATGGAATTGATTTAAATGAATCACAAAAGAAGCTGGTAATATCTGTAATATCTGCTCAAGTTTAAGGAACTTAATATTTCTACCATATTTAGGAAGATATGGTCTACTTGAATTAGTTTATATATTTCCTGACAAGCCAGGTATTGTTCTTTGAACATGGGGGATATTCTGTTAATTTTGAAACTTATACAAAGATTAAAAGGTCAGAAATCATTGTAGCCCAATTACTAATTTTATCCTTAATAACTAAGCTGCAATTGGTCTGTGGATCAATATGGAATCCATAAGACACTAGTGAGTATCAGAAGGGTTCAATATGTGAATTTTATTTTGCTGACTGTGGAATTCTGGGAGTTGCTAAGATTGAAAAACCTTGCCTTAGAGTAAAAGTAGCTTGCAAAACAAAAACTTATTCAAACATGCTTAAAACAAATCTTGAACTGTTTGCCTCTTTCCTGTAGGATTAAAATGTAATAAATAAGGCCTTTAAGTAAGGTCAACTTTTAAATGTGATGACTTCTACCAAATGATTGTGCCTTTTGACTGGTAGTTTGATTAGGCAGCTTTGGAAAAATGCTTAGTTACTTTGAGTACTTGTACTTCCTTTTGTTTCTATTTATATAAAACCCTGCTGGCAAAGATATAGGAACCAGAAGGGGCACTCACTTTGAATCTGATATCATTGTTTTGAATGACTTCTTGAGGCTCACTAAGAAGTTAAAGGATCAGAAATGATTTTTAAACCCTGTTAGCTTAAACACTTAATCACACTTTGAAGACAGGAAACCCAATAACCTCTGGATTTCATGAGTTTATTCAAGACAGTAAGTGCCCTGCTTCAGAATGCTGGCATCTAAAATTCCATTAAGTTAAACATTTTCAGACACAACTTGCAAATTTATATCAATAACTTTACTGTTGATTAATATGGCCCATAAACCAGATTAAATTAAAAATACAGAATATAAAACACAGAATGTTAATATGTAAAATTGGAATTAAAACATTAAAAATGCAAATCATATTTATATATCATCCCTACAATTAATCCCAATCAGGACCACATTTTTGGCTCTCGACTGCTTTATTCAGATAAAGGACTGTGTTATATGATCACACATATAATATGTTTTAATATAAGGATCCCAAGTGGTTGTTTATCTAATGTGCAGTCCAAGATACTGATTGATCTCTCTCTTTCTCTTATAACAATTGTAAATTTGTCATTAAAATCAGGTTACTTTATATATTTAAATCTTATTAAAATATGCAGGTATTAAGAAAGAAATTGTGTTAAAATTAATATCAACATTGCTATCATTTCAGTATCTCATAATGTTTGGTTGGTGTTTGTACTACATGAGAAGTATTGCATTCAGATTGTAGGGTAAAGAATGGAACTCAATTCTTATTAAACAGGCTTTTTTCATAATTCTATTTTTGTCTATTATTTTTAACAATGGTTAAAGAATCACCTTTAGTAAGATGGTATATATAAATTTGAATAATATAAATAAATTACCCAATTAATGCTTATTTATAATCTGTGTATTTCTTGAATACAGTCAGACATCATGCCCTGTAATTTACTTAGTCATGACTTATTTAGTAAAGCCCATTGGCTGAACTCACACAACACATTTTAAACATGCAGCATTCATGGTTTGCAAACCAGAATTGGTGATTCATACAGCAAGCCAGTTCAAAAGAAAACAACTGCATTTTGGCTTTTCATGATGTGCATGCTAGCCACACACAAGCTGATTTTCAGCACATATTGATTTGTTGAAAACCATATACAAATTGTGGTTCTAAAATGATCACATTAGAAACAGACCCAAATGTGAGTTATGCTCAACAAAACCTATACATTCTGGTTGAACATATGATTGCTGTTGTTTTTCATTGAGTTTTTGCTGAAATATGATGAAAAATATATTTGCATGTCCTCACTATAAAGAGCAAATTATTTGTAGTTGGAATTTAATTGTTTTAATAATGTAGTACTTGATTTTTTATTTGCTTCGGATTTACATTTGTTATTAATCCAGTATCAAATATTCATATCAAGTGTGTGTATAGAGTTAAATTAACAAATGGTTGTCCCATCATTGAGTCAAACTCTGATTTTAATGTAGCAGTTCCTAGATCCTTATTCCATATTTAAAAATTTTAATTTATGCTACTGACATTCATGATACAGCATTCTGCTATAGGCCTTTATTATATTGCTTGAAATATTTCTTAAGATATTTCTTCTCTGTTCCTATTTATATGCATTGATGTTGATTAAAACTCCAAGTGCTGTAAAGACAGTTGATAGTTATCAGCATGGCTATTTGCTAAAGCTGAATTTAACTGATTATGGCAAAATGTACATTGTAGCTGTTTGACATATGAAAATTATACACCTGTACACTTATCTGCAATGCTGATGGGACTCAGAGTAAAAAAAATTACATGAGACATTTTATGGTGTAATTAAATAAAGGTAGACTAAGCACATTGATGGGAGAATGAGAGATTCTGTAGAGGTCATTCAGTAATACCGTGGAAGTTATATTTAGGTCTTGTGTATAACAGAGTCCAGCTAGAGTAAAGCTGCTATTAATATAGTTAAGTTATTTATATGCAATGCTCTGTAGTAAGAAGATAGTAATATTGCTTCTCCCAGTCTCCTAAACACTGATTCAAGAATCACTGGAATTATTCCTTTGCCATCAGTACTTGCTACTACTATTAGGGTTATTTATGAATGTGAACAATCAGGCTAAACAGTAAAATACAACTTGTTTAGCAAGCTCTCTACAGCCTTACAAAATGAAATTCTGCTTATTGACTTGCTAAGAAAAACACTGTTCATGCAGATTGTTTGTATGAAGAACAAATGAAGATTAGTGAATTAAAGACCTAATGCAGTGTTTCTCAACCTTAACAAGCTTAGGTTCTGTGGACTCCCAGAATTCCCCAGCCAGCATACTTAAGGTTGCTGAGCTTGAAAAAAAACACTGACCTAATAGTTTGCAAATATATAAAGTAGTTGTGGGATATTTTACTCAGATATGATATCTGTGTAAAATAGGCATGAGCACATTTCAAATATAGTCAAATGTTCTTGGACAATCTAAAATTTACTAGTCAGAGACTGGTACAAACAGGATATGGCTGTGATTAAATAATGCTGAGCCAAAAACCTGTTCTGAATACTAGAATTAAATGTTCAAAGTCTTTAAGTAGTAAAGGTTGATGACTGCTCTTATTAAATTAGCAAGACTTGTTTACTCCCAGTTAGTTACTACAAACCATATCGTATATATACCATACTAAATTTGCAAATTTGGAAAAGATTGTTGGGTTATAATATTTATTAAATTTATATTATGCCCACCTCACTGTTTAAGTGACACTCTACAGCAGGGGTGTCAAACTCAAGGCAGTGCTTAGATCTGGCTTGGCCTGGAAATAGCAAACAACCAGCCCACAGTGCCTCTGCTGTCAAAAATGGGGTGCAGGGAGCCGTTCTGGGCCTGGATGGCCTCCTGCAGCACTCTGGCAGCCAAAACAGAGCACGGAGGGCTGTGTATGGCCCCATTTTGACTGCCAGAGTGCTGCAGGTGACCATCCAGGCCCAGAACGGGGTGCAGGGGCGGGGGGTCGTGTGCAGCTTTCCCATGCCCCGTTTTGGCTGCCAGAGTGCTGCAGGAGGACATCCTTGATTCAGAATGTTATAAAAGGAAGGAAAGATAAAATATTTTACCTTTCAGGCTTGCAGGATTCTGCTACTATAGCCTATGTCAATAATGTATAGTTCTAGTCTTCCTATGGAGTCAGTTTCTTGATCTAGTTTCTTTCTCATAGGGTGTTCAAGTAGATCAGGTATGTAATAAAACATAAAATCACAGAAATGTACACTTTTGAGTGATGTTGGATTGGATGGGGTGGGGTTGGATGTGGAGTTGTGGGTTGTGTGACTTTCTTTTGATGCAATCAGCTCTGTAGTCAATGTATAGATCCTTTTCTCCATTGTCTAGACAGTTTTTGAGTTCTGCGCGGAGTTCACGGGAGCGGATTCTTTGCAGTATGGATAAGTCTGGTCTTGAGCGAAGTTTTTTGTGGTTGGGATTGGTTTTTGCAGTGGCATTTATTGTATGAATGAATATGCGTTTGCTGGACTCATTTTTGCATACAACTATACAAAATCTTGGGGCTACAGAGCCGTCATTGTATTTGCACCCAGGGCCATCTCTGGTTATTTCAATGATATCTTCAGGAGAGATGTTTGTTGTATTTGAGTTGCTTATGATATCACGAACTTTGGTGATGTCATCTGATTCCTTGGTGTCTTCGAGACCAAATAAGATGGCATTTGGACATTTCTGTTCACGTTCCATGGTGTCTCTGATGAGTAAGGAGATATTATTTGTGGAATTATTTGAAGGGATAGTAATTGTGGCTGTGGTTTGGTGGTTATTTTTTGTTGTGATTGTAATTGAGGAAGAGGTTGTGGTTGTGGGATTTGATTTTGAGCTGATAGGTACTCACTTATCTGTGCTGTATTTTTTTTTTCAAGAGAGATTAGGCTTGCTTGTACAGTTGAAAACTATATTCTGTTGAAAACTGTCTTGACCATTTAAAATAACTTCTATAATTGTCTGAGACTAAGAATGTAAATGCTGCACAATGCCACAAAATTACTTTGGCCTCTTTCAGATTAAAAGATTTAGCAAATCATCTTCTCTAGCTATTGCTAAACAAAGTGGAATACCAGCAGACTGCTGTCCTCTGCCTCTTAAGTGTGTAATGGGCTGTTCATTTTACCAAACTGTTCTTTCTGTATGTAAAATAGCAGAATTAGCTGTTGCTGGAGGCTATTGGATATCTATGTTTTATATCCTTATTTAAAAGCCATGAAAGACTTTGCAAGAATTACTGGACCTTATATTGCTGGCAGACAAGTAGCCTTGATGTAGGGTTGGCAGCTAGTCCCAGGAAAATTCTTCTGCTAGAAAAAAAAAGTTATTAAATTCTGCCTTGTTACTGCTGCACTACTGAACTGCTGAATCCACCCTGTCTCATGAGAGGAGCCTTTGTAACAGGGGAAAAAATCCACATTTTTCTTGCTCTAGTATTTTGTAATGTGGTGAAGTATGTTAGGAATAAAACCTACAAACTGGAGAGTAATTAAACAAATACAGGGAAGAAAAGGGAAGATGAGAACAAAAGGAAAATATTACTTTAAAATTATTCATTTTTATTCCCTTTAATATTTTATTAAATCATATAATATTCCAATTTTCTAACTCTATTTCAACAATACTATGGTACAATCTTGTGTGCTTTTGCAGAATCTCTTTTTAATTGTATTTTACCCTTTGTCTCCGAAAAAGATCTGTTTTTTTACATCTTGTTTCAAGCCTTTGTGACTTCTCTTCCCTTTTTCCCTTCTTTTCTTGTCTAATCCAAACTTCCGGTTTGAAAGGCTTCGGCGGCGGTAGGAATCCGTGATCGTGCACGGTTCAATATTCATTTTTAAATGTTGATATTACAGTAGATTCATTCATTTGTACTTGATTTAATTTAGAATCACTGTAGAACACACCACAGAACTTCTGTTTCAACTGTCATGAAATTTATTTCTTTATTTAATAAAATTATGAAGACTAATCCATGTTGTAGTTGAGCATAGTATATTATCTGAATCATATAATGGATCTAGGTTATTATTAATGTGAAGAGCGTTATTTATAATCTCAATTTGTGTTTATTAGGTTTATGATTATTACTTTAGTCTTGACTGCATGTGTGATGCAATCTGGAAAATAGGCTAATATATTGTTAAATCCTCTTCCTAACAACCCCCCCCCATACAGAACCAGGTGAGTACTAGTATGTTTTCGTGAAAGAAATAAAGTGTGATAGTATTTGCAATTTCACCTACTTTGGCACAGGTAACAAGTTTATGTCTTGGTTTGCCAAAATTAAAGAGAATTTGATTAATGGGATTTTAGAAATAATATGTCAGAAATTCTTATACCAAATAAGAGCACATTGCTCTTGTTTGGGGAGGGAAGATTTAAAACCTGTAGCAGACTATATTAAGAAAATCATGCATATTAAGCATTAATATAAAATTCATTCAATTTCATAGGGTGATTCACAATGCGATTTGTTAGTCATATGTAGCATTAAATTCCTTGGATTATAGTCATATAATTGCTTGCCTAGAAGTAAGTGCAGGCTACATTGACGTTAGTGAGATTTCTGATTAGTTCTGAATAGAATTAAGTTGTTGCTGCTATTATGCACTGATTGAATTATGTGTACTGTGGATGCTCTATGACCCTCCCATTACGAAAATACTTGTTAGGTACATACGAATCAAAACATAGGAAATGTTTACTGGCTCCAATATTACTATTTAAAAAGCTAATGTTTTGTTTGTTTATAGATCAAATGACACATTTTGGATACTTGTAAGATGTGGGGGGTGCTGGTTCAGTGGTTAAAGATACTGACCTTTCTCAGCTGGAGAGTTGACAGCCCATGTTCGAGACCCAAGTGCTGTGCAATGAAGTTAGCTCCCATTGCCCCAGCTTCTGCCAACCTAGCAGGTACCACTTCGGTGGAAAATATAACAGCATTTTGTGCACCTTGGTGTATAATCATACTGGCCACATGAGCATGGAAGTGTCTTTGGACAATGTGGGAATCAGACATGACTGGACACGGGAAACCTTTATCTTTTAAAATAGATCCTTTTGAAGATGCCAATAGCAATGAACAATGGAGGATAAACTCAATTTGGTTTTTTTTTAAACTGCAACATTTTTCTGACTTAGAATATTGCTTATGATATCAACTTTCATCTTAGAGTTGTTTTAAACAAATAAATGTAGTATGATTTAAAAAAAACATTTGGATTGTTTTTTGGCTTGTATAGATTCCCAGTATTTGTTGTCTAAATTCAAAAGTCACTTAAGATTAAAGAAGAAAACATTTCATTCTCTTATCCTCCCAAATAATTAGTTTGACTATAGCTAATTACATACAGCACAGTAAAACAAAGGCTTATTAGCACTGATGTTACCTATTTTGGGTAATGAAACATCTGCAAGAAAACAATCAAGCTCAAAATACCAAAGACCCTTTATTACAATCTTGAGCTACAAATATTCTCCATTATTGGTACTATAGACTATAGTGCAACAATGCCATTGAGACACATTAGCAAAACTGCTCTTGTGGTAATATAAGTGGAGGTTTGAATAGCATTTTTGTGATATTTCATCTTGAAAATAAAAGGAGAAATCCCTGTCCAAAACTTGCTTTGTCCCCAAAGTAGCAGCTATCCAATCTATTTGTGAGCACAGGGCTTCTGTGCGTCCTATACCAATACCCATGAGAAAAATAAATAAATATTCTGAACTAGAAAATCTTGAGTCTACAGCAGGGATCCCCAATCTCCGGGCTGTGACCCACTATTGGGCCGCAGCGTGTTTAGAACCAGGCCACAGAAGTTGTGGGTGAATGCGTAGTAGGTGCCTCTGTGCCTCTGCTTATGCATCTCTCCCCGCCTTGCTGGTCCAGAAGGCTGAAAATATAGGAGATTGCTGGTCTACAGCCCAGAGAGTGGATGGAAGCAGTTAAGAGTTGACTAGGATATGAGTTTGGACTTCAACTAAAAAAGATTACAAGTAGTCCTTGACTTACAACAGTTCATTTAGTGACCTTTTGAAGTTACAATGGCACTGAAAAAGGGGACTTATGACTGTTTTTCACATTTATGACCCTTACAGTATCCCCATGATCAAAATTCAGGTGCTTGGCAACTGACTCATATTTAAGACTTGAGGTCATGTGATCCCCTTTTGCAGACCTCTGACAAGCAAAATCAACTGCAGTGATTGACTTAATTGGGGCAAGAAGGGACATAAAATGGGGCAAAACTCACTTAATAAAAGTCTCACTTAACAACAGAAATTTTGGACTCAATTGTGGTCGTAAGTCGACGATGACCTGTATAGATTAAACTACCATTATATATTGCAGATAGCTCCTTAACCAGTAGCCATAGATTACTATTAATGGGATATGTAGAGATAATTCCTGATGTGGATCTCCAGAATTGTATTATGGCCACACTGAGAAATCTGTTCTGGTTTCCAATTATTTTTCCAGACAATTCCAGGAAGTGGTTCTAAAATTTTAAATCCTAAATCGCTTAGAGCCAGACTACCTGAAATGTCATCTCACATTATGAATCTGTGACCAGTAAGATATGCAGGAGACATTTTTACAAATATATCCCTTTGCAGTACTTTTTCTGGGTTATTTTGAAGATATAGAATGTCCACTGTTCACAGACAAATAGGTAAGATTTATGTATTTAACCAGGGCTCTTAAAATTGTTTTATGGCTATTTTAATGTTTATGTATTTTATAATTTTATGCTAGCTACATTGTTTATTCTGGTTTGATTTTTAAAAAAGGATATAAATCAAGTAAGCAGTTATGGTGTAGCCACAAACTGAAAAATAGTGATTAACCACAGAAATATGCAGAGCTCTTGCATTGTTGAAAATAAGTTTTCCAATACAGTCGCGGATATCTTATCAAAATACAGTTTCAGTGAATTCAGAGGAACTTTCTTTTAGGTAACTATACAGTATTAGATTGTAGTTTAACTTGGCTTTTTAAAAAATATTCTTTTTCATCCTGTCATTCTTCATTGATAAAAAAAAAGCACAACTGAAACCTGTATTTTAAAAAATCAAGATTCTTGAAGTAAGTCATCCATCCCACAAAGATTGTTTACAAAAGTTAATGTTTTAGGAATAATAGAAAGTAGAGGAACATCAAAGTAACATTTACTGCTCAATAAAAGTGTCTTCAGTTTCTACAAGTTAATTTCTATCAGATTTTGGCAAAGAATTATGTACACCATGAGTTAATGAGTTTTTAACTTTTTACATCAGCAGAAAAATGAACTGTCAATTACTCTTATTTTTTTAAAATTGGATCATTTTTAAAATATTTACTGAGTGAAGCTGGAATGCAGGATGTTCTTAATTCTAATCTATGGCATGCTTAGGTCCTTTTCTAAAGACTCACAATCCAGGACAAATGGAAAAGTAGAGGAGAGTCCTTTCTTTTTAGCAAATCAGAATACTCATGTGTTTGAGTGTTGTCTATCCATCTTTTTCTTTGAAACTGTAGAAGCATAGATTTTGAATCCCAGATAATAGCTCTTTTGAATCCCAGATAATAACCCACATTATGTATCTGATATTAGCACAATTGAGAAAGTCCAGAAATATTTCACAAGAAGAGTTCTCCACTCCTCTACTCGTTGTAGAATACCTTATGCCACCAGACTTGAAATTCTAGAACTAGAAAACCTTGAATTACGCCGTCTTCGGTCTGACTTAAGCATGGTATATAAAATCATACATTGCAATGTCCTACCTGTCAATGAATACTTCAGCTTCAACCATAACAACACAAGAGCACACAATAGATACAAACTCAAAGTAAACCGCACCAAACTTGATTGCAGGAAATACGACTTCAGCAATAGAGTGGTCAATGTCTGGAATACTCTACCCGACTCTGTAGTTTCTTCCCCAAACCCCAAAAACTTTAACCTTAGACTGTCTACTATTGACCTCACCCCTTTCCTAAGAGGCCTGTAGGGGGCGTGCATAAGCGCACCAACGTGCCTACCGTCCCTGTCCTATTGTTTCTCTTATTCTTTTATTTTTCTTATATGTACCCATTTCATGTATTCACAACTATGTATACATTTATACTTATTATCTTGTAAACAATTGGCAAATCAAATAAATAAATAAATATATATATTTTGCAGTGGTCAAACCATGCCTACTTCTACTTTGAGACACCTTACTTTAAGTAAAATTATAAGTAGACAAAACTGAAAGAAGGAAGATAAGGGCAACAAGGATGTATAGCTTTGCAAATTAATGCTTATATCATGAGACTGAGAACTGGATATGATTAGTTTTGAGAGAAGTCAAGAGTGAGAAGATGCTTTAAAAATGGTAATTCTCCCCTGTCCATTTGGGTCCAACTCTAGGGGGTGGTGTTCCTTATCTCTGTTTCTGAAGCAAGGGAGGTAGCATTGCTGAAAACATTCTGTGGTCATGTGACCAGGATGACTATAAGCAAAGGCGCACAGAACACTGTTAACCTTTCCACCAAAGTAGTGCCTATTTATCTACTAACATTTGCATGTTTTCAAACTGTTGGGTTGATAGAAGCTGTGTTATGATTGGGAGTTACCCCTTCACATGATGCTTGAGTCTTGAACTGCCAACCTTCCGGTTGACAGGCCCAGTGGCTTAACTACTAGGCCATGCTAGCACCTTCCAAATACCTAAAAGAGTGTCCTAGAATGCATCAACAGATGGATAGTTTTAAAATCATGTGAAGTGATACTACCACTTTATACTGAATTGGTTAATGTCACACTTGGAATACTCCATCCGGTTCTGGTCACCACAATACAAAAAGATGTTGAGACTCTATAAAGAGTACAACAAGGATAATAAGGGATCTAGTGGCTAAACCATACATTGAACAATTGAGAGAACTAGGTATGTCTAGTTTAATAAAGAGAAGATCTAGGGTTGATATAATAGTTGTCTTCCAATATATTAAGGGCTGTTGTTACAGAGAAGAATAAAATCAACCTCCAAAGCACCTAATAGGACAAGAAGTAACAGGTGGAAGATTATTAGAGATCCAATCTAGAACTAAGGAGACATTTCCTGACAGAGCAATTAATCAGTGGAATGACTTGCCTTCAGAAGTTGTGGGTTCTCCATCACTGGAGGTTTTCAAGCAGAAATTGGACAGCCATTTATCCAGAATAGCATAGGTTCTCCTGCTTGAGCATGGGGTTGGACTAGACCTCAAAATCCATTCCGACCCTATCGTGTTATTGAAAAGGAGGTAAAGACCTGTTCTCTGGATACTGGACAAGACAGATTAGAAGGGCTTTCTAATGAGTCATTTTGATAATGGAGCCAATTATTAAAGAAAAATATTTATTTATTAAAATTGAAGCTAGAGAGCCATTGGTGAGGAATGCCCTAATTTTGGTTTTTATTTACAACTATTCATTTAATTATGGTTCAAAGTTATGATAGACTTGGAAAATATACTTTATTATGTAAGTGCTGTAGTAGCACTTACAACTGTAGCACTACCCCTGCAATCATGTAATCACAATTCATGCACTTGACAACTGGTTTTCATTTCATTTACAATAAGTTGTAGTATCCTGTGGACATGTGATCATGATCTGTGATTGGCAAAAACATCAAGTGGAGAACCTGGATTTGCTTAATAAGCATAGAAATTTGCTTAACTACCATAGTAAAAATGGCCATAAAATCAGGTCTGTCAATGTAATGACTCAACTTATGACTGCACTGACTTAAGACCACGTATCCAATTGGTATGTCTATATATACAATGTACTAGGAATTGATGGCCAAAATAGCTTTTCTCAACAGACTAATAAAACATACTTAAAAATGCATATAATATACCCTATTGCATTCAACAAGCCAAAGAACAGAAGAGTTTGTAAAACCAGAAAATAGATTCCAGTATAGTTTACTGAATCTACTATAAAAAACTGGTTTCCATACAAAGCAACTATAGAACATTTTTGAATTTGCAGATAAATACTTAACTGAAAAGTACTGCTTCCAATATTTTGTCATATTGTTGCTTTGACATATCGAATTGTTTTCAAGTAGTAAGAAAAACTTGTTTCCTAAAGATCGAAAACAAATACACGATTCTCTTTCCCAAAAGCATTGCTTATTTTCTAGCTAAACTTTGTTTTAAATGTATTGTCATTTATTTTCTTTCAAATAATTTTCCTTGAGTGTGAGAAGACTGAAAAAAGAAAGTAGGCTGCTTTATATATATTCTAGTGAAGAAACTTCAGCATTTAATTCTGACTGATTGGCAACATGTTTGGTGTATTCAAGGGACCCTTTTGACTCATTCCTATTTAAGCAAGAACCCTGAAATTTTTTCGCATGGTTTGGCCATTATTAGTAATGCAGGGTTACTGTTGGAGTAAAATGTTATCTCTTTCCCTTCACAAGCAAATTATAAGTAAATCCTGAGACTTTTGAATAAGCTCCCCCAGGAATTAAAATTTTCGAAGTATCATTCCATTGGGATTTCTCAGGCTCAGTGCACTTTATAAAATGAGTGCAAGAGTTTAACATCTTTGATGAATGTGAATTCTTGGATAAACAAAACTAAACTTTTTAGCTAGGGGAGATTTCTGTCTTTAGAAGTCTTCATGATTATTAACTCTTCTTTTTGTTTCATGTCATATGAAAGATATCCCAAAGCCTGTTTTGCTCAAGAAATTAATACTTGTTATTTTAATACTAATTGGAATTGTTGCAATTTTAATGTAATCCTAATTTTGCTGGCATTATTGTATAATGTTACCCTTCTCATTTACTCATTTCATTTACAATTCATTTGCAACTATTTCAAAAATGAGTTTTATACTTCACAATTCTTGAATTAATATTTCTGCTATGCAGATCTTTCAGGCATTTCATCTCTGTGCAAAAAAAAAAAAACTTTATTTCTGAATCTGTATCACACTAGCTCTATTAAACATTTAAATCACTTCTACTTGCCTATGTTTATGCAAAGCATTATTGGTTCCTCATAGATAATCAGTTGATCCAGACAATATTAAGGTCAGGGGTGAGATTCTACCAGTTTGCACCTATTCGCTAGAACTGGTTAACATTCTAAGCAGTTTGGATAACTGGTTGTTAGAAGAAATTACTGGCCTAATCCTGTAAGGAAGGCAGGAAGGAAATATTCTGGTGTTGCCTACAGAAACTGCCTCTCCGTTAACCCTTATTACATTCTTGGCAGGACTAGAGTTCCTGTCTCTGGAACTTCTCTGGAGTTTTTTACCCCTCCTTTGCTGGTACTTTGCTTGTGTGGTGTGACCATTCAAAGTTACAATGGCACTGAAAAAAGTGACTTATGACCATTTTTTACACTTACGACTGTTGCAGCATCCCCACAGTCATGAGAGGCCAGGCGAGGAGTTGCGTGCCTCGATGTGAGTGATATTGAGTTGGCCACACCCAGCCAATAACATGACCACCAAGCCACACCCACCAAGTTAGCCACGCCCACAGAACCGGTTGTTAAAAATTTGAATCCCACCCCTGATTAAGGTTCATTGCAAGAAATCTAAGATATAAACAGGTTTGATTGAACATTTGCCTGAATTTGTGTTCTTTTTAAAAAACTTTATTAATCTTTTATATCTTTTAAAAACAAACAAAGGTTATACATATCTTGACATTGACAGTTTGTTGCCTGCACATTGTTATGCTTATTCTTAGCTGTCCAAACCAGATAGGTTGAGTTATCAAAAGATTATAGTAGGGATTTTGGTAACTAAGAATATGTTCAAATATATTTACTAAATCAATTATTATCAAAGAAAGGATATTATTTCTAAAGATGGTTCATGAAACTGTTGGATGAATCCCAGGCTATAGGTGCTGGAGAAACCAACTGTACCAAGAACAACAACAAGGGTGTAGCCAAGTGCACATTTCAAAAACACTTGTTATGAAAATATGGCTGGAAGGAATTTTGTGGTGCTTATTTGCAATATGTCTGCTTCCTATGTAAAACACAGCAGGATTGACAGGAATGTGAACTCTGTAGTTGTTCAACTTTAAAAAAATAGGAATCTGCAAAAAAAAAAAAAAAAACTAATAGGAAAAAGAGGAGGGTTGCTAGTAATTATAGTCCTGCAAAGACTATCAATCCTGAAATAATACAGAAAGAAAAATTGTACATCTTGTCATGGCGGGATATAAGGAAAAGAAAAACATCCTTGGAATATTTGATTTTGTTGTAATAAACTGAAGTGATAGCATATCAAAGGGGATAAAATATTCCAATTAAATTTACATTTAATTACTTTTCTGCTTAGTATCCATACCAGTAATATTGACTGGATTTATACAATGCTTGAATCAATCAATAACCACATTTTATTCTTGCAGGTTGTGGGAACTATCCTCAATAGTTCATTGGTTCGTGCAAATCTAGAATGTGGGATTAATTAAGAAAACCATGGTTAATTTAATCATATATAAACATGCCATGCTAACAAAAATTACTGAGAATTGCTATCTTCCCCTCTTTCTGTAATGATTGTGAAACCGAAACAAAGCAATAAAATGAGGGGATAATATTACAAGGAATATATTAAAAATATATCATCTGTGCAAAATGGCATTTTATATGTGGAAGGACAATATGAAAGAATAGATTCTTATCTTGTAATTCAAGCATTTGATGAAGAGAAACAGGAAAAAGAATAATGGTAAATTGAGGTGCTTTTACTTTTATGGTGCCTTCGAATCAGAATTGATTCCCGGCAATTTCCTGAATGAATAAGTCCCTGTGTTTTTCTTGGAAAGAATTTAGAAAGTGAAATTTCCTTCTTCCTAGAGTTGAGAGAGAGTGACTGGCCTCAGGGTCACCCTTTGCACTTAAGGCAGGACTAGAACTCATTCTTCTGGTTTCTAGCTTGTTGCCTTTAACCACTACACCAAACTGGCTCTCAATACTGGTAATAGTGAAGAGAAATTCAAAACATTTACACTGAATATTTGCTTAAAAAAAAACATTTTGTTTTTTTCCTAATAAACTTTGTCCAAAATTCCTTTATTATGTATTATAAACATTTCTATACTTCCCAGGTCCAATACTATTTTTGGTTTTCTTCAGTTTATAACATAAATGGAAGGGTGCAAAGTGGGAGAAATTCAGCAAAGTAACTAAGTAACTAATGGTTACTTATCTACAGAAAATAGATAACACCAGCCTTGGTTAGAGGATCCAAAACCTTACCGAATCCAGAGAAGTATAAACGAAATATGATACAGTCTAATTTTCCATTCTATCATGTTGCACATTAAACTTAAGCTAGGAAAATAGATATTTTTGTACCTACAGTAACACATGTACATAATTAACGAGGACTGTTCAGGTAGCTCATAGAGGAATGAATAAGGTACTATAGATAGTTCTTGACTTACGACCAAAATTGGGACCATAATTTCTGTTGCTAAGCAAGTCTGCTGTTAAATGAGTCACATCTGATTTTACAACCTTTTTGCCATGCTTGTTAAGCAAATCATATTAACTGAATCATCTGGTGATTATGTGAATGCAGCTTTCCCCAATTGACTTTGCTTGTCGGAAGCCAGCTGGGAAGGTTGCAAGTGGCAATCACATGACCCCAAAGTGCTGCAACCATTATAAATACATACTGATTGCCAAGCACCTGAATTTTGATCATATGACTGTGGGGATGCAACAGTTAATGTGAGGACCTGTTAATCACTTTTTTCGGTGCCCTTATAATTTCAAACAGTCACTTAGAGCAGGGTCCCCAACGCCGGTCCATGGCGGACCGGTCCGCGGAACAAGGCTTACCGGGCCGCTGGTTGCTGGCGCCGCCATCTTTTTGTAAAAAAGCAATTTTTCATCAAAAAGATGGTGGCGCAGCGGTGAGCTTTTCGGCAGAAAGCCATTTCTACCCGAAAAAGCTCACCGAAGCGCGCGCCCTATTTTTGAAAAATCACTTCCGTGACGCCACCGAAGTGATTTTTCGTAAAAAATGGCGGCGCCCAGCTGACGCGAACCGGTCGCGGCGCCCAGCTGACGCCGGAACCGGCCGCGCGCCGAAAAGGTTGGGGATCCCTGACTTAGAGAACAGGTTATAAGTCAAGAACTATCTGTATAGCAGGGTGTCAAACTCATGGCCCATGGGTTGGATGCATCATGGGCTGGCCATGTCCATCCCCGGTTTTGCGAAGGGGAAAAAGTTGTGATACGTCACATGACAACAACATGTCATCGTGAGTTTGACACCCCTGCTGTATAGCAAGCTAGCTTTCCATGGGGATGATGCAAACAGTAACCTACTGATTCTGAAGGGGCATCAGGCTGATAGAGAATATGTAGGCAACATTTTTCTTCAACATGAGCAGAAGATAAACATTAACGAAGTTATTTCACTTTCCAAAAGTTAAATTCAACTTCTGGAAGACAATTAAGCAAAATGACTGGTTTATACCTATATTTCACTCTTCTACATTTTCAATTTAAAGAATTTAATTTACCCAGAAGATTTTAGGGATTCCTCCTGTATTTGTTAATAAAGATACAGGTTTCTACAAAACTTGATCGTCGAATACAATTCTATAAATAAATAAATACCTATTTTGTGGGTCAGATCAGAAGAGTGTTAAACATTAACAGTGACTTTAGGTCAAACTACTTTGTCTTAAACACATGTGCTTAAGAATGAGTTTATATTGTACCCATTTGTTCTATTCCCTCCAAAATGTAGGGGTTTGATCTATGTTGGTACTTTGAGAAATGAATTAACTCTTATTCCTTTAATTATTATTATTGTGTCCTTTGCCATTTCCATCAAACTATTTTCTTTTAAAAAAATATAATTGTTTGAAAATTGTATATTTGCGGATAAACAGATATTTTTGAGTATAATTCCCAATGAGAAAATAATACAAATGAGAAAATGTTCAATAAATTCTGTGCTGACATCTAAACCTAATTAGGGATTTTGTAAGCTTTTTTTGCACATGTATTACACTAAGTATATTCAGAAATATGTGCTTAGTATAATATATACCCTAACCCTGAATTACATTGCAATTTATAGAACAGATTATAATTTGACCTAATTTTTCAATTTATCCAATTCTAGATCAGAACAGAATTTATTTGGGAATCGCACAGTTATGAAAAATGAATTAAACTGAAGAGGACCTTCTCAAAAATAAAACCAAGACAATTTTACAGAATACCAGAATGGCAGGACAGAAAGAATAAAAAATGAATGTGGAGAAAGTAGAGGAAAAAGTCTTGCAGTCACCTTTAATCATCAGGGATGAAAATGGCAATAGATGTGTGAGTAACACCATTGGATCTTTGAATGGAGGCACTGTTAGTCATCCTCACCAAGGAGTAGAAAATGAAGGCTGTAAAATATTTAAAGATACAGCTGGGCTCAAAACCATTTCTTCAAGTCCACGCATTGAAGAGCAAGACTTGCAGAAAGTTGCCAGTGATTATATTTGCATGGGGACTTCAGACCTGAAGGCCACACAGTACTCTTTTTCAAATGAACAATTTTACATGGATGCCATGAATCAGACTTTCCTGGAGTCAGAGAGCTGTGGCAAAGAAAGCCTTGCAAAGGAACAGAATTGTAGTACTGGGAAATCAATGCCTTGTTGCCAGACAGATCTCATGAATTTAGTACCCCTGGCCTCTAAGGAAAGGAGCACTATTGAAATCCAACATGCATTAGGAAGTGCCCAAATGGAACAGAAAGATGCTAATACAAATGAATCTTTAATTACAATAATAAATTTGGAGGACACAATGAGTAAATGTTATGAAGTAGCAGGTATTTCTGTCAGTTCTCAGAAATTAGGTGAAACTTTCATCTGTGACTACCACGCTGGCTCTCCTAACCTAGAAGTTTTCATCAATTCAAATGCAGCAGATATATATCTAGAGAAGGGTGTGCAATCTATTTCCCTTTCAATGGCAGAAGATGAGGTCACCAATTATATTGATTTAGTTTCGCAGAATAGTGAACAGCCTGAAAAGCAAGGACAGCAGGAGGCTGGTTCTTACAGTAAGCAATTATCTGAACCAGAACAGTTTGATATGTGGAAAGACAAGCATAAGAAATATATGCATAGCACTCCTGAACAAGATGAAAATAAATCGCTGGCTAGGCCTAGTATAGATTATGATATACATGACATTTGCCATTTAGCCACTGAAAGCTTTGATGAGCATTCCAAACTGGAATTTTGTGAAGATGAAGTGCACATGACCAAAATCCAGAATCTTTTCAAAGAAAATGAGGCTTTGTTGAAGGGACCTAGTGAAATATATGAGCACATACAAAATGATACACAAAAGCCAGAAAAAGTTGCTTTGTCTGAGCACAACTGTCAAGCAACTTTCATTGTTTATAACTCCCCAGCCAATGACCATACCTTGACTTGCCCTCCTACTGTGGGGTCAAAAAATGCAACTTTTGCTGTCGTTTCCATGCCAGATGATCCTGGTGATGGATCTAAACCTGGAAAGAATACTCCCTTGGTAAAAGATCATTTCAGGAGTCCTTCACTTAAAAATAATCCTGAACAAATTGTAGTAAAATCAACAAAAAGATCTCCTCTTACAGCTACTATAACCAAAGCTAGGAAAGCAGAAATTGTGAGCTTTCCAAAACCAAATTTTAAAAACATTAAGCCAAAAGTTGTCTCTAGGCCTGTGCCACAATGTAAGGACAGTGCTGCTCTAAAAATAACTCCAAGATCTCCACAGCTATCTACTGCTTCCTCCTCCTCCTTGTCTTCCTCGCCAAAGCAACCATCTTTTTTGTTTGCAGCACTGAGGAAAAAAAAGGACTTGGATAAAGGCACCAAACCAGAAACACCTATGAATAAGACTCATAAGCAACATTTTAATAAACAGCTTCCTAGCCAAGGTGTGCATGCTCCAACTTATTCTGAAAATGTTTCTCAGAAGATTCCAAAACCAGTGTTAAAGCAGACTGTGGATCAGGTTGAGAGAGCAAAGCATCTCAGTTCATCATGCTTCCCTATGGCTCTAAAGAGCTCCCAGAACTATGGTGGGTCACCAGGTGAAGGGATGGATAATGCAGAAACTTTGATTCAGCCTTGGGCTGTGAGTAGCTGCCAAAGAGCTCAAGAAAACAAGCATTCAAATGACTGTTCAGGGATTCCAAGCAAGACATCTACCCAAGAGGTTATAAACAATGGCCATGGACTAGTGCAGATTTGTTCGGTAAGTTTATGTGTGCATTATGTACTGTCTGATCTTCAGTTATGTTTTTCACTGATTGCATGTTTGTGAACTGAAAAACACTTTATTTCTGAGGTTATGATGGTTGCCACTTTGATTTTATAGGCAGAAAGGGTAAAACCATATTTTCCCCTAAATAGTATTTATTATAAACATTGCTGATTTAGGTTTGTTTTTTTTAAAACAAATTTTATTAATTTTACAGACACGCAAAGCATCATTAAACATTAAAGACATTGAACCTCTTTCCATTATAAATTTTACAAGGCAAATAAAACATTGTTTTATACAATACAATTCTAATATATCCCATTTCCACTTAAATATTTTTTTGGCAAATTTCTCATTATTTCTCTTTACTCTTATTCAATTACATTTCTTCTATATTTATCCATTTTATACTCATCATATTCATATTTCCCTCTGCCTTGTTTACAAATATTCCTCTCGCTTTCTCCCAAGGTTTTATTAAATCTCAATCAGACATACACACACAAAACACAAAAACATAAAACTTCTTTTTAAAAAGTAGCTTGGCCCCGGATTACCTCTCTTTGTATGGACTTCAATTAAATTCATGTTCAACTTATATGCCATTACCTATCTTATTACCCTTCTATATCTTTATTATAACTTCTCCCCGCTTTCCACTCTTCTTAATTCTATTTTATTTATTTCATCTTAATTTAAATCATTGTATTTGTATCTTTTGTCCATTCTTTTCAATTATCCGTTTATCTCATTCATATTAGAAAAAAAATATTTCTCCTGAAATCACTAATCGAAGTATGATGCCTTTCCATCGCTCCCCTACATTAACATCTAATTCCCTATCTAATTCTGCTTAGTACATTCTACTTACTAAAATAGTAAATCCATAAAGTAATTAAATATATAATTAAACATTAAATCTCATAGCTTTCCAATTATCTATTTCAAAAACAAATACCATAATAATAAGTTCGTACGAACATCCACACAATAGTCAATTAAACTCTATACTTAAACTAAATGTTTTAGACATTCCTTTTAATATTTTATTAAATCTTAAAATCTATCATTATTAAACCTTTAATATTTTAATTTTTACTTAAGCCTTATAAAATTCTAATTTTCTAATTCTCATACAAATACTACAATACTATCATGTACCTTGCAGAAACATTTTGAAACAAAGTTATGCATTACCCATTATCCATAAAAAAAAGATTTCTTCTCCACACCTTATTTCATACCTTTTTGGCTTTTCCCCCCCTTCTTCCTTCCTATCTTATCCCATCTGGTCTTTTTACTCCCCTTCGCTCCCTCCCTCTGTTGCATTTCTCTTTTCTTTTGCTTTCTAACAGTATATTGATTTTGCATCTTATTTTTCTCTTTCTTGGATGTTTTTTTTAAGTCTTATGTCCTTTTAGACTCATTAAAGATGGCTTCTTCTTCTTCTTCTTCTTCTTCTTCTTCTTCTTCATCTTCATCTTCATCTTCATCTTCATCTTCATCCTCCATTAATTGCTGTGTTTGTTGATAAGTAGCAAGCGCCATTTCTAAAAAGCAAAAAATTTCTCTCACACCATCTTTACCTTCTTTTTTTTATCCTCTCTCAGTTCATCAACAAATAAAGCCATTATAAACCTTTTCTTCTTCTTTTTTCTCTTCTTCTTCTTTTTAAAACAACCATGGTAATTCAAAACTTAAAACAATTCCCCAAAATCCCAAAGTCATCAAACAGTCCAAACAGAACACAAAGTTCTTCACACTTTTTCTTCATGGGGTAATATCAATTGGCAAGGGAAAAAAAACCCAATCTGTATTTTAAAAGTCTCATTACAATTAACTTCCAATCTCAAAATCTTCCAGGCATCTCCTCCAGCAAAATCTTAATGAAAATTTTCTTTTTGTCCTCTCCCTTCCCACTTATAACAGAAAGCTTTAAATTTTTATCTTCTATAAAATAGCAGGATTTTCAATATCCATTTGTTAAATCCATGTGGAAGGAGAGTAAACTTTCTCTTAAAACACTTTCACTCGCCGCTTGTAAATCTCTTCTGGAAACAAAGTATCTTTCAAAAAATCCGAATTTTCAGGATATTACTTGTATTACTTGTATCTTATAGTCCAGTTCAGCCAAGAAACTTTCGCTTCAGCACTTTCTCTTCCTCCAGCACGATCTTGTCCAGCTGTCAGCTTCTTTGTGGCGGCCATTACAGACCGCCGCTTCACCGCCTTGAGAAAGAGGGTTAAGCCGGATGGGGAAGGGGTCTGCGAAGACCCCAACCCCTGTCCGGATCCTCCTATCTTGGGCTGCCTCTTCATGGCAGCCCTAGCCTCCATATCAATAGATCGGAGGCATCAAAGCGGCTAGCGCGGCAGGGATCGTGCAGGATCGCAAATCCCTGCCGCTCGCGAAGCCGACAAACCGGAAGTCCCACTGATTTAGGTTTTTTAATATATATTTTTATTGAATGGCTTTACATAGGTAAAAGAGAAACAGGAACAAACATGTAAAAAGATAAAAGTACTAGAATCAGATAGAGAAAGAGTTTAAAAAGCAGTTTACAATTTTCCTTATAGGAGTTGCTAAATTTTTATTATTTCTCTTTCTAAAACTGCATTATATATTTCCCAACTTCCCATATTCAGTCCATTATAGTTGACAAACCTAGGAATCACCAGTTCATTTTTACACATTATCAGCAAAAAGATCATACAAGCTTTTCAGATTTATAAAAAAATTATAGAATTTATTTTATAAAAAATAAAAATTCTGGTTTCCACTGGATATTATTTTTTAAAATTTGAGACATCATATGTATTGTTGTCCAGTACTTTTTCACCTTTTTACATGTTTATCATGTAATGCTGGTTTGTAACTTAATAGCTACAAACTACACATACATAGTTAGCTGCTGCCTGTTTCTACTTTAAACACTGAAGAGAAATGCTAACACAAAAATCACAGACTAGTTGGCATGTTTTCCTTGAGGCAGAGCCTTTGTTTTATCTTTTTTATTGAGCATTATGTTGCAAAATTACATCTTATTAAAGATCTGATGTGTCCATCCACTATAAGTCTAATACAAAAGAACTAATTTGTTTACAATTTGAATCTAACCTAATCATCTAATCTTATTGTAATCTATCTATGGCTTAACGTAAATTGCTTTAAGAATACAATTAATACAACATAGTGCTGCAAAATAACACTTCTTAGCTTTCAGTTCAGCATTAGTTAACATCATTTTGTATTTTGCAAATCTTTTTGCCTTGAAATAAAAAAATATGAGTAAATAATCTGGCATTATCAAACCAAACCAATAATTTGGTTAACATGCAGCTACATACGTTTTGCAATGAGAATTTTTTAGCAAGCTTCCAGCAAACATGCAACGTAGTTAAAAAGTATGTGGATGTGTCTGTCTTAAATATTGGTATAAAATTGAGTGCTAGTATTACAAACTTAATATTGGCATTTAATAACATTTAAAACGTATATATGAACATTCACAATTTAGATTCCCAGTACCCGCTGATTGCTTCTGCTTTAAATTAGGAGTTACAAGTTTTTGGGGTCTCCATGAACAGCTGAAATTTCATGGAAAAAAATGTTGTTTCACTCCAACAATATTTGGGGACATTTGTGGCGTGTCAGGAAAAAATCTTCATGCTTACCACAAAAAGTTAATTACAACATGAGATGATTTTGCAACAATAGACACTTATCTTTACATACTCCAAACACACACAATTAAGTGCCAGAAATAGTGTTGCAATCTTATGGCTGTTTGTTGCCTTCTCTGCTTAATCAAGAGTTCATGGATAACTATCATTAACAAAAATGTATCTACAGTATGGAAAATTTGAGGCCTTACTAGCACATATAATCAACTGAACAATGCTTCATTAGCGGTAGTTACTTTGTGCTCTACATTATATGACTAAGAGTATACATGTGTCTACATTTATTTTCCCCATCTCTTTGTTTTTTCCATATGGTATTAAATCATGCAGGTTTCTTTGTCTAAAACAGACACAGCACAAGGACAAGGTTTTCCTAAAGGCAGTCCTGTACCGCCATCTAAAATTGCATTCCCTTCTAGGAGAGGAAGTGAGAGTAAAAATACTCATGCAACCAAACTTTCATCTCCTCAAAGACATATTTTATCGTCAAACTCTGGTGAGAAACATTTTTGTCTATTATCGTTCTTGTGCAGAATGTGTGATAACCAAGTGTTTCAATTAATATAAGTTTGAAAAATATTTTCACTAAAAATTAATTGAATTGTCATTGTTTTTCCTAAACACTGCACCCTAAGTCAATTAGTTGCAATTATGTGTAGTCTGAAATGTTTGGGTATAAATTCTATAATATCACATTGTACTAAGCCATAATATTTTAAATCATTATTAAAACGAGCCATAAACTGACCTATCCTGTTACAGTTTACTGTATTGTTTCAACCGGGATATGATTCCACATTAGGTCAGAGAATAGGGGGGAGGGGAAGCATGCAAGCACTCTAGAGCAGGGCTCTCCAACCTTGGCAGCTTTGCTGGCTGAGGAACGCTGGGAGTTGAAGTCCACAAGTCTTAAAGTTGTCAAGGGTTGGAGACCCCTGCTCTAGACCATGGGTGTCAAACTCACCATGTGTCATTGCCATCATGTGATTTTTCGCGATGTTCTTTCCCTTCTCAGAGCTGGGGTGGACATGGCCTGCATGTGACGCATCCGGCCTGCGGATTGCCAGTTTGACACCCCTGCTCTAGACCAAAATCCTGGCATTTATGTCAGTTATCTGTTTTGTCTTGCTTTTACTCTTAGAATAAATTGAGGTTTGGGAAAAAACTTCCGGTTTGTCGGCTTCGGCAGCGGCAGGGATTCACGATACTGCGCGATCCCTGCGGCGCTAGCCGTCTTGGTGCCTCCGATCCGGACGGGTTTGGAGGCTGGGGCTGCCCCGTAGAGGCAGCTGAAGACAGGGGGGATCCGGAGAGGGGTTTGGGGGTGTTGCAGACCCCCTCCCCAGCCGAAAAAACCCCCTTTTCTCAAGACGGTTGAGCGGCGGTCTGTAATGGCCGCCACAAAGAAGACGACAGCTGGGTAAGACTGTGCAGGAGGAAGAAGAAAGTTTGTGAAGAGAAAGTTTTTCTTGGCTGACCCAGGACTTTAAGACGCACCTAACATCCTGAAAGCTATGACTTTTTGAATGATATTTTGTTTCCAGAGGAGAATTTTAAGCGGCAAATTCGAGGTGCTGAAAAGGAAAGTTTACTCTCCTTCCCTATGGAATCAACAAATGGATATTGAGAAACCTGTCTTTTGATAGAAGGTAAAAATTTGGCTTCTTGTGATAAGTGGGAAGGGAGAGGACAAAAAAAAAATATTGAGATCTTGTTGGAGGAGATGCCTTGAAGATTTTGAGACTAGAAATCAATTGCAACAAGGCTTTAAAATACAGATTGGGCTTTTCTTTTCTTTTTATTGATATTACCCCAGGAAGAGAAAGTGAGAACTTTGTGCTTTGCTTGGACTGATTGATGACTCTGGGACTTTGGGACTGTTCTAACTTTTGAAACATCTTGGTTGTTTTAAGAAGAAGAAGAAAAAAGAAAAGATTTACAATGGCTTTACCTGTTGATGAACTTAGAAAGGAATATGGAAAAATAAAGAAAGAAGGCAAGGACGCTGTGAAAGAAGCCTTTCATTTTTTAGAAATGGCGCTTGCTATTTATCAGCAAACACAACAACAGATGGAGAAAGCAGAAGCAGAAGCAGAAGCAGAAGCAGAAGCAGAAGAAGAAGAAGAAGAAGAAGAAGAAGAAGAAGAAGAAGAAGAAGAAGAAGAAGAAGAAGCCATCTTTAATGAATCCAAAAATTTAATTAAGAAAGAAAGGAGAAAGAGGGGAAGGAAAATCAAGGACTTAAGACTTAAAAAAACACCCAAGAAAGAGAAAAATAAGATGCAAAATCAACACAATGTTGGAAAGCAAAAGAAAAAAGGAATACAACAGAGAGGGGAAGCTAACAAGGCAGAGGTTAGGAGAGGGGGGGGGTAAAAAGGTTAGGTGGGATAAGAAAGGAAGGGAAAAGGGGGGGGAAAGCCACAAAGGTTTGAAACAAGATGGGAAAAAAGGAATTTTTTTTAGGGACAAAGGGTAATGTATAATTTCTTTAAAAAAGAAGATTCTGCAAGGTACATAAGATGGTATTGTAGTATTTGTATTAGAAATAGAAAACTAGAATGTTATAAGAATTAATAAAAGATTAAAATATTGAAATGTTTAGTAATGATAGACTTTAAAATTTAATAAAATATTAAAGGGAATGTTTAGAATATTGAGTTTAATTAAAGAGTTTAATTGACTATTGTGTTGATGTTATTATAAACTTATTACTGTAGCATTTGTTTTTGAAATAGATAATTGGAATGTTACAAGATTCAATATTTAGATTTATTATTTAATTATGTATTTAATTATTTTGGATTTATTACTTTTTTTTCTTTTTAAAAATTAGTAGGTAGAATGTACTAAGCAGAATCAGATTGGGTACTAGGCGTTATTTTAAATGTTAATTTAGGGGGACGATAGAAAGGCATCATACTCTGATTAGTGATTCCAGGAGAAATTCTTTTTTTTTTTTTTTTTTACTATAGGGAATTAGATAAATGGATAATTTGGGAATGGACAAAAGATACAAGCACAATGACTTAAATTAAAATGAATTAAATAAAATAGAATTAAGAAGAGTAAAAAGCGGGGAGAAGCTATATAGAATATATAGAATGGTAAATAAGATAGGTAATGGTATATAAGATGAGCATGAATTTAATTGAAGTCCATATAGAGAGAGGTAATCTGGGGCCAAGTTACTTTCTTAAAAGAAGTTTTATGTTTTTGTGTTCTGTGTGTTTATGTCTGTGTGAGAATTAATAAAACCTTGGAGGAATGTTGGATGAGAATAACGGTAACCAAGTCAGAGAGAAATGAAGATGATAACTATAAATTGGATAAATATAGGAAAAAATAATAATAATAATGAAATTGAATAAGAGTAAAGAGAAATAATGAGAAATTTGCTAAGAGATATTTATATGTTCATATGGAAATGGTGTAAAATAGAATTATGTTGTATAAAATAATATTTTATTCGACTTGTAAAATTTATAATGGAAAGAGGTTTTATGTATTCAATGGTTAATGATGGTTTGTTTGTCTTTAAAATTAATAAAATTTGTTTCAAAAAAAAAAGAATAAATTGAGGTTTGGGAGTTTTAACTCTCTGTCTAAAGAATCACAGTTGCATAGTTACAATTGATTACTTTAGGAGCAATAGAAGTGTCCCTTTCTGGAGCCAGGATGCTGATATTCTGCTGTATCCATGGTATCTGAGAAAGGGGTTAAATTAAATCCTCTCCACTTGTACCCTGCTGGGAAAATCTGGGGCTCTATATGTATCCATTTCATGTATTCATAACCATGTTTATACTGATACCTGTTATCTAATAATAGCTTGACTAAATAAATAAATAAAATAAAACTCATGTTAAATCTGAACATACATATGGAGTAATTTGGTTGCTAGGAAGGTGTATTGTTCAGGAGATTTAATGATTATTGTGGTAATACAAGTAATACAAATGTTATTGAAAGGCTGGCAATGGGAAATAAAGCTTCTTTATTTAAATCTAGAGACTAAGTTAGACCTTTACTAAACTTAAATTATTTGGATTTTTTTTTATTTGATAAACCAGCAACTCTCAATTATCATGATCAATAGAATTTGGAGATCTCTAATTCTAAATTTCCCTGAAAGTAACCTAGTAGGAAAGGTTGATGTCAACTGTCCTGGTTATCATGTACACTTGATTTTTCTGTGTGTATTTTTTCTTATTTGATAATAACAACACACATTGATCCATAGGGTGTGAGATCTAGTTTGGAAGTAATGGTAAGTTCCAGATGATGATCTGTACTGAGAAAATAGTTTGAAGCTGGCTTCCCTGCATATATGAACAACAGACTACTCCGGCATATCAAGATGGTACTTCTTAATTTGGGTGGGTGTTCCCAAATTATGGGATTTCGTGGGAAGACATGCCCAAATTGAAAACCCACAAAGGAATTCTTCAGTACTTTGGGCCATTTGAAGTAGTGATTATCTTATTTACCAGTTCTTGATATGTTCTGTAAAAATTAAAATTCTGAACATCTCAATATAAGAGTTCTGTATTAGTTCACAATATTGCTGTTTTTTTCCCTCCATAGTTTCCTAACCATTATTAACTAGATGGTTGGCCTGGACATGAAAAGCATAACTTTGAAAACATGTCATCATTTTGAAAGCATGCTAATGACTTGTTATCTTGAAAAACCTGTTTTAATTTGTCTGGCTTTCCCACCCTCTTTAAAATGGGAAGCAGTCCAAAACAATGGGCCTCTCTCTATGTTGCCTCTCTTTCATGTTCAGACATGCTGTCTCTGTTTGTTTTCCTATTCTGAGCTTTGGTGTAAATTCTTTAAGTAGCCAATTTAATTCTCCTATTCATAAAAATGGCTTAGTGGGAGGTAAGCATAGAAAGTGAAAAAAAATCAACTGTAACCTTAGCTTTTTATACACTATTGTATTAAAGAAACCACAATTTATGTGTTCCATCTAACTTTATATCACATCTTTTTAAGAAGAGAAATACAGTGATTTTAAAAGTAGGGGTTTTGCTTTTGTGGCGTTTGCAGTAATGAATGTTAGAGTTTGAACTGGGTTATCTTTTAGACTTTGGCTCTTGAAACAATGCTATTTGCAGCATTCTTCTTGGTATTTCAAGCTGATCATAGCTATTATATAAATTTCTCTCTTAAACTTGCAGATTTTGCTAGACGTTCAATTTGTCTAGTCAAGTTTGACCCTTTTCAGAGCTGCAGAATCTCAGTTTGGAATACCATATAAGCAATAGGCATTTTCAGTGGCAGCTGATTGTGCAAGTTCATCTCTATTGATGCATTCTAAATCTATCTTATTGAGGACTTTTTATCTTATCTACAGATAAGGGAAGCTTCCATTATTTCCAATTTCAAAGCCAGTTTCTGTAGCCCCAGGCAAACATTTTTATTGTAGTAGTGACTACATCTAAGACATTGCTTACATCGAGAGAAAAATCTTTGAATTGTATTAATGTATGAAGGAAACAACTCTGGTATTACTATGAAGTCTTATTATTAAAGCACAAAGGTTTTCTCCATAATTTTAGATATATCAAAAATAAATCTCTTTTCACTGGATGCAATACTGTTGAAGACCATTACAACATATTTTTACTTGAAGTCAAGAGTCATCAAACTATATGTACCAACAACAACTCCCAAAACAAAAAAAAACCAGATTACCCATAACCATAAGGAAACTTCAATCCGAAAAGAGATCACTCTGGCGGAAAAACAAATCTGGTCACGTTGCCAATTTCAAAAGCCGATACAAAAATTTATGCCACCAGATAAAGACCGAATGCACCAATTATCATATTAAACAAGAGGAAAACCTTCTATGCACCAATTCCACCCACGCTTTTTACAATTTTATAAACAACAAACTAAAAGATTCAAGGTCCATCCCACCCCTGATAGGACCTAATGGTAAAGACTGCAACGACGACACTATTAAAGCCAACATCTTTAACACATTCTTCGGCTCAGTATTTGTAAACAGCAATGGATCATGCCCAGTATTTCCTAGCCGAACCACAGACAACTACAATGATCTAATACATATCGATTTTACAGAAGACAATGTTGAAAAAGCACTACGCAATCTAAAACCATCTCTATCTATTGGACCGGATGGAATATGTGCCTACTTCTTAAAAAAGCTATCCACTGCCATAGCCGAACCTCTAAGCATAATCTTTGAAAAATCTTTCAGGACCAGCTCCTTGCTTAACCTATGGTCACAAGCCACAGTCATCCCCATCTTCAGAAAGGGAGACCCCAGCCTAGTTGAAAATTACAGACCAATCTCCTTATGCTGCGTCACCTGTAAAGTCATGGAATCAATTATTAACCAATCCATTATCCTCCACTTAGAGACAAACAACCTACTCTCCAATAAACAATTTGGTTTCAGGAAAAAACTATAATGTAATCTGCAACTCTTACACTGCAAAAACATATGGACTACACAACTCGATCAGGGCAAAGGAATAGATGCAATCTACATAGGCTTCTGTAAAGCCTACTTGACAAATTACTCCTAAAACTAAAATCTTATGGTATCTCTGGACAACTGCATAACTGGATAGAAGCATTTCTGTCAAACAGACAACAAATGGTCAAAATTGGGAGTGTCCTATCAAATTCTGTACCTGCCAATAGTGGTGTCCCCCAAGGCAGTGTTCTAGGACCAACTCTCTTCATACTCTACATAAATGACCACTGTGATCATATTAAGAGCAACTGTGTTCTTTTCGCTGATGATGTAAAGCTATTTAACACCACTGACAATACTGCTACCCTTCAAAAAGATCTTGACTATGTATCAGAATGGTCAAACAAATGGCAACTTCAAATCTCAACAGATAAATGCTCTGTCTTACATATTGGCAAAAAAAATCAGAAAATAAAATACAAGCTGAATAGTCAAGATCTTGTTGATGATCCAAGCTCTGTAAAGGACCTTGGAATACTCATCTCTAATCTAAGTGCTAGAGCTCACTGGAACTACATAGCCAAAAAGGCATTAAGAGTTGTTAACCTAATCCTACGTAGTTTTTCCTCTGGTAATATCACATTACTAACTAGAGCATACAAAACATTTGCTAGACCAATACTCGAATACAGCTCATCAGTCTGGAACCCACATTACGTATCTGATATTAGCACAGTTGAGAAAGTCCAGAAATATTTCACAAGTAGAGTTCTCCACTCCTCTACTCGTTGTAGAATACCTTATGCAACCAGACTTGAAATTCTAGACCTAGAACACCTTGAATTACGCCATCTTCAGTCTGATCTAAGTATGGTATATAAAATCATACATTGTAATATCCTACCTGTCAATGAATACTTCAGCTTCAACCATAACAACACAAGAGCACACAATAGATACAAACTCAAGGTTAACCACCCCAAACTTGATTGCAGGAGATACGACTTCAGCAACAGAGTGGTCAATGTCTGGAATACTCTACCTGACTCTGTGGTTTCTTCCCCAAACCCCAAAAATTTTAACCTTAGACTGTCTACTATTGACCTCACCCCTTTCCTAAGAGGTCTGTAGGGGGCATGCATAAGCACACCAACATGCCTACCGTTCCTGTCCTATTGTTTCTTTTATTTTTCTTATAGGTACCCATTTCATGTATTCATAACTATGTATATACTTATACCTATTATCTTGTAAGCGATTGACAAATCAAATAATAAATAAATAAATAAATAAATAAATGGAATATATTAAAATTGAGCAAATGCTTTCATTTAGCAACAGAGATAAGTCAGAACAATTTTCCATAACCTGCTGAACTCCTTAGGCAATCTGGGAAAAAAAGATCTGGGACTGACAGATTGCAGAAAGCATCCGGTTGGCCAAGGCTTAATAGAAAACTTGTTTTTAGTAAATAGGATAATACTTGGAAAAGAGTGAGAGCCATTCACAGCTATAGATCTCAGCCAAGAAATCTAAATATAGATAGTCCTCACCTTACGACCATAACTGAGACCCACATTTCTGTTGTTAAGTGAGACATATGTTAACTCAGTTTTGCCTCATTTTACGACCTTTCTTGCTTTAGCTGTTAAGTGAAACACTGCAGTTGATAAGTTAGTAGCCCAGTTGTTAAGTGAATCTGGTTTCCCCATTGACTTTGCTTGTCAGAAGGTCTCAAAAGATGATCACGTGACCTTGGGACACAGCAACAGTCATAAATATGACTCAGTTGTCAAGCACCTGAATTTTGATCACATGACCATGGGGATTCTGCAAAGGTTGTAGTTGTGAAAAATGGTCATGAGTCACTTTTTTCAGTGTGTAACTTTGAATAGTCACTAAATGAACTGTTGTAAGTCGAGGATTACCTGAATCTCCTTTAATACTAACAGAAGCGTGGATGAAAGTTCAAGCTCTCAGTTGTGCAGCATTGTATTTATTGGCTTCATGTTTTTAAGTATAATTTAAGGCATGGGGGCTAAACAAATATTTCTTTTCCCTCAACAGCAGTGCTCAGATAGAGCTTGCTAACTGTTAAAAGGCTGCAAATTTCAAGCTAAGAGGCATGAGGCAGTGTGAGCCATTAGGGTGCATTCCATCCATAGCTAAAAATTAGCATGGAAAAATTGTTGCAGATACTGTGCAAGATTGCTTGTTGTTTAAAATGGCTGAAACCAAGCTTGCGTGTCTACTTCAAGCTAGTCTTTGTATTATGGCAGATCTCCAAACAGTTCACCACTGAGAGATCTTGTTGGAGTGTTAGCTAGTGCTCTCCACTAGCAAGTTGACTACTTGCATTCTGAATTATCATTTGTTTTGAAATTATTATCTGGTGCATACATGGTGTGTGGTTATCATGTACTGCATTCCTGACAGAAAATCTGGTTTTTGGTTATGATTCATTATTTATAGAATAAACTGAGAGGAATTAAATCTAAACATATCCACTGGCATTTGATAATAGCAAAGGCATCTCCCCCTCTCCCCCTCCATTTCATGATAGCTAAAGAGTTTGGCTTGTTGCTGCTTAAAGCTAGACATGACATGTTTCTTCAGTTTTTTTTTTTTTTCCTTTTTAATCCAAAGTCTGTCTCCCTGGGGAGACTCCATTTTAACCGGGGCCTTCAACCTTTCTCTTGTATTGATTTTTTCTGTTCAAAGTAAGTTATATCCATATTAATATACTTTAGTAGTCCAATTAAAAGTTTTAAGCATTTGTAGATTTAATAACCTTTCACTAGCCAAGCTGCTTAACACTTCCTAAGAGCATGTCTTGTGCATAGCACAGAAAGATTATGAAATATTAAGCCAATAAAATAAAGACATAAATTAAGGAAAGGAGAAAAAAGTACTGCTAGTTTAAGTTTACCCTACATGCTATATTTTTCCAACTTTCTATAGTGGAAAACGTCCTTTTTATAATGCTTTATATATTGCCTCCTGTTTTTCAAAACTCATTTCTTTGTGGGGAACTTGTTCAGAAGCATGAAATAGTTAACATTCCAGGCCCAGTATTCTTAATACTTAACAGACCCAGTACTTTTCAATATGTTCATTAATGATTTAAACTAGAGGATAGAAAGGAAAATCATCAAATTTGCAGACATACCAAGCTGGCAGGAATAGCCAACATTCCAGAAAATAAGCTTAAAATACAGAAGGCTGTCAACCAAATTGAACATTGGATCTTATCTAACAAATGAAATTCGGTGATGAGAAAAGAGGTTCTTTGTCACACAATCTATTCAGTCTGTTATACATTTTTATCATGTATGTATGTAAGTTTCTCTTGTACATTCATGTGTGTTTCTGGGAGCTGAGAAAAAGCAAAAATGTGATGCCCGCTGCCCAGCACAAACAGCCATATTGAACGACCCAGATTTTGTTCATTGTAATTTTTCACACCATTTCAAGTACAATTTTTGTACCAGGAATACAAGCCAATCCTTTTGTAGCTTTTGTATTCAATCTAATTCCTTTTCCTTTTTGGATTAAGTGAACAATAACAATATTCTTCCAATTGTCAGACATGGTTTTAGTCTTCACACACATATTAAGTTAGTTGCACAGCCACTCTAAAGACAAACTGCACCCATATTTTAACAATTCTAATTTTTTATTTATTTTTCACATTTCTTTACTGTATTTCTTTCAGAGGGGAACTCTTGAGTGGTATATAATAAAATATTCAAATATAAAGCAGTATATATAACAAGTTTTTAAAAATTAAGTTGCAGCAAGAGATTAAAATCATTTAAAAGGTGAAGGGAAAGCTTATAGGAGGCTAACTAACCCCACAGCTGTGGGTTCCATATATGAGGCCACTGAATCATGTCCTAACCCCTTTTCAGAAGAATGGGGACCTCTCTTACTTCAGGGGAAGGCTATTCCATAGGGCAGGGGCAATGGCAGAGAAGGTTCTCTTCCTAGTCTCCACCAGTCAGAATTCTTTAACTGATGGGATCTGCAGCCTACCTTTCCTGCATGAGACAGCCAAGGACTACCTACATTTTTTCACCATTCCATAATGCATCATTTTCTTACATCCCATTGGTGTAATTCAGCATACTTTTATTGTATTCTATGTTGTAATTCTTTTCACTACATTTCAGATAATCTCTTTCTTACCTCAATGCTTGTAAAAAGGGGGAAGAGATTTGCTGACACAGTCATGGCTGTCATCTTAACATTTTATTAACAACACCGTGCAGCCACATCTGCTCATACTGTATCCAATTGCCATTCTGTTTCTTGGAGTAGTAAGTTTATCTTCTAATACTCTCTCATACAGGACTTCTAATTTTGCTTCTTGCAGTCATTTCTGTTTTAACTTTTTTCTTATCCTTCCTTTTCTTCCATCTCCATTCATTCCCAAAGATTCACTCCTGATACCAATACAATCAGATTGTCTCATCACTGGTTTTCTTCACTAATTCTTTCATCATAAAAATCATGTTTTTATTTATTACTTTTCCATCTTTACATGTGAATATACTTATGTTTAAACTATGTTAATCAACATGATTTCTTAAGCAAATGTTCCCCAAGCAGTTGTAATTCTCAATCGTTCTTGAGTCTCTGACTAGTCCAATTGCTATTTCTCTTTTCTTTTCTCCATTTATCTATTCCTGGCAGCTTACCAAAATGTTTTGTTTTCAGTTACATTAGATTGCATTAGACCAGGATATTGTGGAATTTCTACTTGTTCCTTTGTCATCATTTTCATATCATACAACTGTCACCAAGCTGTTGGTTCCTACTTCCATCTGTACCTTATAATAGCATAGGTAGCATCAATTCATATTTTGTCATATAACTTTTAATTCATAATTTTAATGTATACTTTCACCTCCTTGGATTTGTTCATCAACTCCATTTCATGAGATTGGGCCATGTACGGTCGAAGCCCAGAGATGAGACAGTGAAACCCAATTGAATCCAATCATTAATTGCTTATAATGTACAGAATCTTGCCAAACTCAACCTATAACCTTCTAACCTCCAAGATATATCCTGAGGGATTCTAGGAGGTGGCTACCCTGAACCTCTTCCTCCTACCTGCATCCAGCTCAGGACTATGCAGTTTAGGGGAAGTTCTGTGTCACCTAAAGTTTCTCCTTCTGCTCCTGCTGGTGCACATTTCATGACAGGTAATCTTGATTCAGATCGATTATGTTCCTTCTCTTTTTCTTAGTTTTGCTGACATATACAACATACCTATTTTTCTTCTTTTCACTTCATCTATCAATTCATGCTTTTTACTATTTACTCCCTTTACATTCTAAGTATATTGATAAGAGTTCTAACACCTTTCATTGATGGAATCAACTGAGTTTCACATAATGCTTTTTTTTTAAAGAATAGACCGGGTTCTCTTCCATAATAATCAATACAGCATTACACATTCTTTGCTCAGTATAAGAACATAATTAGTCAGTTTGAGCATGTTATATCCAACAGGTCAAATCTGTTCATGCTATTCTATGCATTTTGGGATTTCTAATCTAGAGATTGCCTTGGAAGCCAACATCCTGCTATGCATATCCTACCAGCGAGGAAATACATGGAGTATACTGTTACACGCTTGCAGGCGAGAAATAAGATAGTCTGAACCATGTTTGTATCAAGTTGCAGGTGGAGCGTAGCAGACAGGGTCTGTATAAATTGAGGCTTAACAAGATCCTAGAAATAGGATTGTAGTCTGCCAAAGTGTACGAGAAGAAGAAACAAACACCAACCCTATGCAATTTACGGTAATATAAAACCTGCTCCTAAAGGCACAACTTTAAGTCTGAAATAGAAGGGACAGTGAAATATTGTGCACGTATCTAATTGTCCCAATACATTTCATTTTAGGAATACATCTAAATGTTCCCGTAGTGAGATTATTGTAAACTTTTCAATTCCAATGATTCAAAATAGATTTCCATTACCAGATATATACAAAGAGGGAAAGTTAGAATACCAATAGTTCTTTTTCTTCTTCCCTCTTTTCTTTTTCTTGGAATTTTAATTCTTGATAAATTTGTTTTATTTATTCCTTTTATTAATGTGTGTGTGTGTGTACACAGACAGATACATTCAACACAATGGAGTCCTTAACACGATAAGAATGTAACCTTTATCATATAATAAATACTTTTATGCAATCTTTGGTGTATTTTTATTAATGTTATATACTCAACTCTGGACAAAAAAATCAGATACTTTTCTGCTTGTAATATTGACATCCTAAATTATAATATTGATTGAATATTTTTGCCTTTTTCAATTTCCAACATACTAAGTTTCCTAAATAATAATGTCAATACTTTTTCAGTTAATACTGCATAAAGGTCATTGAATTAAAACAATGAAATACAAGGTAGTAAGATTTGTAACAATATAATAAAAAGTAAAAAACAACAAATTTCCCAGCATATGATCCAGACTAATAATTAAATGCTATACTTTTTTCTAAGGATCATTTCTGCTCATCAAGAAACTTCATGATTCAGGTCTACAGAGAATCTATCTTAATCTGTACTACATGAATCCGAATCCCAAAAATGCCTTTACTAGGTTTTCTCTGGCAAATATACACTTTGCTTCTGTAAGAGCATGCTTAAAAAAGTAAAATTCATTCTGATGTCACATTGATTTTTGAAGCACAGGGAGAATTAAAGATTATTTCTAAGGTTACACTGATGTTCAAAGACATTTTTAAAGCCATGATGCTGCTTGCTTCTTTATTTGATGGAATTTAGTGGAATGAGATAATAAGCTTCTCACTGTGTTCAGGGCAACCTCTTCCCCACAGCATAAAAGGATCAGATCCCATCCTTCTCTGCCTGGAGAAAATCTCAGATTTGTTAACCTCTTTGTTCAGGATAAGAATGCGTTTTTTAAATAATTTTCACTGTAGGCCTATCTACATTATACTTATGTTTTTCAGTCACTATCAAAAAAGACAAGCCATATTAGATCTGTGACCATATGTCACAGGACATGCCTTTAATGCAATGACATTCATATAATAAGTGTAGTCCCTTATGTAGTTCTAGCATTGTGAAACTAAACTGCTTTCAATTATGCTTCTTTGCCTGTTGTATCCTGAGGATTACTTTGATGGCTCATGGCTGCTATTGGCAATGTATGGCCTTTTGTAATCTAAAATATTTATATTTAATACTTTATTCTTAAGTCAGTGTTACCCTCAGTATTAGTTTTTCTGTAAAATTTATATTTATTTATTTGTTTATTTATTTATTGATTTTGTCAATTGCTTACAAGGTAATAGGTATAAGTAAAACATAGTTATGAATACATGGATACATATAAGAAAATAAAAAAATAAAAGAAGCAATAGGACAGGGACGGTACAAAACAGTATACACAAATAGACTAATATATTATTTATTTATTTTATTTATTTATTTGATTTGCCAATTGTTTACAAGATAATAAGTATAAGTGTATACATAGTTGTGAATACATGAAATGGGTACATATAAGAAAAATAAAAGAAGAATAAGAGAAACAATAGGACAGGGACGGTAGGCACGTTGGTACGCTTTATGCACGCCCCCTACAGACCTCTTAGGAAAGGGGTGAGGTCAATAGTAGACAGTCTAAGGTTAAAGTTTTTTTGGGGTTTGGGGAAGAAACTACAGAGTCGGGTAGAGTATTCCAGACATTGACCACTCTACTGCTGAAGTCGTATTTCCTGCAATCAAGTTTGGTGCGGTTAACTTTGAGTTTGTATCTATTGTGTGCTCTTGTGTTGTTATGGTTGAAGCTGAAGTATTCATTGACAGGTAGGACCTTGCAATGTATGGTTTTATATACTATACTTAGATCGGACTGAAGGCAGCGTAGTTCTAGGTTTTCTAGGTCTAGAATTTCAAGTCTGGTTGCATAAGGTATTTTGCAATGAGTAGAGGAGTGAAGAACTCTTCTTGTGAAATATTTCTGGACTTTCTCAACTGTGTTAATATCAGATACATAATGTGGGTTCCAGACTGATGAGCTGTATTCGAGTATTGGTCTAGCAAATGTTTTGTATGCTCTAGTTAGTAGTGTGATATTACCAGAGAAAAAACTACGTAGGATTAGGTTAACAACTCTTAATGCCTTTTTGGCTATGTAGTTCCAGTGGGCTCTAGCACTTAGATCATTAGAGGTGAGTATTCCAAGATCCTTGACAGAGTTTGGATCACCAAGTGTTGAAACTTTAAATAAAATTGTTATTTTCTAATGTACAACTTTGAAAATTAATTTTTCAGATTTCTACTGAGCTCTATGTAATTGCAATATATGTTAAATTGCCAGAAAATTGATAAACGAATGTGATGAAATTCTGTGAAGGGTAGAAGTAGGCCTCGATTTGCAACCTTCATTTAGTGACTGTTTGAAGTTATAACACCGCTGAAAAAAACAGACTTATAACTAGTCCTTGGACTTATGACCCGAACAGTATTCCCATGATCACCTGATCACAATTCGGCCACTTGGCAACCAGCATATATTTACAAAGGTTGGAATCAGATGATCACTATTTGCAACTTTTGCAACCAAACAAAATAAATGAGGGAAGCCAGATTTACAACTGCATGAGTCACTTAAACACCATGGCAAAAGTCATAAAATCAGGTGTGACTCACCTTGCTTATTTTAGTCCCAATTGTGGTTGTAAATCAAGGACTGTACTTGAATTGGAAAAAAAGTATAATTTTTTAAATTAATAAATGATTATTATTTTTAACCTTTTTGCCAAATGCCCTCACACTCATTTTACATAGGTAGCTTTTTACCTTGTTGAACTTACCTGCCTGCCTGGCTTTCTCACTTAAATACTTTTTGTTTCTAGACAAGATAAGAATTTTTTTTTAAATGTGGGACATTGGGAAAGCCAAACTTCTCCATGTGATGTTTTATTTTTCAATGTAAGATTCCTAAACCTCACTAAAAGGAGTACTAAGGAATCTTTTTACTCTAAATGGGTAAAGGGGGAAGCAGACATACTTGGTTCTCAAGAACAGACCAAGAAGTAAAAAATGGAATGAACCAGGTCTGTAAAAAATGAGACATGTGAAGACATGAAAAAGTGCTGTGAACACTTCAGTGCAATGTAGTAATCTATATATGTATAATTCTGTCTGAGTATCCAAACCAACTATGTCATCATTTTTTCCCATCCTTTCTCTTCCAGTCTTTTTCAAGATTTTGTATATTTTAGAATGTAACCTTGATGATAGGAAATTTTATTAAATTTTATTTATTTAAAGAATTTTTTAGACTGCCTCACTTACAGTTTGTGACTCTGAATTTAGTACATCAATAAAAAAAATTAATAAAATACCGTCAGTGCATAGCTGAGTCTGGGCATAATAAAACTGGGAGGTTGTTGAATTGACTGTTGAGGTAAACATGCTTTAAATAAGTAAAATATATAATGACCACGTGCTCTTAACGAGGCACCCTATCTACACTTTTTTTACTAATTATTCAGGCAACTGGCTTATTCATAAAATTGATGCCAATTTATTTAGAGAAACTTTGAGTTGGGAATGGGAAAAATGTAAATGCCTGCATAGGTCTTTAAGGAACTAATACATTAACTAGTGGAAGTAGGTCATAAATAAAAGAACAAAACTTTTCCAAGTTGCTTTCCAAGTGACTATCTTATAATACCACCTGGTGTTAAGGAGAGTAATAGCAGTACAATATTTTCCACTTTTGTAGTAGCTGATCACGTAAGTTTGAGATGTTAAATACTCCTTTTCGGATGAACTCTTTAGTGCAGAGGTCTCCAAACTTGGCAAGTTTAAGACTTGTGGACTTTAACTCTTCAACTATGCTGGCTGGAGAATTCTGGGAGTTGAAGTCCACAAGTCTTAAAGTTGCCAAGTTTGGGGACCCCTGCTTTAGTGGCTGGCTTAAATTTCTTCAAGTAGCTGGCATTTACTGGAAATGTTCAGTCATAGAATGGTATAATTCCTTCTGATAATTGACTCATGGAAATAGATGAATGTCTGCAATTAGCAATGTCTAATTGATGTTGCTGCTTAGTGAAAGAAGAAAGCATTCCTGACCATACTTTACCTTTAGCAAAGGACAAAAGTTAATACTGTACTGAGTTAAATTTATTTAATAAATGGAATAGACCATTCTTCCTGAAAAAGATGTCTTTCAAATCTGTTCAGATATGTCTCTCATAACCCCCACAGTCAGCATAGCTCTTGACCACATAGGATGACTATAGTTGTAATCCATCCCATTTGGAAGTCTTTGACAGCCTTTATAAAGTACATTTGTACTCCACTGAGAAAAAAACACTGGGAGGGAAACAGGTGTGGGGAATTCAAATGCAGAACTCTAGCTTATAGCATTCTTCTTCATTGTTGGCTATAATGATTGAAATGAAAAAGAGTTATGTTTACAATTATTAAGGGATCATCAGATCAAGTAGCCTGACCTACTAAATAGCCATGAAATCAATAATATTCTTGTCCATATAGCAAGATATATATTAAAGATAAACCTACATTCTGAGTTTCTGCAGAATTCATGGTAGGAAGTCCTAGATGACAAAAGGAATTTAGACATCACTGTCTTTAATGTAAATTTAGCTAATTTTCCCTGATTTTGCCTGCTACATTGAATATCCTTAAGATGTTATTATCCTAATGCAAACAAAAAAAATGTGTCTGTTAGCTGTGCTGAAATGCAAAGGTCTTGCCTAGTTCTCCTTTGCTGTAACTTCTTAAATGTCCTAATGTAGTATTACTTGGCAGGAGAAAATAAAGTTGGAGTATTGTTTTTAACTGATTGAATTAGTCTGTAGAGATTCTCAGTCATCCAGGTCATGTTGTCCCAAAGGTGTTTTTTTCAGAAGGCAACTGGACTTTCCTGTTTTTTCTTCAAAGACGTTTTGCTTCTCATCCAAAAAGTTTCTTCAACTCTGACAGGATAGTAGGGAATGGAAGGATTTATATTCCTTGCAGACACCTGGTCATTTGCATCCTTTTAGAGCAGGGGTGTCAAACTTGCGATGACATGTCATCATGTGAAGTATCACAACTTTGACACCCCTGTTTTAGAGGTCGTTGAAGCACTTAGAGGTTTATCTGTGTTACCAGAGTTACCTGAATAGTGTAGAAAGTACTGTTGCTTTATCTAAGAAGCAGCATTGTTGCTGACATCTCTCTTTATGCTGGCAGGAGTAGGAACTCCCAGGGGAAGGCTTACTACTGTGAAGGCCTTATCAAGATCTTCAGCTAGTTCTGGCCTCAGTTCAAAGGTGCCCATTAGAGGACCAGGACATCAGAGAACCTCTAGCATCTCTTCAGTCAGCAGCACTCAGAGTGACCAAAGTACTTTCAGCAATGATTGTAAGTCCATTTTGCAGATTATTGTTCAACAAATAACTGAATAAAACCCATTGTGGTTCATTATAACTGCTTTTTTTCCTCAGCAAAAAGTGGTAACTGGTAATGCCAGAATTCCAACTCCTATATTGCAATAGCATTCAATAGCTTTAGACAGTGTTTTGGCCCAAATAATGTAGATCTAATTTATCATCCTCATTTTGTAGACTTCCTAAAAGACTGTTGTTCACAAGCATTGATGAATGCTTAGAAATGCCTGGCTGATACACAGAAGGAATTAAAGTCACACAACCTTCTAATGAAAGTTATTTTTTTTTTAATTACTGCTTTGAACTGAGTAAATGAAGATTTGTACAGTACAGATTTGCCAATGGCAAGAGCAATGTGCCATATTAAAGAAAATCAAACCTTCCATATAAGGAAGAGCGATCTTGGGCTACAATGTATGACCTAGGGAGGCAAGCAGTACTAAAGCATCAGTAATGATGTCTTTTTGCTTCCCTTGCAGTTTTGAACCACTATCTCTCCTCCCCCTCCCTTGTGCAATGCTTTTTAAAAGAACAGCCCTGCTATTTAAGTTTTGCAGCATGCCTTTCTCCTAACCACAGATTGGCCCTGAATTGACAGCCATGTTGGCTGCCTTGCCTGCCCACTGGTTGGTCTGTTTACTTCAGTGCTTGAATCACCTCAGGAGGTTGTAAACAGTCTGTGCGATTCTATCCTTGCTGCTAACAAAGGAAAGGGTTTTGCTTCTTAACAGAGAAATGTCATGGTTTCCAGTTCCAGCTTAAAGATCCAACAATGGATGACCTTTTCTTATGTCTGATTTGCTAGTTGGATTAAGCTGCTCTTGTTTCCTGCCTTGAAGCTTACTATTCTCTCTATCTCCCACCCACCCACCCCGCCCACCCTCGATTGTAATTCACTGAGAGCAAGTGTGGGGAATACGAGAGGGTGAACATCATGGCTGCAGTGTTTCAGGCACTGAGCTTGCTTTGATCATTTTAAATGACTGTACCAGGAGGACATCGCAGTTGCACAGAAACCGACTTCTCTCCTCATATTTTCATCAATTCTACTCTCACACCACCGGCAGACTCAGGAAGCCACTATGATGTTACCTTACTGACCTTGCTAGTAGTGGGATCGTACAGCTTTTGTATCATTCCTTTGTTAGCTACATTTTCTGGCAGAAGAAGTAGGTGACCATCCTTTTTTATCTATATCCCTATACTTCTATCTGTGGATAGAAAAAAAGAGGCAGCATGTCTTGCTTTTGTAAATGAAGTGAATGTATCAAATGAAATGCTTTTCCATTCTGTCTTCTTGAAAGAAATCATGATGGAGAAGAGAGGGAGGAATGTGTTTAATTTCTCATGACATAATGCATGTTTGATGCAAATTCTGCATTCTTAAGAAAATCTGGAAAATATATTAGCCAAATTCATTTCCAGCTGTTGACTTTTGTGTTCCTGATGATCTTATACCTGGTTTTTATAAGTATATGCTTTTCCTTCCCCCCAAAAAAACCTGTGCTCTCACCCTCCCCCTTGTCAGCATGTGCATGGCTTTGCTCCATACACTTTGGCATGAAATAAATTGTCTGCAATAACCACTACAGAATTCCTTCCGGTGAAGGTTTCAGCATCTTCAGTAAGGCAGATATATTAAAACCTAATGTATAATTTTGCATGATTGCAAATGTGCTCTTTTAAAAAAAGACAGTTGCAGAGCAGCAGTTCTTCATTTAATATAGGCTCTGTGCTTTGTGTAATTTGCCTCTAAATTGTGTGAGTCCTGTACTGTTTGTGGGCATGTTTTTATACTAGACTGTTATCTTCTTCTCTATAACCCCCAACATTAATCAATTGTTTTGGCTTATAACTGCAGCATTTAAACTGAGGCTGTTTAACAGCTGCCATTGTCTATAGTCTGAATGGTTCCACAGAAGTGTAAGTCTAAAGAAATCATAGTGGAACAGTCTGGAGCAAGGAAATGAAAAGAAAAAAGAAAAGTCCCCTCTGCCTTTTGCATATTTCAGAATGTTGAGTATTTAAAGTGTACTTTCCCCTTTCACAGGAATAGCCATCTAGCATGAACTCTGAACATGGCAGCTGTGATTGAAATGATAAAAGAATAATAAAAAAATTCAAATTACCTGCAGTTGTTTAAACTATTAAATAATAGGTTACAATATTTTTGTGATCTTGGTAGTTATAGCTCATGCTGCTAAATAAACTTTTCAACAAAGTATTCATTGTCCATAAAGCTTCTAAATAAATAAGTTTTCCTTGTAATGTTGGCAATAGAGGAAACATAGCCCTTCAGATTATGAAGGTATTTAACAGAGATACTTGGCCAATTTCAGGAACAGATGAGTCTTTTCACTCTAGATAATAAGACAGGTACTCAATAGAAAAAAAATGAATATATTTACTTCATCACCTGAACATTGAGAAGAAAATAGCATCTTTCAGACAAATAAAAAACACAGTGATCTATGTTATTAATTGGCTAGTATATTTCACATCATAATCCAAATTTTTTTGTTGTTGTTGAATCAATCTTAACTCTGGCAACAATGTGACAAGTCCATGCAGTTGACTTCTGTAACTAAGCTAGAACTTAGATTAGAACATAACCATTAACCATTAGACCACTCTGATATTAATGTGTGTGTGCATGTGTATCTTCGAGTCAGTTTCTCTATTTTTTTTTTTTTTGCTTTGACTCCAGATTGCCTGGACTAATCCTTATATTTTTCTTGGCAAGGTTTTTCAGAAGTGGTTTGCCATTGCTTCTTTCCTAGAGCGACTGGCCCAAGATCAGTAAGCTGGCTTCGTGCCTAAGGTGGACTATTATTGCTCTTAGTAACAAGCAACAAGACAGTATTGCTTTATTTGAAAGAACAATGTTTTTTCTCACTGATTTAAGCAATACTGGAATTGATTTTTATCTTGCCTTGTTGCCCAATGTACAATTAATCAGTTAATAGCAATGTTAGCTGCTTTTATAAAATTCTAACTAATTCAAACAAACAAAAAAGGCCTATCTTCAAACAATAGTTTTAACTTTTTTTCATAAAAGTAGAAGGATGGGAGAAAAAGCACATTTCCCAAGAAATGTATTCCCTGGTTTCTTCTATGTGTCCCACCAACAGACATGAGTAAGTGAGAATATCTGTAAGAAGGGTCTCCTACTGACTACCGTGGTTCACCGGTTAAATGGTTCAAAGGTTCTTGTTGAGTTAGCCAGGCCCCAAACTCTTCTAGATAAAAATGAATGCTGGAAAATAATTGGTATATGGTGCAGATTTAGAGCAAATATAACCCAGTTACAACATTATTCTGCTTGGTATACCTTCTTGCTTTCACCCAAATTCAGGATAATTCTGTAGAGTGCTGCCACCATTTGCTCCTGACAGTCAGGGAGCCCCCTCAGATGAGATTATCTGCTGTTTTAAGAGAACCACAAGCATGGACAACTTTGTCAGGGTTTGAGTTTTCTACTTTGTATAGTTTGGGCTTAATTTCAGTGTGTTCACCCTCTTTCCTATTGTTGACCATTAGAATGATTAACAGAATCAAGTGCTTCCATGGACTTAGATAGCAGGGAGCAGCAAAACTGTGTGTTATCATATTGAGGGCACTTCAGATTGTGCTTCTAATGCTAAGGCTTTCTTCCTTGTGGGTATAGTTTAATGTGGATTTCAAATGTGTCAATTTACTTTTTAAAAAGTATCCACCTATTCAGATGCCGATTGAGGATAACATTTCATTTAGCTGATGATATGGACTTTAATGCATAAAAAACCTGTGATGTAAAGTCTGTTACTCTTTAAGGTCACTAAGTCTTTTTTGCAGTCTTTGTTGTCATATATAACATCTTCTAGGGTACCTGCAGAAATACTTTAGCTGTGTAGTTGCTACAGAATATTCTGAATATTCTCAAAATGTGTTCATTAATAACTTGCAGTTTATGGGATTTTCCTCCCCAATAGCTACAAGTGCTACTATTATCAAGAACGGAGAATGCACTCCCAAATCTGCATGTCAGAATGGTACTGCCAGATCCATCTCTCTCAAGCCGGTGTCCAGGCCACGAGTCCTTTCACTGAAAAATACACCAAAAGGTATTTGATCTCAGCAATGAGGCAGTGATTGGCTGACGGTAATGGCCATTAGTGAAAAACATACTGGGAAGATGGCAGAAGATTGTTGATTCCTGTTGTTTTCATGTCCACAACCCTGATAAAAAAGTTTCTATTAAAAAGGAGATATTGATTGAAAACCAACACTTAAATTTGCAGTCACAATGCTTATCTTTTTTTAAGTTGGAAGTAACACTTTAGAGCTATTAAATTGCATTAGTGGACAGAAAGGCCTTACAATCCTTAAACCAAAAAGTGGATTGTAATGATTTTTCTTGTCCAGGCATTGGTTATCTTGATAACCTGAAAACAGTTTGAGATCAACTAATAAAGCTCCCTGAAGATAACTTCCTATTTGAGATAGGTTTTTTTTAAATTCTATGAAATGTCTTCCCTTTTTCTTTATCTCCTTGGTTAATCATCTGTTAGAGATACTCTTACTATGGTAGTTTAGTAACTTGACTGCTTTATGTAGATTGGAACCTTAAAGAACAGAATCAATATAAATTAAATATAAATATGATTAGCTACAAATTTATCAGTATAAAAAAAGAGACTTGATCCTGTGTGGATCCTCATGTAGATTGAGCAGGAGAATAGAACTACAGAATCCATAATTTCTCCAGATCTTGATGCAGAAATCAACTGTAAAAGGAAAGATCAGAAACTGCATCCAGTGTTTCTATTTAAAGAAGGAGCATTGGCTTGCTTTCTGTTAGAAGGTTGAAGTGTCCTGAGAAGGATCTGCTGTTAATTTGAATCTTCTCCCAATCTTCATTCTGCAGTCATAGGATTTGAAGAACACAGCTTGGATAACCATTTGGAAGATAACAGGTTGGGGAAGTTTGTTCTCACTGGACCCAGTGCATGATAGAATCATTCAATGGAAATTATCCTATGTTCATCTTCCATCATTGATTTTGAAAGAGCAATTTTACATGTGTAGGCTGAAAGAAGAGCATAAACTGCAAAGCAGCTTCTGGGTTTTCCTTAAAAAGAGTTGAAAAAGCCTTCATCAGTCTGGTGCCTTCCAGATGTGTTGGGTATAGAACCAATCACTCCCACCTAGCATAGCCACTTTGAAAGCTGAATATGTAGCATGTTTCTGTTAACTTTAAAAAGAAGCTGATGTTTGTCCATAGTTTTGAGGTTTACTTGATATTTTATGTACTGTATTCTAACATAATTATTTTATTGACTTTTTTTTTTCTTAAGGAGCAAAAGGTAAATTAGCCTTAGTGAACCAATGTGTTCCCAAGCCTGCTGGACCTATTCTTCCAGGGAAAAGAACAAATGATCTAAGAGGGAGTCAACGATTAGGTAAAATGATCATTTCATTCTTGTGTTGTATTGATATAATTAAGATGAAAATCTACATATTTTATGTCTCCTTTTCTATCACTATTAATTAATTGGTATGGCATTCGCTCAGTTTACAAGAGCTAAGTTGGGTGAATGTGATTAAAGTAGGTTTTGAATATTTTACTGAATACAGAAAGATTCTATCACTTTTTTTTTTCATGGTCTGGGCAAAATTCTCATTTACTCAGTAAATTAGTTGCAAAATCCATTAAGATGCTACACCAGCATTGGAGAAACTAAAATGAAGTCAACCTTCAGCCATAAATATTTACTGAATAATTTAGAGTCAGTCTGTCCAACCTATTTCACAGGCAGGTTGTTAAGAGAAAAATGGAGGGTGAGAGAAATACATTTTATTTATTCTTATGTATTAATTTATCAAATTTCTACACTGTCCAATTTTCTAAGTGACTCTGGGCAGTTTACAAACAATATACATTCTATTATGTCCTTTCCTGAAGGAAAGACAAATAGTAAATCTGGCAATTTTACCAACTTTGGAACTCTGATCTCAGCTATAATTGCATATTCATTTCTGAAAGATCATATGGAAATATTTAATTGAGAAGGTTCCACACATTCCTTGTCTCAAATGAAAGTAGGCAATATATCTTACCGGCAGACTTCTTTTCCTAAGGGTTTTCCAGGAATCAATAATTAATGTTAGGCTGCTATAATTATATTAAATCTATCTGGGGAATTTCTAACCCTTCCAGCAAAGTGTTCTCTATTCAGGCTACCCTTAGGAAAGATAGATTTTTGGATCTTTTTGCCTAGAAATATAAATTGCAAAACACAGTAAACTTTGGATCTTGAAAACAAGAAGATGACAATGCAATCTTGTATGTAGGAAAGATTTTAATGGAAAATTTAATTTTTAAACAAATAAAACCCAATCTCCAGATCAGAGGATTTCAAACTTTTTCAGATGAGAGACAGAGAGATTTCCATATCTCCCCAGAAGACCTAATTAAGAGACAAAATTTGAGTTATAGAAATTTGTTGGCCCTTTTCACCTTACACTGTGTCTCTTGGTAGAATTACAATTTCTCATAGAACACAGGATTGACAGAACTAACTTTGAAAAATCCTGCTTTAAAGATAAGAAAAAAAATATTTTCTGTCTTCCCAAAAATTTCTTTCCACTTTTATTTAAAAAGGTGAGGCTGCTTGGGAGAACAAAAAATTAATTCCATATATGTACAACTTTAGTGATGGGTCATGAGCCACGACAGTCAATGCATTTAAAAAGACCTAGAGTAGCAGGCTTTGATTGGAAAAGCACCCAAATCTCTCCTGATTATCTTTTCACAAATATTCCAGGAGTGGTTTCTGTCCTTTATTAAAAGCAGAACTTTTAATAAGTTGAATAAAACCTTCTCCTTTTGATCTGTTAATATTCAGGAGCTGATACTGAGACAAATATATTGATTTCAAGATTAATAGCCAAACATATTTAAATGTTTTTGCAGGTAAAGGTCTAATATGATCCATAGAAACCTCTTGTAAACCTCATTTTGTTGGTGAGTTACATGCCAAATTAGAATTTTATCTTTTCCAGGACCTTCAGCACAAAATGGATCACGGCTTTTATTGTCAGTCTTTAGCTCTGGTGAGTAGTTTAAGCTTTCCCTCCTTATTCACTCCTAAATGTTTTATGCCATCACAAAATATTCCAGCCATGTAATGTATATATAGGTGTTTTGGAAATGTTACGTTCATGTAAGTACACAACTTAAGACGGTGAATACTTTGCGGGTATAATAATTTGATGCTTAAATATACAGGTCTCACATTTAGAGTTTGTGTACCTATGGTGATGAAGCTGCATATCTCTTTTCCACTTCTTGATCAAATGTTTATGGATTACTTGGGCCACTTGGATCTGTTACAGAGAACCTTGAATGTTTTTGTCTATATCAGGGGTGTCAAACTGGCGGCATGTGGTCCAGATGCGTCACGCAGAGGCCATACCCAACCCAGCTCCGTGAATGGGAAAAACATCATGAAACATCACAGGACGGCAATGTGATGCCACAAGTTTGACACCCATAGTCTATATTGATTTTATTCTGTAAACTAGAATTTAGCTGTAAATAAAATAAAAATTAGTGGTGGGATCCATTTTGAGGACAAAATAACTATCCAGCATCCTTCTTGTTCCCACCTGTCTCATCATCTTCATATAAGATTCGTTCATGCTTACATTTAAAGCTATCATCATCATCATCACATTTAATTTTGTCCTGATATAATAAATATATTGTTGATTCTGTGGTTCTCTAATAAAGCAGTGTAATCAACAATTAAATAATAGTCTAGTGAGAATTAAATCCTTCCTTGGAATGAAAATCCATTTGCTGTTTTAATGTATTTTTCTCTCCCAGCTAAACTTATAAACAAGATAAGTAAAAAAAAAACAATTCACTAGTATTTGAAGTGAGCATTTGTATGCAGAGGTTAAACCCATTACCCTTATTTTTTAAAAAACAACAACATTAAATTTAATAAAGCAGTGATAATAACAGTAATAAGAGTAACAATGGCTATGTGCTCTTTGAGAAGTGCTTTACGCCTGGCAAAAGTTCTGGACAACATTAATGCTCTTTATTAAAGCTCCCACATTTTTTGAAGTTTCGGTGCTAGCCTAAAATAACAGTATAGCTATTTTAAGAGTGCTTTAATGATTTTGTTCATTAATTCAAATCATAACTGCTTGCATTGAAGCACTTCTTCCAAATAATTTTTAAAAGATGCAAAACCATTATAACAATTATTGGTAAAGTAAGTTTGGTATCATATATACCTGACAGAATTTCAGTGCCTCATAATTTGATTATATTGAGAAAAACTGCAAAGTAGTTATTATAACTTCAGTTTCAGTTTCTTGAAGATTAGACCCAGTGAAATCAATGTTTTCTTTTTTTAAAAAAAAAATATACTTTATTGATTTTACAATTAAAATAGACCAACAACACATACATAAATGCAAAAGAGAAAAAGAAGACAAGAAATAGAAAAAAAAAATAGAAAGAAAAAGATAGAAAACAGTTAAAAACATTTTCATCTTCAACAGTTTGTGAGACCTCCTTTTTATCCTTATTTTATACCATATACACAATTAATCCTTACATATATCTGTATATCACTACTATGATTCTGTCATATCTTCTTTTGCCTTTTAGTGTGAAACCTATCTTTGATTTATCCATTTGTACCAGCAGTTCCAGCTGTTGTAATATATTGAAGTGTCTTTATCTTTTAATGCCAGGGTTAATTTGTCCATTTCTGCACAACTTGAATTTTTTTGAATAATCATCTCCTCTGATGGAACATGAGGCTGTTTCCAACATTGTGCAAAAGCCAGTCTGGCCACTGTCAAAATATGTATTAATATATATTTCACTTTTTTTGGTAGTTCTTTATCAAAGATCCCTAATAGAAAGGACTCTGGTTTAAATTCGATCTGTTCTCTTGTCATTTCCTCCAACCAATTTCTAATTTTCTGCCAATATTTTTGAACCTCGATACAAGACCACCACATATGGAAGAAAGTTCCCTCTTTTTTTTTTTTGCATTTCCAGCAGTTCGGACTCATATTGGGGTGCATCAATGTTTTCAATTGGGAGAGGAATAAATCATGAGGCTAAAACTGTCAAGCCAGTTTGGTTAAGGCACTAGGCTAGCAAGTGGGAAACCATGAGTTCAAGTCTCACTTTAGCCATGAAAGCCAGCTGAGTGAACTTGGGCCACCAGTCACTCAGCCCACCTCACCTCACAGAGTTGCTGTTGTGAGGAAAAGGAGGAGGAAGGTGTGTTGGATGTTTCTTGCCTTGAATTATTTGTAAAAATAATAAAAATGGGATACAATTAAAATATATTATAGGATTTTTTAATCTTTCTGAATTTTCCAGATATTCTTTTCTGTGGATTATCTGTGTTTTCTTAGTTCAGTTCAGCACAGCCATTTCAGTGCCCTCCCCTTGACAGTTTTAGAAGAATGATAGAGGAACACTCCAGATGCCCCAAAAGTATGCCCAGATCGAGCACAGATGTCAAATTGACTGGATACATTGTCTTATGTTTTATTCCAATCAGAAAATTAAGTCAGGGTTTATTTAAAAACTGACAAGATGTCACTGATGTACATTATATAAACCCTTTACTGGTAGACAAGACCAGAGTCCCTGAAAGGATAGACATACTAATATATTTCTTTTTTATGGAGAAACTACTTCCTCTTAAACAATTGAGGCTAATCAGAACATAAGTCCTTATTAGGACAAGAATAAATGATGCGATAGATGTCTTAATCATGAATGTATTTGATTATGTTTATCCAGTCAATGTTTTATTAAGGTCACAGACTAGAATTAAAAATTAAAACATTAAAATAAATAGAACAAGATCTAATAGTATATTACAGTTAGTGGTGAGATCATCAGTGGGTAGCCAAAGTCTGCCTAATTTTACAGACAGTATAGCAGAATTTAGCTATAGGAGATTGTATCAAACTAATCCAACAATAACAGCTGAACATAAAAGATATTAGCTAGTTTTCCAGCTAATTTACCCTGTGGGGAGTTATGAGTCCATGAATCCTTAGAGAGGGTACAATATAACAGGACATGACCTGTGATTTCAGTGGCCATTTGTCTACAGGGACACATTTTCAGCTCATAAATGGAGCTTTTTTGGATTGGCCCTCCAGAACTACTATGGGAAGTCTGTTACATCAGACTAGAATTAGTGTCCTCCACAATTTAGAAAGAGTTATGTAAGTATTTCACTGGCTTGCAGAGGGCGAGGGCTGAGTGCTACAGAAAATATTATTAGACAGAGTAAACAGGTCCTATTGAACTATTCTGTTGTTTGTTTATTATCTGAATTTCTAGTTTTCTGGAGATGGAACATATTTCCTATTTGATTTGATGTTTTAAAAGATATTTTAAATATTAATAGTAAAGCTAGCTGTGGCCCAAATATGCAACTATTATACAATGTGTCATGCAAAAAACACAAGAATGCACTCAAAACATGGGAAAATGATGGGAAAATGATAAATATTAATTATGTTAATGTTTTATTGGGCTATCTCAATTACTCAAATAAGGTACAAGCTTTCAAGTTCTCAGAACTTTTCATTAGCCACAATTACAAACAAAATAAATGGAAATAGGAAAAGGGGAAAAATCTAGTGTTAAAACCACAGAGTCTTCATTTTGTCACACACTTAACGCAGAGAAGGAAAGGTGGTGCCGTAATGGTTTCAGTTTGTGTTAATATCCATGGTTACAAAAAAGGCTGCTTACTCTAAAATTTGAGTTAAAATCAAACCTATGAATCTAGAATTTGTGCAGGTATTAAAGAAAATAGTTGGATGGTCCTGGATGGTCCTGAATTGTTTTCCTTTTTCCCTTAATTTGGGGTCAAAAGAGACAATTCACAAACACAAAGAGAACCTGGCCCTCTCCCCTTCAACTAAGCTATAAAGAAAAGTGGCAATAATTTCAATAAGTAATGGCAAACCAGAAAGAAAATAAAACTGTTTGATCTAAAGTGATATGAAAGAGAGAAATAATTCTAGTGTCATGAAAATGACATCTCATCTACTTTACTACCTAAAGCATTTTCTTCTTGAACTTGATGGACTGAACACAGACATGACAATTCATCAGCTTAGATTTCTTGCCCTGATTGATTTCAATATTCATACTGAGATTCTTTCACACATACTCAATGTCTTATCTTTCCTTGGTGTGTGCTTTTGCTAATTTACAGATGTTTTTCTTGCCTTTCTCTATATCAGTTGTTTGTATAACTCCCAATAATATTCAGCTCTGACCTGAGTGATAGTTTTCTTTTTCTTCTTGTAGTAATGTAATTTTGTCAGTTTTGTTTGGTCTTATGTGTGTTCTTGTTGGCCACCTTTTTTTCAATGTTATACTGCTGATCCCAAATTGGTTTACAGTTTCATGTAGATTATGGCAACCAGGACCTATCATCGGTTTTTTCAAAGTACCTGCTTCAAAGACTTTCTCAGCATTTCTGCTAGAACTGTATGTGAAGCAGCTGTACATGTGTGAACACAAGTAAACCCAGTCTGAGAAAGCCATTCCAAACTAGGTGGTTTTCTTACTGCTTCATGAAGCAGTTCGATTCATTTGCACTAATGTGCTTTGAACATGTTACATAATCCTACTAACTAATACATAGCCTCCAACATACAGACCTATACAGGCAATATTTTATATTCTCTTAATTCTCATGTCATGAATAGGTTGCTGTTGCTTTAGCTTTTGGCTGGTGCTACTTAGGGTGACCTACCTCTGCAGGAATGAAGAACTAATTAAAACAGCCCCATGTTGGCATGAATGTTTTCCTGAATGTGCTTGAAGAATTTCCCACCTCTTACATCATTGATCTTATTAAAGCCTTGCCAGATTTTAGACTATTTTTAAAATTCTGTGCTGATGTTATATAGCAAGTAATCAGAAAAACATCAGGGGCTGCACCCCTAATCAGTTGTTTTATGGGTTTGAGATATACAGTATTTCATAAAGAGAACACCAGTGTTAAAGGAAGCCTGTTTGTGCATATCTTGAAATTAATTCAGTACATTTTTTTATATTTTGGGTAACTACTTTGCTACTTTTTCATAACCAATTCAGCATTTTTGAAATATCAGTTACAACTTTTCCCATCTGGAAAATTAGAATCAGTGAATCAAAAATTTGTGGGTCCTGCCTGGCATACAAAGTTGGCTTAATTGTCCCCCCACCCCCTTCTGAAATGTACCTGGCAATTTAAAACAAGAAGTTCCTAACTGATACAGCTTAAATCATTTATCCTACATTAAGATTACTACTCACGTAATGATAGTAGCACTAAATTAAAACAAATATGCAAAATTAGCCTAACCCTAAAGGCAAAGAACTCTCTTTAGTATTTTTATAATCAAACAGAGAATATTGATACAGCCACAAACAACAAATCTACTTGTGTTTGATCAAAAGGAGCCAAAATGTTGTTGTCTATTCTTGTTGGGTCAAATAGCTTTCAGGATAATGAACATAGAATTTGATTTACTAAAAACTGTTAATATAAGGAATGGTCTTAATCCATCTTGTGGAACGTTAAATCCTCTCCTCTAGTGGTTCTGAAAACTGAATGACATGATCTGTGACATTATTGGCTGATGTATTCAGCTTGGGAGACCACCCACTTTTTTCTCCTCCTCCTGCTTTCTGTTGCCACTGTACCACACATTTGATTAAACCTGAGCAGTGTGATGTAATTCAGAGCTGCTTCTAAATCACAGAGCAGTTTTATTCTCAGGGTGAGCTTTGTTTTAAAGCCTCTTGCTGGTAGGCAACGAAGCTGGCAGCAGGCTTTACCTTGTGGATGTAGTATTTTCCTTCCTGGATTTTTAATTGTTCACCTGTTTGTGGAATCTCAGTGGAGAAACGAAGAGAGGCTTTGATATGTTGTGAGATTGTTTATCTGGCCAGCTACTCCATGCCTTCAAAGCTGAGTTACAAAAATAGTATGTGACAGTGTATGGAGAATGTTTCCTGGTTGTTTTTCTTCCAATTCCTCTAAAGACATGTTATGGTCCCCAAAATTCTCCTTATCCAACATGCACGTTCGACTAACTGCAAAAGGATTACTCCGAAATTTTCGGCTTCCATCTGGATACAGGAGAAGCACAGTTGTTATTCATGCAGGTTAGTATATTTTCCTGTATGCCTGGGGGACATCTTGTTGACTTCTGTGGCTGTTAATAGCAACTATGAATTGTTCAGTGTGCATTTCTTTCTCACAATATTCATCCTTAGAAAATCCAGCAATTAATCCATTTTTCACTAGCTGAATATAATGTGTGTGTGACTGTGTATATGTGGTTAGCTGTAGTGGTTGTGTGTGAAGTATAACACGTGTAATCTTAGAAATTTTAAAAAACATTATTTTAAGGTGAATTTTTGTACATCAATGACATGCAGTGCTTCCCATGGTCACTTAAGAGACGTCTATAGCTGTTAAGAGTTTTGAATTTCAATTCTGTATCTTTCTTAATCTCTTAGTATGATGGTACATGGAATTCTGAAAGTCTGTGCATGAATTTGGAGAAGAAATTATTGTATATTAGGAATCTCAATTCTAGGGCACATCACTATGCAATACAAATTTCGCAGTTGCAATGAATGAAAATGGACGTTATTCTTCTAAAATGGACAGATCTATTTTGTTCAAAACTTTTCTTCATTTGATTAGTGATTAGAAAGAAAAAAGGGAGATTTTTGCATACAGATTTTAAAGTAGTCTACAGCAAATTATATAAATTATTCAAAGCCTTCTATTATTGTTTTACCCATGTCTATTCTCAAGCATGACATTCTGGCTAAGCTTCTCATTTCTGTCCCCACATTCTGCGGGCAATTCCTTTTCAGCCTGGCTGTAGCACCTAGTACAGTAATCTCTTCTAACATCAGAGCATTTTGAGTATTTTTCATATTCAGGTTAGCACGGCAGTGCCCATGGCTATTCTAATCTTTTCTCTGTGTTCATGGACATGCAGAAAAGAACTATTTGTATTCCCCTTCAGTAGCTTAGCACAATAGCCATTCTAAACACACAATAAAGCTTAATTGTTACACTTTTGACAGTTTCCTAGGAAATAAATTGTCTAATCAATCATCAACTGCATGTGAAACACCAAAATTTGTTGTTTAGGTAGCTTTGTACACTTTCTGCTTAATAATCTCTCAATAGTAGGTGCTGGAAAAATTCAGAAAACCGAAAGAACAGAAAGAATACAGATGTAAAAATATACACTGTATACAATTTGCAATTATCTCAGTAGTTTGATTTAAATAACTGCATGTGTCAAGGCTGCTATGCGTATAATCATATAAATATTGACTATAGTTTGACCTCTGCTGATATGACTTGAATATCTTTCTGAATCCAAAGTGATTTTTCAAAATGTGCTTGCAACGTTTTTTTAACAAAATAGGCTTATCTATGGTCCCTAGAAATGAATCCACAGAGGATAGCATCTTGCAATAACTGTGAATACGTATGTCTTTATTATGCAGACTAAATAGAATTTAGTATGGTATGAAGAAGTTACAAAACAAACAAACAGATTATTCACCTCATTGGCCATATTACTATTTGTTAAATAGCCTTCCTTGCAAGTAAAATACTTGGCTGGTAAGAGCTATTGCCCAAGGAGTTGGCACCTAGTAAACCTAGATTCATTAATGGATTTATGAAGAGAAGAAGGGGGAGAGAGAGAGAGAGAGAGAAAGAAAATCTGACCATTCTTTACAATCCTTGTCTAAATATTTGTTCCTGGCTTGTATAAAAATAAGTCTCCTGTTCCTGCACTGATACCATCATGGCATAAATACTCATGGAGCTGCATTATGAGTTTGGTTATAAGATGCTGAATTACAGTTTACAGTCATGTTTAATACAGAGAAGTTGCCCATTGAAATGAATCAGAGACTGTTATAAGCCATCAAAACATAATTGATCAATAATGTGTACCTTTACTTTTTCTGCCTAAATAGTGCTTTTCAAGGGTCATTCCTTCCAACATGAGAGAGGAAGGAATGTGGTAATAGTAATCTGTGCTATCTAGTTATTTAAAGGCATCATTGATGCTATTGACAATGGTGCTACCTCACTGAACAGGAAACAATCATAGAATAGAAGCAGCAAGTATGAAGCTACTAGTTGAGGTTACACATGTTCCATCAGCTGGGCTTCTGAGGAAATATTATAATCAGGTTGGAAATTTAAAAAATGTTTTGTGCAATGTTTTTAAGACTTGCTTTAAGATGTATGGACTTTAAGGTGTGTGGACTTCCCAGAATTCACCAACTCCCAGGAAATCTGGGAGTTGAAATCCACACATGTTAAAAGTTTCTATGTTTGGAAAACAACTAGTTTAGTCAAATCAGATACTGTTATGGAGTGTTGTGTAAAATTATCACTTTCAATCAAAATTATCATTACAGCTTACTCCTTGAGTTACGAGCACAATTGAGAAAAAAATTTGCATTGATAAGCAAGAGGGTTGTTAAATGAATTTTGCCCCATTTTGCAACCTTTCGTGCCACAGTTCTTAAGTGAATCACTGCAGTTGTTAAGTTAGCAATAGGGTTGTTAATTGAACCTGTCTTCTCTATGGACTTTACTTGTCAGAAGGTTGCAAAAGGAGACCATGAGACACTGCAGGTGTCATAGGAACCAATTGCCAAGCATCCAGATTTTGATTATGTGACTATGGAGATGCTGTAACGGTCTTAAGTGTGAAAAATCGTCATAAGTTACTTTTTTCAGTGCCGTTGTAACTTCGAATGGTCACTAACGAAATGGTTGTAAGTTGAGGACTACCTGTACCAGTTTATCATTCTTCGATACCAAAATAAAACTACTTTAGTTGACTATACAGTGGAATCTTTCAAGTATTTGGGTACTAAATTTCACTTCATGTTTGCTGTTCTAAATCTAGAGTAGGTCTGTGGTTTGTAAACAAGCTTATTTAAGGTACCAGGCTAACTAAAGATGGAACTAGAGAAGTTCTAAAATGTAACTAGAATTAATTTAAAGCTGTGTATTTGTATGAAGTTTTCATTAGAACATAATTAATGAGATCTATTTTTTATTAACTTAAGATATATTTTTATGATTTTTGAGCTAGAAGAGTTTCTATTCTGATTTTTAGATGAATAAATATCCCTAGCTTTACATTTTATAAACTAGTTAGGGATGAACATAGCTAATCTTTAAGTGACAAAATATGAGTATATTATCTTTGTGTGATGGATAGCCCAAAAACTGAAATATGTCATTAAGCTTGAAATTGGTTGTTTCACCATTTCTGGATGCATTTCAGCGCTATTCTGGTGCTACCAGAAATGTTGTAAACTCTCAGTAGGGCCATCTAGCTGGGAGCAAGTTGGCTGTGAAATAATCCTCTTTCTAAGTCAGAACACTTTGAGATCAGAACAGCTAGTTTTCATTCAAAACAGTTTTGGTTTTAAATATTCACAGTTTGATGAAACTGACATGCCACTTGCAAGGTTGAACTGAATAACCACAAGTGGGTATCTTTCCTGTGATAGAAGGGCAGTTTATTTTTATGGAAACATTTGGTCACAGTTGCTGATCCAAGGTGAAAACCTCCTACACAGTTAGAAATAACTTGCCTTTAAATAACTTGACATAGCTCCAGGATACGGATTTGCTTACTTCTATATTTAATATGAATATGTTTTGTACCCTCCTTCTGAGCTTGATATCAAGAGTCAATATAGTTACTATATGAGTTAGGTTGTTGGAATCAAGTTGAACTTCAGTCTGAGTCCCGGAAATTGACTAGGTGATTTTGGGTCAATTCCCTCACAGATTTATTGTTCTGAGGGTAAAAGTGAAGGGAAGTCCTTGTATTTTTAAGCACCTGAAGGAAAAGTGGGAAATCAGTGTAATCAACAAACAACTGACATTTCTTGATTTTAAAGGAAAAGGAATACAGCTTCGAGCATTGTACTATATCATATTCCTTATATTTTGGCAAGAATTAAAAAACGGCTTAAGAAAGGCTATCTCGGTTTCATAGTTCAGTAGCTATACACTTGAACATTGACTATTGTCATGAGGAAAAGCATATTCTGAAGTTCAGATAAGTACAGTAGGAAGACATTGCTACTTCATGTCTACGTGGGAGTCCTGTCATGTTATATAAGTAATTTAAGGCTGGATTAAAACCATAGTGATTTCTGAAGTAACAGACAATAATTGGGTCCCCATTTCAGCATCCCACTCACCCATCTTTCTTTGTGTTAATTTCTATCCTTTCTGCATAAACAAAATAAATTTATGCAGACAGCAAACAGAAAAGTATTATTTTAGTCAATATACAGGTAGTCTTCAACTTACAACCCCAGTTGAGCCCAAAATTTATGTTACTATGTGAGACAATTGTTAACTGAGTTTTTATAACCTTTTTTGTTACAGTTGTTAAGTGAATCACTGTAGTTGTTAAGTTGATAACGTTTGTTATGTGAATCTGGCTTCCCCATTGACTTTGCTTGTCAGAAGGTCACAAAAGGTAATCACATGACCTCAGGACACTGCTACTATCATAAATCTGAAGTTGCCAAGCATACGAATGTTTATCAGGTGACCACAGGGATGCTGCAATGGTTGTAAGTGTGAAAAAATGGTCCTAAGTAATTTTTTTTCAGTGCCATTGTAATTTTGAACGATTCCAGAATAAAAGGTTGTAAGTTGAGGACTACCTGTATTGTATTTTTTAAAAAACACTGTCAAGTTGGAGATTGCATTTGCAATTTTCCCCAAAGGAAGGCAGAAACGAATTCAGATTGAGAGAGTCAAGACCAGCTCAGGTTCCACTTCTCATCCCTCCAGGCTACATAAGTGTTCCTTCTTTGCAGATGGTGCACCTGCCTATTTACAAAGTCCCATCAATCTTTTAATCTTCTTTACTTCAGTCAGGAAGGTCAACCTCTGTTGCACAAATAAATTTGTTTTTAACATTTATGATTTTAATAGCCTTTAGGTTGTTTTAATTCTTGACTGGAAGTTGCTCAGAGTTTAGATGGACGGTTATACAAATGTTTTAAATAAATAAAATAAAAGCCCCTTTGTGCCTGAGGTAACTGTGGAAAGTGCTGTGTAGCAATAGCCATCTTGTAGCTTCTTCGTCACCATTAAGAGGTTTGCAGCCACATCCCATGATGCACTTCTATCAATTGAACAGTATTAATTCAGTACATGTCTTCATTAAGTATAGGGTTGCAATCTAAAACCTGTCCAATATCCTTTTAAAGCCTTGCCTTTGGCATGTCACCTGAGATGTTTTACTGTTATGGTTGAGAGCTATTCTGGGTTTAGAAGACTGGCACTTACAAATGGCCTCAAACATTTGCAGCTTTATTTCCATCTTGACAAATTAGCCAGTTTAGGACTATTCAATTTAATACCAATTTTCCTTCTTTGACATTTGTTGTTAGTGCTTAATATCTGTACCACCTTCTTACCCCATGTAAGTTGCTGGAGGGCTCTAAGATTATCATTGTGGCTACCGGGTTTTCTTCCTAAGCCGAATTTAGACTTACTTACTTACTTACTGACTGACTGACTTATTTATTTATTAAATTTATTAAATTTATTTATTTATTTATGAAATTGATGAAATTTATATTGCTGCTTATTCGCACATGGTGACTCAAGGCGGCTTACAAGAATATAAAAACCTCATATAAAAACCAAAACTAATAAAAGAGAGAATCATGTAATAAATTAATAATATAATATAATAAAATATGGTTAAGATAGGCTTGTAATGTTGAGACGGCTTCAGACAGCGCTGGCTCTTCAGCTTTGTAATGGAGATGAGCACCATCCCCTAGAGCTGGAAACAACTTGCATGTATGTGTGAGGGAACCTTTACCTTTATAATGTTGAGATAAGCAAAGAAATGATATTTTTGTGAATAGCTGATAATTATTCAGCTGCACTACAGTTCATAACTGTAGGAGATAGAGCTGCATTGCATGTTACCTACTTTTAAACAATGCTTATTTTAGTTTCTTGGAGGAGGAAATGCATTAAAGGGTAAAATATTAATACTGATTAGATATGATCATTAGGGAAACAGCTTTCTAGCCTTTGTAACTCTACTTTAAAACATATGTCATGTTCTGAAATTACTGATGAAAGTCAGTTGTCATGTGCTATATTGTTCTGCATATAAACAGATGATTATTTTTGTATTTCTCTAAAGTGTGGGTGGTATCTATATTAAACCAGGAAATAAATGCTCAGGTTATAGCTAAAGTTGGCGGCTCCAAAATTGGTGTCTCAGTTAAATAGACTTAATTGACTGCTTGTGGTCACAAAGGGGATGGAGGGGGCATTGTTTTTAATCTGTGTGAATTATGTTTTTATTTTTATTTTAAGTGGCCTACAATCACTGAAAGTGAGTAAGCGGCCATATATATTTTCTAAATAAATAATAAATAAATGAAACTATCATTTTGAGAACTACAGAAGTTTCCTTGCTGCTTTCTGAGTGTCAGTATGATTAAAATAAGCAGGGTAGTTGACTATAGCTACAGGAGGTTGTGTTAGAATATTCTTCATCAGGTTTAAATAGAATAAACCAGCCTTGTTTGGGAACTGACTTCCCAAATATCTTCCAGAAATGTTTGCAAACCCCAGAATTCCTTTTGCCAAAGCAACAGAGATTTTGGGACTTTCATTTGCTTATAAAAGGATGGCATCCTTGGAAATTCTGGGATAATTCTGTGAGTCAGTATTACCAGTTTATCTTCTATTATTATACTGTATTGGACAAACAATGTGGCAGGCATACAAGTGTCAAAAGTGTGATGTAACATGAAGTAAGCTGATAATTGTGCCTTCAGGTTCCAGATGGTATTAGAAAAAAAAACACACACACAAACCTTCAATTACGTTGGCATGCTTTCTTATAGTATGGGGAAAATAATATACATAGTTATTTTCAAAGACATTATATTAAAAATGCGTTACTATCAGTATGGGTAAAAATTAAAGAACAATATTATTTGAAAATACCAGTCTGGCTTTGCACAATGGAAGCATTGATACATCCTAATGTTATTAATATGGGAAAAAAGTATAAGATATAAAGATATTTTGAATAAAAAGGGGGAATTAAAAACTAAGCAAGAACTGAGTAGTCAAGGGTTGGATATACCATGGTGGCCACAAGTGCAGATACAATCTCAATATGAGAAAGATGCTAAAATGTAAGGTTTCAATAAAGAATTAACAGAATTGGAACAGATATTAACTGGGATGGATGAAAAATTAATCAAGAAAATATATAGCTATTTATTAAGCATCAAATTGAAAATTGACCAAGTAAAGGAGATAATGATAGCTTGGGCTAAAAACTTTGTATATACAATAGAACTGGATCAACGGCAGAAATTGTGGGATAAAAATGTTAAATTAACTATGTCAGCTGCATATAAAGAAAATTTCCATAAAATATTAAATAAATGGCATTTTTCACCAACAAGACTAGCTAAAATGTTTAAAGATAGGCCTGCTAAATGTTGGAAGTGTAATCAGACACCTGGTTCATATTATCATATGTGGTGGACATGCCCAAAAGCAAAAAGTGGACGGAAATACATACTTGGTTGGAAAAAAATGTTAAAGCAGCATATAGATTTGAAACCAGAAATATTTTTATTGGGCATCCTGCCAGAAAAATATGACAAAAGGAATATATATTTGATTTTAGATGAACTAATTGCAGCCAGGATTGTATTTGCACAACATAGAAAGCGAAGAGATCCCAACAGATGAGGAGCGTAATTTAAAAAATATTAGAATGCGCAGAAATGGGCAGATTAATTAAAGAAAAGGAAGGAACTGAATATTTCTTGACATTGGACTTATTTTACTAATAGTTAGATAATAAAAACAGAAGTTAGAAATATGGGGATACAAAAAGGACTAATGTTATAAAAGAGATTAAAGTAGACAAGTTTATTATTATTATTATTATTATTATTATTATTATTATTATTATTATTATTATTATTATTATCATCATCATCATCATCATTATCATTATCATTATAGAATGTAATGAATATTATTGTAAACATTTTAATTTTGATTTCCTAAAAATAATTGTACCCAGACAACATACTGTTTGATTGAAATTGAATTTTTACATGTTATATAAATAAAACAAATAAAAAATTTGAAAAAGAAAAGAGAAAAGAAAACCCAAATGTATTTTTCTGATTGACATTTGTTTAAAATATATTGAAGCAGAAACATGAGCAAGCACTTTAAATTTTTTCTGAGTATTAATTATATTTATCATTTTCCAATCTAGTAATCTCCAAGTATGTTGGGATTGTTTCTTACAGAATTCCAGACATTTTTAAAGTCTTGAGAAATTACAGTTCTAACTCATCTGCAAGATGGCTGGTTGGGGGAGGTGGGCCTGTTTAACCCCCACCCCTTTCTCCTTTTTTAAAAAATAAAAAAAATGTAATACAATAGTTGAGTCATGGAAATTTTAGTTGTTGCTCACTTACATGCAAACAAAATTAGCCCAGTTCTTCTGCATAGAACAAAAACAGCCACTGGAGGGCTGCAGAAAGAACATCCTTCTAACAGGTATACCCAACTAGAATCACCTCAATCAATTTATAATTCTTACTAGTTGATTTTTATATCAATAAAAATATTTCCAAAGAAAATAAATGCCTTTAATCTGTTGCATTTCTCATTTTTGAAGAAAAGGAAACGTCTGTCTTTTAAATCTCTCTGTATGCCTATCTGGACATATGTAGGTCAAGTGATCAGGGAGATAGATACATTTTAGGTACAGGTTGTTCTTACTTAGGGCCACAATTGAGTCCAAAATTTCTGTTACTAAGCAAGACAGTTTTTAAGTGAATTTTGCCCCATTTTATGACTTTTCTTGCCACAATTGTTAAATGAATCACTTTAATTGTTAAGTTAGTAACATGGTTGTTAAGTGATTCTGGCTTCCCCATTGACTTTGCTTGTCAGAAAGTTAAAAAGGGGGATCACGTGACCTCAGGACCCTGCAACCGTCATAAATATGAACCCATTCCAAGCATCTGAATTGTGATCATGTGACCATAGGCTGCTGCAACATTTGTGTGAAAAATGGTTATAGGTCACATTTTTCAGCTGTTATAACATCAGTCACTAAATGACCTGTTGTAAGTTGAGGACTATCTATAATCGCTAAATATTGAACTTTATAAAAATAGCTTGGTTTTAAAATAGGCATGGATTAGGCTATCTGATTTGAGTTCATTTTTTGAGGAACAGTAAATTATAAGTCAGATATTTCTGTAAATACATATGTAGAGATTTTTTAAAAGTCACAGGGAAACTAGTTTTTTTATTTGCTGAATTCTTAATTCCAGTTGCTTTTGCATACATAGTACTTAGTAGTACTAAGTACTACTAGATACATAGTACTTAGAGGATTTATAATTAATCAGAAGGAATTGCAAAGCACTTCATTTAGTTGATTGCATTCTGTAAAAATTCTCCATTTGAAAGAATACTTAAGCAGAATTCTGGCCATAATTCTCTGTGTTGGGTGTTATTTAAAAAACAACAACAAATCATTATAAAACAACACAGGAAAGGAAAAATGCTGTTATAGTCTCCCCAGTAACCCTATATATAAGTTCCCTCTCTTACGGAAGTCCGATTTAGTGAGACCAAGAAGAAGGGCCTTTTTCATGTTGCTCCATCCTTGTGAAATACTGTCCCTGGGGAAATACGTTTGGCCCTCCTCCTCCTCATTCAAAAGGTCCTGAAGACATTGTGTTGCCAGTGATATTGTGCTGTATAACAGTTTACCGTGAAAATTGATACAAGGTGTAGCAAACATCAGGCCCTATAGACAGTTCATTATATAAATTGCATTAAATGTCCAAACTGCTTGCCATTTTACATATTGTGATTGGCCTGTGGGGCTTGACTTCTGATATACCACGTATATTTTAATTTATTTTAGCTCTTCTCAAAGCAAAGTATGATTTACGAGATAGGAATTACCATGTTGCTATTTAACTGAATGCTAGCAACTTTTGCATTTACTGTGTACTTTCAGTTCTCTGGTGTTAACAAGGGGTGCCAGTATGTCTGCCTCAGTTACCCTAAAACAAGGGTTCGCCAGCCTCTGGGCCGTGGGATGATTGCAACTGAGCCATGTAAATGGCAGGTGAACATACGCACATGCACATTCCCACTTGTGCGAGCAGTGGACAAGCGTATGCTTGCGTGCTCCATTTGCATGAGTGGCAGGCTTATGTACATGCCCCTCATGCAAATGGAGCTGGGCACACATGCTTGCCATCTTGTGCAGAACCATCCCCTCCCCACCACCACCACCAACCTGCAAAGCCGGAAAGGTTGGGGAACTCTGCCCTAAAATAATACAGTGAGGGTGATAAAAGGGTAGGATCCCCCATGAAGCATGCATGGTGCAATCAATTCTGGAGCAATTTCATGCAATATATAATACTGCTTTTATATGATTCCTTCCTTTGTTTTATATTGATCTACTTCACAGTTCAAATGCTTCCATTGTATTTCATGCATTATATTCTAATTATCTTTTAAAACAGTTTATTCGATGTTGTATCTATATTTTATAAGGCTAACTGTAGCAGATGTGTTTATTTTTTGTTGTGATTGTTTGAAATTTAAAATCAGGTTTCTCAGTTCATTAGTTCCACTTATTGAACCATCTGATATTTAATCCAAGACCCAAAGCTATCTAAATGCATTCTTAATTAAATGAGTGTTAAATCTTCCTAAGCCTTGTATTTTAGTGTTTATAAAATATAGAACAGTATAAAAAGAAAATTAATTTCTAATTGTAATTATAAGGCTCATTTTTAAAGTTATTTTTACTTGTAAAAGATAAGTAAGATGCTGTTTGAACATTTTAAATGAAATAATTTAAGAAAAACCTTGTCTTTGTTTAACATGCCTTAGCAACGGCCTTTATGTAAAATTCCCACACATATTTTAAACTTAATGGTAATTATTGTGCACACCTTGGCTACATCCTGTTTGTTATGAACAAATTCTTCCTGAATCAGCTGAGATAAATAATATTTTAGGATTATGCTGTACATGGAAAATAAGTGAGCAGACTGGTATTTGAGAAATTATCAGAAGATGGAGGTTGATAGCTTTTTATAATTATTATTATTGTGGAATGGTAGATGGTGAGTGAAAAACATTGCATAATGATGCTTATTTATAACATTTTTTATTTGGAGATTTAAAAATATTGCATTATAGAGAGGCTGTTATAATCATGCTTCCAATATGTTTCTGATACCTGACATGTTTGAAATGAGTATTTTTTATTATCATAAGCTCATTTAGGCTCCCTAAAGTATATCCAGAACTTTGTGCCAGCTCTTTCCTTTCCTGAATAAATACTCCTGTAGACCATGAAGCAATTTTACAGACTGCGTGTAATGTATCATTTATTCCTTTCCAAGCTAGTTCATAAAGAAACAACCTAATCTTCTTGCAAATCCTAACACAAAGTTGTAAATGTGTTTAATATTATAGTAGACAACCCATGACCCATTGGGCTATTGTTTCGGAGACATTTCCTTACCCGAACAGAGAAATCGAATGACTGCAAATAGGCAAAAAAACAGTGAGAGCAGGAGCAACTTCCTAATTCCTGCCAGCTTTACTTTCCTTCTGTAAAGCTGGCAGTTATCATTGGGAATTATTTTCATGTAATCACAGCAGGAAGGCAATCCTGAAGCAGCCACAACTTTGCCAAATTTCAATCCTGTGCAGTAATGGGTCCCAGATTTTTTTTTAAAAAAATTAGCCCATTTGAGGTTCATTGATCAAAACTTTCTTCTCTCTTTTGCACCATTATCATCAAACTGAGGATTACAAACAGACAAGAGAGTTTTAGTAGTATGTAGTTTCTGATACAGCTGTACAGGTTTACTTTGCTCATTTTTGCCTGTTAGTCTGAGGTTGAGATGAAATTAAGTGAAATGCCAGCACTGATTATACAGATAGTCCTCAATTTATAAGAGTTCATTTCGTGAACATTGAAAGTTACAACAGCATTGAAAAAAATGTGGTTTATGACAGTTTTTCACACTTACTACCATTGCAGCACCTTATGGTCATGTGATCAAAATTCAGGTGCTTGGCAACGCATATTTATGATAGTTGCAGTGTCCTAGGGTCACATGATCACCCTTTTTAACCTTCTGACAGTCAAAGTCCATGGGAAAACTAGGTTTGCTTAATAACTGTGTTACCAACTTAGCAACTGCAATGATTCACTTAACAATTGTGGCAAGAAAGGTCATAAAGTGGACAAAACTCGCTTAACGAATGTCCCACTGAGCAACAGAAGGGTTGAAAGTTGAGCTCAATGGTGATCATAAATTGAGAACAACTTGTAAAACAAAAACAATGAAATAATGTAGCTGATGTAAAGATACAGTTAAATATCTATTCAAATGAAGGATAAAATTAAGGAGTCATATAAAACATTTGCAGATAGTTTTTCAAAATGTGGAAAGGATTTTCTTTATGGAATGTCCAGTTCTCTTGTATTGCTAAAAGAATGTGCCTTTCTGTAATGCAATGTGAAAATGGCCTTGGAGAATGCAGATAGAGATGTTGTCTAGGAAATTATCATACAAGAGAGGCAGTAGTCTTCAGTGGAATCATGGTCTGAGAAAGTAACTTAGAAAGGAGCCGCCCTAATGAATCAAATAATTAAAAGTTGAGGTGAGGAGTTTTATATTTTCAGACTTGCAAGAATTTATTAATGAAACCTTACAATAAAATAGAATCAGTTCTGTTTCCTATCTGGTTTACCTAGGAGAGCTGACATGTACTATGTAAGACAACACCCACATATATTATCCTTGCATACAGTAGCATTATGACTGACATTAATTTTTGAGGGACATCCTTCAGATCTGAAATAAAGGATTTGATTGGCTTGGGTGTGGCTATTTTAGGCATCCATTTATTACAGTGGTATTTTCTTGCCAAGACTTGCAGTTAAGTTGAACTTCAGGAACTGAGAAGATTGCTTCTTCCACCCAGTGTCTCTATATTCGTATATTGGAAAAGTTCCATAGGTATGTGTCTGAATAACAATGTTTCAATAAGTAATTATTCCTTCTTCAAGAATAATACTATATTCTACGTACAAGATTTGGAAGACAGCATCTAAAATATGCTTTCATAGTGATGGATGACTTAGCTGTGACCTTTAGAGGAACTCAAACAAATCAGGAATTATATAAAGCTGAACAAAAGGAATTTAACACCATGATAGAGTCTAGAAGAGGAATGGTGACAACTTTCGATTTACAGGAAATACAGCAGTCAATTAAAGAAGAAATCAGATCTGGTCAGTTGGAAATGAAATGTGCACTTGAAGAGATTAAGAAAGCATGGATGGAAATGGAAATACGATTAAATATGCAAGCTGACTTGGTCACATTGATGAAGGATATGAGCCAGAATCTGACTAATATTAAAATGTTTCAAACAACAATAAAGAGCCAGAACATTCCTGCCAATTTTATTTCTGTTGGTGGAGATGATCAAGACCAGATATTCCAGTTATTGGGCAAGAAGCCTGAAAATATTAGCAGGTGTGCTAGCAGTTGGAATGAGGAAAATGAAGAAAATTTGGCTTTTGGTAAGGTAACCACTGTAATTCTGATATTACCAAAGACTTAAATTAAAAAAATAATTTTCTCTTGGGTGCTTAGGAGGAAACTTCATTTTGGCAACCCTGTAATTTAACTGCTGTTTTGGCTACTTGAAGTACTTATATGTTTCATTTTTAAATGGAAAAATCTCAGCTTTTGCCTTCCATTTACTGTTGGACTTTAGCTCCCATAGTATAGCCAGCAGGCCAACATGGACATTGAGAAGACATATGATTAGGAAATTTTGTGTAGGTAGTGCTGCCATATGTAAAATGAATTCTTCAACCTGTAGATTAAGATTGACTGAGTTGTAGATATTACAGAGCTCATAATAAATTCTTAATTCAATTACAGTGCCAAATAGAAGTGTGCCTGAAAACATGAAGAATAGATGCACTATCTATGCCTAAATCATGTATAACTATGTTTGCAATGCCTATTCCTGTATAGATTGGCTCTCTACTTGAAATATTATCAACTTCTGTAAACTGGTAACAAATTGAAGAACTTGAGTAAATCTTCCCATACTTATGAGCAATCAAACTCACATCATAAAATTTATTTTTGATATTGGCTTTATGATGGCAGTCTTGATTCAGGAATTCTAGTACATAACAGATTTCTCCAGATTTGGATGCCCCAAATCTTTATACCCTGTTTCTCCAACAATACGGCCTCCCCAATAGGAAGTCCCAGCATGTTTTATAGGCATGAAATGAAATTAAGCCCCTCCCCCAAATTAAGGCCTATATTAAAACATGTGAAATGGGGGGATGGGGGCTTGCCATTAGGAAGTACTTTTGTTGCACACCGGATATGGTGCTGCCTGCGTTGACCCTGATACGAAGTGCCCCACCAACGCTGAGGTCAACATCCAAGCCATCACAGCCCGTCCGAAGATGCAAGGGGGGAATTAAGTCACCCCGAAAAGACGGCCTAGTCATTTTTTCGGGCTCAAAAAAAATAAGACCCGGCCTTATTATATGAGAAACACGGTATTATGCAAAGTACTAAGATGCAAAGCGCATGAGGCAAAGTTGGCAAGAACAGTAAGCCATTTTGGGAGTTGAACACCACATACTGTACCTTAAAGTTATCAAGGTTGAGAAACACTGAGGGATAACTAATTAAACATTCTCGTGAAATAAAACCATTCTTATAATTTACAAAAAAGTTTGGATAGCTATCTATACATAATCTAGTTGTATTTTGTTGTCAAATACCATATAGCTGGAAAGCTAAGAAAGCAAGAATTACACAGACTTCAGTAAGGTACCTTTAATGCTTATTTTGGAATAAATAGAGAATCTGCAAGGACTTCCCAACCCTTCATAAATAAGAGGGGAATCCCTTTGAATAGTCTCAAAAATTTATTGATTAGGTTTCTTGCTACCTGCTGAATTTCCATTTGTAGGATAGACTACCATGTTTTCTTCTGATTTTTTATTGTTTATATCTTATCATCATTATTTTCCCCAGCTTCTCCACAATCGTTTGCACTTTTAGTGACAACTGAATTGGAACTTTGTATCAGAATACAAGAGTATTTTATCTAGCTACACAGTTCTGGGTTGTTTCTCTGGGCTTGGATAATTAGCATACTTTAGAGGTTGAGGTTCTTAATAACTGAATATTGTGTTTTAATTTTGTGAACATCAAATTCTCAAATAATTTTCTCTGCAATCCCTGTTAGTTCTGATGGGTGGGTAATGCAACAAGAATATTTGATATCTCAAATTGAATAATTTATGACCCATTTCTATGGATAGTTTCATCAAAACTAGCATTTCTAGTAAAATAGGTGAATACCCACTGATTCTATGTAGTACCTTAGCTCTACTGTGTTGAATAAACCTCTTCATCATATGGTCTGAGTTGAGGCAGTGGAATTAATCACAAACATTTGGTAATATTTGGAATCAAGTGTTGGCATCTATTAGGAAGAAGCAGTTTACTCTATGGAAGGAGTGCTGACAAGATAATGATGAAACCAATAGGAATGTAATAATTCTAGCCACAATCAACCTGAACAACATTCTGTTACAGACTAATTCATCTTTATATTTCCCAGTGTTTCATTTATTTATATGCTTCCTGTGCCCTTTGATAATACACTGTGTGATTGTTCTGATGAAAGTAAGGAAATTGATGCAACTATCAAATTAAAGATAACCACTAAGTTTCTAATTAAAGCAGTTTTGAATGACATTGAAAAATTACAAATCACAATTTAATAATTCATTGGAGTTTTTATTAAAATTTGTGACCATGTGTACCAACCCCCCCAAATATTTTTCTTCTGTTAATTATATGGAATATATATTTATCTATATCCCACATTTATCATTTTTACAAATCACTCAAGACAGAAAACATATCCACCTTCCTTCTTCTATTTTCCCCACAACAATAACCTTTGAGGTGGGTTGAGCTGAGAGAGAGTAACTGACCTCAAGTCACCCTATGGCTTTCAAGGCAGGACTTGACTCACAGTCTTCTAGACTAAACTGGCTCTATTATATTTTTATTTATTATAAAAACATGTTATGTTTTCCATCATACTTTTTATTAATATTTAAGTATGACTTCAACAAATTCAAATCTGATAATTTGTACATTGTTGCAAATTACTGTAATAAATGCATGAATAAAATAAATTCATAGAGTGGATCAAAAAGGGTCAGGTATAAATGTTATTTAATTCATTAAAATAAATATTTCAGAGTGTGGTATATTGATAGTTGAATTGTCCTTATCCAAAGTTAGTTTAGATCAAGTTTGTAGTTTTAAAAGACTGTAATTCTTTTTTTCTGAAATCTATTTATCATAAGATCATGTGTGGCAAACATTCTGGGTTAAGTTTTTAGGTAAATGTTTCATTATTTATCTTTTTATTCATCATAAAATAGCTCAGAGTGAACATGAAAAATAATCTGTCATGCCCCTGGTGGAGTCTGACTCTGAGGAAGAGGAGGAACAGCCAACAGGGAGTGGGAGTGTGGCTCCAGAGGTGGTGGAGGAGGCTGGGGAAGGGCAGAGGCCGGCTGAGCAGTCAGGAGGATCCAGGCCCATCCCCTATCCATCCTAGGTCACGCAGGGAGGAGAGGATCAGGGAAAAGTGAGGTCTACTCAAGAGGAGATTACCATGATCCTCCTCGTGGCTTGCAGGTGGGAGCTATGTATATAAGTTTTTCAGCTATGTAGTTAGAATTGCTGGAGTCAGTTAGGGTTTACCTTGAAAGAGGTTTATCTTTGTTGGACTTTTCTTTGTTATTTGCCTGGAGTTTATGATTAGTTATCTCGGCTTGCTTCAGAACTCTCATCAATGCGGTTTGTTTTGGTTTTCTGTTAGCCTCATTATTTACTTTTGTGACTTTAAACTGTGCCTAATAAAACAGTGAAGTTAAGTTGAAGGCCTTACCGGACTTTAATATATGTTTTGGGTTTTGGGTTATTTTGAGAGACTACGGGTCATCACATAATCTTTACATGTATGTACATATAAATGTCTCAAAATCGGCTTGTGCAGTTTGTCTAAATAGAGCAAGGGTTCACTTTCTCATGGTGACATCACATGACGTATTGAGACTTTGTTCCCTTCGCTAAACCGGGTGTGGGCATGGCCAGCGTGTGATGCATCTGGCTCGTGGGCTGGGAATTTGACAGCTGAAATAGGGAATCTTGACAAAATTCAGGTTCATTCAGAAGTTGTCAGAGCTTCATCACTTGTAGCTTTCAAGAAGAGACTGGACTGTCATCTGTCAGAAATCATGTAGGGTCTCCTGCTTGGGTGAGGGGTTTGGACTAGATGACCTACAAGATCTCTTCCAACTGTTAATCTGTAAAATAGAAATGTGCTACAGTGGTAGCTCAGGTTTTAAGGTATGACAATGATGCCCAAGATTAGCTTCTTACAAAAGACAGATATTTATTTTAGGGATGGGCTTATTGGATATTAACTAGGCTAATGCAATTTAAGCTTGAACTTTATGAAATTTTGCATTTTGCAATAATTCTTTGACACTTCTAATTTAACATGCTTTAGATACATGTAATAACTTGAAAGTCAGCTTGCTTTGAAATACAACTTTGAAATTTATTTTCTGTATTTATTGATATTCTTGGATTGCTATAGCACTTCTGCAAGCATGTTCATTTCTGCTTTAAACTGTACTATGGTCTTGACCAGAGGTTAACTATAATAAACGGGCCTTAAATATTTTAAAGCAGTGTTCACATACAAACAAAATTTCTACAGGTGGTCATTCTATCCCTTGTCACAGGTTATCATTTTTTTAATATAGCAACATTTTGCTGTGGAATAGCGGAATTTGGAGCTTCTGTCAACCATAATATAACTTACATAAAATTGATCACCATGACTAAGGAAATTCCTGAATAATGGGTGAAGTAGCGGTCATCTCCATTCAGATTAAAAAAAACACAAAGTGAAAAATATGCTCCACAGAGTCAGTCATCCTACATATATGTGGACATTGCTGGAAAGTTCTGGAAAAGCTATTAAAGGGAGGGAAAGTGTTAAAATTAGTGTTAAAATGACCCCTTATAAAAGGATGTCTGTAATGGAACTAACGGAATATAAATTCTTTACAGGTGCAAAATTCACTTAACAATTTTTTCACTTAGCAACAGAAATTTTGGGCTCAATTGTAAGTCAAAGACTACATGTAATATGGCTCATTTTATACTGTACCCTTATATTTCCAATCCATTTTCTAATTAATTTGTAGGACTTATCCAAGCTCAGAAACTCAGGAGACAGACTGACTAGGAACATTTTATTTAGCATCCTATATCTAGATTTAATGCATTCCCCATAATTAGGGGAATGAAGCCAGGATGATCATTAATCATAAAATCCGAATTCACTGCCAAGACCTAGTCTTCATCCTGGGAAGCCTTGCATCTACTCTCAGTGCTGCACTGGGTGTTATAAACTAGGATTTCAGAAATCAGATTGATTTCTTTTTTAAATACAGTACAAAATTGAAAATGTATATCAACTGTACCCAGACAATAGTTGGGCATCAAACTTTTTATGGAACAAATTGATAATAGAAGTTGATAAGAATGTAACAATTCAAAGAATTCTGCAAAAGCAATCCCAATCTTTAACTCGTCTAATAATGATATACAGCACAATAAAGCTCCCCCCCACCGTCTAGACACAACCTTGTGTAAGATTCATACCAAAAACACAAGATGAAATCTATTATTTCTCGTAAGAATGTTTCTTGGGAAATAATTTGGAAGTTAATGTTCAGTAAGATAGATAACGGTAAAGTTCAAGGAATATCCTTATTTTGAAATTTTAAATTACCAAAAAAATCCTGCATCTTTGATGTGAATAATGAATACTTTATAACTGTCAGAGAACAGGTTCATTAAATCACAATACACTATTGAAATAGTAGGAAGGGACTTAATAGTGTCCTCACTCCCACACTCTATGTTGTACTGTATATAAACAATAGTGTTGCATGGGCTTTATATAACATTGATGTCAGGAATTGTATTTTTCTCTATAAAATTATGAAATTATTGCAATGTTTAAAACATTGGACATAAGGTGAAGAGACCCAGATACAAATCTCAACCATAAAACTAACTGGATTATTTCTTAGTCCCGTTTGCTGCATAGAGTAACTTACATTTGGACAGGGAGGGGGAACCTACATGTAAGTTGCCTTGAACTCTCAAAAGAAAAGGAGTGTGATGAATATAAATGTAGGTAAAACAATAAACTCTAGATAAAAAGATGACTGGCTTATTCGGAAACATTTTTTCCACTATAAAACAGATACTGTTTTTTTTTAAAGGAGAATAGGTACATTTAATGTCAACATTAAGGCAGTAATTATAAAAGTCATTAAGAACATAAAAGCATCCATGAAAATGCTTACTGTGCAAATTGCTAAGTATGCCTGCAGTATTGTCTAGAGAACAAAGTGCATCTACAATTTGTCATATTTGAGATTGCAGCACTAAGTTGCATTAGTGTGTGTCGAAAGGGCTTTCCAACACTTATTGTAAATATCTTAAAATAGAAATGTGGGAAAACATGATTTCAGTCATCAAGGTAGTGATAGTGTTGAATATTAATTGTAGAAGATAGGAATGAAATATATGAGACACTTGTAAACACAGATAACGAATCTTTAGAGAATTGAATTTATGAGTTATTTTCCTTGTACCTATCAAAAGAATGATGCAACATGCTGTGAGTGGTTTTCACTTGTCTTGCTAAATTGGACTATATTCCTGATGTAACTTTTCTCCCCCTCTCCAGTTGGCCAGGGTAAGCAGAAGAGCCCTAAGAATTCATCTCTACAGACCAGGACTTCTAAGGAAGTACAAGCAGAAACAAAAACACAAGAGTTGACGCAATACAAAAGAAAATGTGAAAACCAAAGTGGAATTATCCAGCAGCTGAAGAAATGTTTGGCAAACAGCAATAGGAAATTAGAAGCATTAGCTCTTGTGATCCAGCACTTTCAATCTGAGGTAAGGTTTCATGTCAAATGTATACATGCTTTATTTATTGAAATCTAGATGCAAGAGAAAAACTCCAAATTAAATGAGAACCCTAAATGAACAGTACAATAACTCAGATTACATTTCCAGGGGTATCTGGATATTGACTTCCAATCCCACTTCATTTGATATACTGTATATAGACATGCTTGTCAAGTTTGGAATTCCAGTGTGGACTAAACTTAAGTTTTGCTTAACTATTTAAATTTAAGACTGTGACAGTAAGGGCATTTGCAGAAGGGCTTCTGATCTGGGCAGCTGGGCAAATCCCTAGTGAGAGATGCAGTTCTGCAGATACTCAGGCTCCAAGTCATTTAGAACAATAGAAAACATTTTAGTTGCATTATGGACATTAATTTGAGTTATACAAAATAAAAGTGGGATATAAATTTTAAAAATGAACAAATAAAAAAAACTTTGTTCCTGATATGCAGCTGCGAAAAGAAATCATACAATTTCTGTATTTTGCCCCATTAGCAATTTGTGGACATGTTTATGCAACATAGAGCACATTACAATAGTCAACCGAGGTATGTACAACTAAGACAATGTTTCACTCATTCAAGAAAGATTGTAGTTGGCAGTTCAGCCATAATTGTACAAGCAGACTACTTGTTGCAACTACTGATTGCAAAATCCAGTGATTGATGGGGAACAAGGAGCACTCTCAAATTGTAGAAATATACCTTGAATGTTATAACCCTTTCCAAACAACTTCATCTCACTCCCAGGAGTCCAGCCTTTTCTTTATAAAAAGCAAAAGTCAAATCAGATCAGATTTTCTCTATCAGCCTCACCTCTGTCTTGTCTGGATTTGATAGTAATTTGTTTTCATCCACCCTGATAGCATGGTTAAATAACATTGGGGTTATTGATTGCTTCCTATGAGTTAGAAAGAAAAGGGCAATTGCCGTACTTCCAGAGAGTTATAATGTAATATACCTGGAGAATGTATTGTCCTATGCCCAATTGAAGTCTCTAAAGAAAATAGCTGCCCTCTATGTTTCAAAGAGCATGGAATATTTCAGTGTGATTGCAAGTAGTCTAATTCATAATGTATGTATGTTTAAAACAATACAAGCTTGGAGATTTTGTCATGGGTGTTATCAAATGATTAATCACAATATTGAGAATTATAATTAAATGATTTTTTAGTTGTAATTGTAAATGAAATACTGTGTAGTTGCATGGTAGTACAATTGAAGTACCTTTATCTGAAGCCTTAAAGCAACTGTGTCTCCCAGAAAGCTTGCCTGTATTTCAAAGACTATCCTTGGTTATATGGAGATGTGGGTGTATGCATTGCTGCTTTTTTTCATTGGTGGTCCCATGCATGGACAACTGGACACACTTTTGGAACAGCTTTGTATGCCTTCTGGAAGAAAAAGCTACTTTGGCACTTTGAAGACAGGCACTTTGCTCTTGTTATCACACACTGTGCAGACTTCTGTCAAAATACTGTAACTCCTTTTGAAGCCAAAAGCTCAAATTTGGGATAGGATGCACTATGCATTTCAGGTAAATCAGTTTTCCACCATACGTATATATCCTGCCCAGCTAGTGGGTTACCCTTTGTTAACCTTGGGTGACGTTGAAAAGCTGAGCTGAGTTAGACTTGGTTAATATCTGGTGATTCTTCAGAGCTTAAGACTAAACTGGGTAGTTGAAATCCATCTAGATGAAGGAAATAGCAGAGTGTTTTGTATTGTTGTATTAAATGGGACATTACTTTTATATTTGTCATGTTAAATCTCAAATATTTTCCCTTGCTCTTCTTCAAAGAACAGCAAGCCTAGGTGTTTCTGAAGTGGTAGAAACTCGTTATTTCTTAGTATATGACTGAGCATGAGCAAGCACTACATTTCTGTAAATACCAGTTTAAAAACTGCATCAGTCATTCTACACCTCTAATGAAGTAAACTATAACTCAAGAAAGCTTATGCCTTTTAATAACTCGTTAGTTGGAAAAGTGTTATTAAGACTCCTTCTGACTTAATGTTGCATAGTATCCTATTTTTTTTTTTAACTTCTCTTGGATTTGTGAAAATGAGGCAGCTAAAACCATTAGTGCTTTTTTCATGTAGGACATTGATTTCCTTTAACCTTGAATTAATGTGTTGCATCTTTATAAGTCACAATTCAGTTTTGAAAGCTAGTTGTAGCTTTTTAATTTAATTCACCATGCCAGTATCATGATATTGTACATTGTAAATCTGTTTAGTTTGCCCAAATATTTTAACATAATTTTGCCCAGGACATCATTATTACACAAGTCAACAGATGACCATTTAAGTGTCAAGAAGAAAAAAAAATTCAGGAAAAATTACCACTTTTTAAAGACAAATTGTTGCTGGAAACACTTGTTTAAAAAGTTATTTCTCATGTTACCATATCTTTAAAAGAACAAGTGTTGAATCTTCTACTGAAAAAGTTAATGAGGTCATAGTGTAGCATTAGTGACACTTCTGTTGTCATGGTAACTGATGTCATAGTCTTTTCATTACCTTAACTTGAGGGAAAGATTGAAGAAGGGCCATTGTTGCTTAAACATACTCTTTTAATTAAATCATGGCTATAAAACTGTCCAAATGTAAATGCTTACTTCTTTGAAAAGCCTTTTAGGAATATATAACAGCCTCTTCATCAAGAAAGAGCATGGATCTGGCTTTAATCTTGAAATTATATACGTCAGACTGCTGTGATTAATATTAAAGGCCCATGAATTTATTGAGCTATTCAGTTTTCATCGTGTGCACTTCATCAATAATTATATTACAGTTCATGGGTTGCAGACTTGCAAAACTCTGCCATTCCTTGGGATTTGATCAATTAACTATTTTGACTGCCCTATCTAGCTGCAAGAAAGAAGTGGTAAGTCTCTTCATGTACTTGGGATTGTTTTTTTACTACTATTATTTTAAAAGAGGTTACTGGAGCAGTCATTAAAAATAGGCCATTTGTGCATCTTTCATCATTTTTTATTCATATATTTCAACCTAGGTTTCTCGTTATTATGTAAGGGAACAAAAACATTCAGTGTTTGTTCATACACAGAAACAGAAATCTAACCAAACATAATCAGTAATAGTTTAAGGATCTTAGACAAATGCAGATGTACTTTGTTTACATGTGATATGACAATGCCTTTTACACATGAGGAAAAAGAAAACTAATTGTCCATTTCTATCATAGGTTATCTGATGATAGAATGTGGTATCTCTATAGCCTCCTAGTGTTGAAGCTGAATAATAACACACAGCCAATAGCAATGAAGCTATAGGAATAATATTGGGTTTCCTTCAGATAGATATTCCTGCTGCCAATGATATTTTCTTCTTGACAGGATAAGATGGCCTTTAGCCCTTTCTATCCCATTTCTTTTCAGCAAGATCCAGCAGATTTAGTAAAAATAGATAGAAGTAACACGGGAGTTAACAGATCCAAGTATGGGAAGAAGAAAAGGTTGAGTGGTTTTGGATTGCTTTGCTAAGGTCGGATTGATTCCCTTTAATTGGGAATGAGCATCTCCTTTAGTTTGATTTGCAGAAATTGCCCCTTCCACAGTGTTTTTTTCAAACAAAATACCTTTTGTCATTTTATTGTCCAGTAGTTACACTGTGGTAGATAGTTGTATAGATTGTGAACAAGGCTAATTCTGTCTGTAAAAATGAAGCCATTAAATTAGCATTTTGCCTCTACTTACAAATTGATACAAATTGAAGTTACTGGTTGTTAAGTGAATCGTGGTCATTAAGCGAATTCAGCTTCTCCACTGACTTTGCTTGTCAGAAGCCAACTGGGATGGTCACAAATGGCAATCACATGACCCTGGGACAAATGCCAAAATAAGACTATTTTGTTTTTATGTGAATGTCTCTATCTCATTTATTTTAAATGATTTGCCCTTTGCTATTAATCTGCTCATCCATACAAACAGAATATAATTTGACTGTGTTTTATTTACTGTATTTCTTAATTTCCCAGTCACTACAGTTCTGAATATTAGTTAACAATTCTGTTGACATCCATATCATATCTATTCTGGACCATGATAAATGTCTATTTGAGCAGAAGGTGTATTGTTTGGTTTTAGCATTTCTTTCTCTCCATGTATCTTTTAAGTTTATTTCATCTACCATTTTAAAAAAAGATTTAGGGAGGGTGTTTCTGTTTTGCTTTATTGTTTTCTGTGCTGTATAGTCCAGTTTATTGTCTACAATTCCATTAAAATCTCCCATCATAACTATATTAGCATAGTCCAGTTCAATTATTTTCATATGTAATTTTTTATAAAATTCTTCTTGATTGTCATTCGGGGCATAGATTGCAATCAGGAGTGTTTTTATATTATTGTCCATTATTTCCACCATTAGTATTCTTCCGTCGTTGTCAGTATAAATCAATTTCGCTGGGATAATATCTTTAATGTATAAAACCACTCCTCTTTTCTTGCATTGTGTCAAGGAAGTAAATATTTTCCCTAATTTTGGCTGTATCAACAATTGTTCATATTGCTTTTTAATATGTACTTCTTGTAGGCAGATTATATCAAATTATAATTTCTCTAATTTATGGAAGGTTTTCCTTCTTTTAACAGCTGAGTTAAGTCCATTTATATTAATTGTAATCATTTTTTTCTCTTCCATGGTTATATTTTGTAGTTAGGTTTAACAGCTCTCGTAGATCTTGGTTCACATTGTTCTTTGGTTTCCTCCTTTCCACCTACTACTGCACCTTCTTCTTTTTCAGTCGTCATTTGGCAGTCCTCTTGGAATTCAATTAGTGAAATTTCTTTTTCTGCCTCTTCCTCTTTCCCTCTAAAAAATTCTGTGTAAAATGATTCAGCTTTCTCAATTGAGTCAATTCTATATCTCTGTTCTTGCCATGTAAACATTAAACCTTCTGGAATCAGCCATCTATAATTCACCTCTTTTTAAAGTAGCATTTTGGTCAGGAATCGATATTCTCTTCTCATCTCTCTCACTCTTCTGGGTACTTGTTTCAAGACCACAATCTCCTTGTCTTTGTATTTCAATGTTTTCTCTCTTGCCACTTGCAATATTGGTGTTTTAATGGCTTTCTTTGTAAATCTGATGTGAACTTCTCTTGGTAACTTTCTCATTGCATATCTTGTGAAGACTCGATAGACCTCATCTATTCCATCCATCATCTTCTCTTCAGTTATTTCCAAAGCTTCAGCCAATATTTCTATCATTGTCTCAGCTAGGTTTTGTCCCTTTTCTTTCTCTATGTTTTGGAATCTAAGATAAAATTCTGATCTGTCCATCTCCCATCTCAGAATACCACTTTTATCTTGTTCAACCACAGTTAATCTGTTATCAATATCTCCAATCTTCTTGTCTCTTTGTTTATCTTCTTCTTCAATTTTTTGGAATCTCTCATCGTACTTCATCATCATTTGTTGGATGTTCTCCACCTTTTCATTGGTTTTCCCTGTTTTTTGTTCTCTGTTCTCTTTTCAATATTCTCTGTTCTTGTTTGAATATTTTGAATTCCTTGCATAATCATCTACAGGGTCACTTTTTCTTGTTCTTTTTCTTGCTGTAACATTGTCTGTATTGAACGCTGTCCTCCAGATGGTGGAGAGGAAGAAGTAGAAGTTGAGGAACCAGGGGCTGTTAATTTCCTACTCATTTTGAGCATTTCAGAATCTTCAGGTTCTTCTAGACCTTAATCCAATTGCGAAATAACCGATTGCAATTCCAAATAAAAATAGTAGGAAAAAAGAAGCCAAATAGTAATAATAATAAAAAAAGAAAAAAAATTCTTCAGGTTCTTGTATACCTTAATCCAACTTATTGGTTAGATAACAGTAAAAATTCAAAGATGAAGGAAAAGACCATAAACACACACAAAAAAGAAAAAGTTGTAAAATCCTAAAAAAGGCGGAAAAGTGAAAAATAAAAAGCTAAAAAAGAGAAAGGGAAAATTCTTCAGGTTCTTCAACACCTTAATCCAATTAACAGGTCTCAAATATAAAAGGATGCATAAGAGAAAAAAAGAAGGCCAGAAAAATAAACAAAAAGAAAAAAGAAAAATAGCCAATATGGAAGGTAGATGGAAAGACAAAAATACCAGGAAGGGAGAGAGAAAAAAAGGCTACTCCCTTAAAAAGAAAAGGAAGGGAATCATTAATACTAAAGCTTTTCCTTTAAAATAAAGAGCAAGCGTAGAAATTTAACTTCCAAAGACAAGAAAAAAAAGAACAAAGACAAGTTCCAAAGGGCCAGAAATCCAAATAGCTATTACAAAAAGTAAACTGATGAGGAGGGGTAGTGCAGCTTAGAAAAAATAAAAAGAGCACACTGCACTTTGTTTAATTATCCAAGGCTCTTGTTATAACTCTCTTCTCCAGAGACTTATCACCTTTTCTTTTCCTATAAGCTTCCATACCAGATTCCAGCTGTTGATAGAAACCCAGAAGAGCACCTGCAATAATACTCTCCGATGCTCTTCCCTCTATCTTATCAAATAGCAATGTCCTTGAAAAGAAGTCTCAGTTCTTTCTCAGCTTTGTCTGGTCAAAAGTGAAATAGAATATTTCCAAGCCTCTAGTTGGCAGTGTTACAAAATTTCTTTTGCTTTCACTTTCACCCTCCTTTTCCAAGCAAAATATAATAAGAATTAATTAAAAAAAGAAAAGATATTTTAAAAAAAATAACTAAAAGGGAGTCTCTAGCCTAAAATATTATAAAATCAAAAAGGATAAAAATAATAGATAAAAGAAGAGAAAAAACCAGTCCGGTTTCAAAATATAAGATCGTGTGTAGAAAATCCAGCAATGAGAATAAAAAAATAAAAATATTACTTTGACATTCCTGTTTAAAATCGCCGCTTAGTCACTTCTGTCAAAACTTTTACAGATTCTTTCTTTTCCTTAGGGTGTCCTTTCAAATCTTAGAATAAAGAAAAAATTCTCACCAAACCGGCACACTCTCTCTTTCCATTCTCTTTCGTTTCGAAGCTGTCCCAACTTCAGCAGCTTTAATGGCTGCCTCTTTGCCGCTGGCAAGAAGAGCTTCTCCTGGATCTACCAGGGACTTTGCAGTATCCCTGGGATCAACAGGATGCGCTCTTTACTTTCACCATCTCTCCGGGACTGTTTAGATCCGATTGGACCGTCCAGGAGCAAAGATATCGGCAGCGATCTCAGACCTCCAAGATCGCATGCCGTATCGTCGCGACGCCAGCTCCGCCCTCTCCAGTAGAAATGTTTTTATGGGGGAGAGGAGGATTGCAAACTAATCCTGGGATATTACTTTGTTGTTTTAACCATTCTGACTTTTTGTAATGGTATTTTGTTTTGCTTAAATCAAACTATGAAAGGGGACTTGTATGGCAGAGTCAGTTGTGTCAGAGTCAGTTGTGATTAGAGCAACCTATAAATCCTGTAAAATAACTGATAGTGAATCACAAAATTATATGCTTCTGATCCTGAGGCATAAGGGTTCTCCTGTATTTTGCATAATGTCAATAATGAAAGAAATAGGTGGAATTATTATCTCCAACAGAACCTTTAAGATGTTGAGGGGATTTCCCTTCCCTCCCCCACACACTTTAAAAATGGAGGATGATCAGTTTTTTAAACTCCTTTCTCCCAGGCCACTATGTTGGCGCACCTCCTTGCTAAACAGCGGTCTGCTAATTTAATTTAAATTACTGTTAAATTAATTTTAAAGTTCCCAGTTATTATAGCAATCTATGAAGCATTCATTTTCATACTGCTCCATTCACAGCACTGCCTAGGTTTTCCTTAAACAAATAGGGGTTGTTTTAGGGGTCCTTTGGTTGCTGCTCAGATGATCCATCCAATAGCCACTGATAGGTTGGATTCTATGTTGGTTTCTTTGAGCCACTTGGAGTTGTTTTGGTCAAATTATAGTATTTGATTCAATGGTTTTGATCATCTGACTTGTTGGCCTTCTAAACAGATGGTTCTTTTTTTTTTAACATAAATTCTTCTTAGCCTAAGAAATGGAACTCTGTTCCTAAACAGTGAGAATTGTTGCTTTTACCAAGAATTGATAGGAGCTCCTGATTGACTAATCAGTTATCAGATAGTGGATTTCTCTTAATGTGAGTTTAAACTAATTTGTAGTTGAATAAATATTTCAAAAATAACAAATATGTTCACAAGGTGGGGCTTTCTCTTTTGTCTATTTGCAAAGTAGTTCCTGTGTCTTGAATGGAACTACCTTATTTTCTTGTACACACTAAATTTAGACTGTTAATAAAATTAAGATATATAGGATTTAGAATATGCATACAATCCTCCTTTGTGCATTCTAGTCCATGTAAATAAGTCATCAATATTTAATATTGCCTATATATTTCTCAGGAATAGAAGCAGAGAAGACTTAATTATTTGCCAAATAACATAAGTTTTATGGAACCACCAAGACTAATTAGTTTATATTATAATTTTTCATGGATTATAGTGTGATCTGGGACAACCTATTCAAAAGATTCAGAGTCAATAAAAGCCCACTCTATTAATAGCCCTAATGCAATTGCAGAACTCCCGTGCTTTGCAATGTTCTGCTTAAATATTCAGAATAAATACCGATGCAATATATCGCCTGATTTTGAAATAACAAAGCACCATATTAGTCCTTTAGAGAAGAAAAAAGATTCTTGGTGGCCAAACTCACATACTAATCCAGACAGTAAATGCCTGGATAAGGACAAGCCTCTTCTGTTTTCCTGGCAACATTTTCAGAAGTGGTTCGTCCTGGCCTCCTTCCTAGGGTGGAGAGAGAATGACCGGTAGCCTAAGGTCACCCAGCTGGCTTCATACCTAGGACAGGACTAGAACTCACAGTCTCTTGTTTTCTAGTCTGATGCTTTAACCACTAAGCTACACAACCTAGAGCCAAGAGTATCCATGGAACTGAGGCTAAAATATTGAGTGAAGGCCCTGAAGGCTCTCTTCACTTTGCTGTACTCCCACTGACCCAATGAGAAACTCCTGAAAAGATTATATCACTTTTATTTGCTGCTCTATGCTCAATAGAGCAGCACAACAAGCATAAAGCAAATTTTATTAAAGTTTCTTTTTTTTCTTCCTTTCAGCTCACATCATCTCATTTCCGCACCAGCCTATCTAATAAATTAAGAGTAAAAGCCTAGAATAACTAATTCAGAAAAGCTAAAAATAAAACCCATTATCTATAGCGGTGGTCAGGAGGATGTTTTCCCTCCCTCCTTTCCTCTCCCAACCCCCCTCTCTCTCAACTGATATTTGAGTAAGTGGCAATCGATCTTAGTAATGTCTGGCTCTCATTTTTCTGAAACGAAAGAGCTGTAGCTTTAAGTAATCACTAGCTTCTGGTGCCAAGTGCAGAGGCTGCAGTGAGTGTGTCTCTGTATTGGGAGAGACCAGTAGAAGGACTACGGTAAACTGCAAAGCATGATGAAGTCAAGCTGAGGCAGTGGCCAATGGAGTGTGACCTGGTTGTAAGTTAAATGTGGCCCAACCAGTTTGCTTTGTGGTATCGCTTGCCACCTGTACACTCCTGCCTGCATATGCTGGGGACGGAAGACAAGCTGGGGACAGAAGCTGTACGATGGGCTGCTCTAGCAGCAAAGTGTGCTTGTATTTTCCATGTGCTGCAAAAAAGGTTGGTGTTTGTTCTGTGGTGTTCTTCTGGAATAATGTCAAGGAGTTTTCAGCAGTGGTTTTCTGCAAGCAAGGTGAAATGCTTCCTGCAGCAGGGAGCTTGCATTTTGATATCTCTGCAACGTTCAGTTCTCAAGCAGGGATTGCATGAAGGAGGCAGAGGGTTCATTGCGCCTTATAGATTTGGGGGGTGGGGGTGGGGTGCTTGTTTTCTGTAACTTGTTCAGTAGTTGGAAAGAGGCAGAAAAGGATGTGGATTCTTTTGTGATGTTCACCAACTTTAGCATTAAGAAAAGAATAATCTTGGTTAAGGGAATGTTTTGACTGAAAATGTGACACACAGTGTTGCTTTGTAATTGGGCTTAGTAATCTATAGAAGACTTGGGCTCTATTTACCTTTGTTATAAAGTACTTTGTACTTTGTTTTTCACTCCTGTGTGGCCCTCAAAGTTATGAATAAAAGGTCCTACAAGTTTGTTGAATGCAAGTTAATTTAATCCTAAGAGTATCCACACTTAGCCAGAAAACTAAGCTCTTGCTGACTTTAAAGTACTTAACAAGAGGTGAAAACCTTATTTAAACACATCTGCTTCCTTATCTCAGAACCTTCTGTGTTTTTCCAGTGTTAAAAAGCTGTTATCATGGATGTTTCGTACTTGGCCTCTCCCCCCTCCCAGCTCCTGTCATTTAGCAGATAGTCCATAAATATAATAACTGAAAAGAATTTCCCACCCCCCAATAACATTGTATGTATCTCTGCTGTGTTTTCCCCACAGAGAGAAGAAGTGCTTTCCCAGCGTAAAGAGTTATCACTGGAACTTCTCAACCTTCGTGGAGATCTGGGTAAGTGTTAATCAATGCTATCCTCCTTCCTTTTTTTAAGTGATAAATTGAGCAACAAAACTGGGCCATAAGAAGTCATAGAATTGACTCAGCACGTTCAGACCCTCTCCCACTGATCCCACTTCATTCTGTTCAGATCTTTGTGGACTCCATTTTTCCAGATTCTTGATTGTATGACCCTGAGCTTCCAGAGAATTTCCTCTGGAAACATATATCTGATGGTCCAAACATCTATTGTGGGGAAAGTGGGTGATGAGATAGGCTGTGCAAATCCATGTTTTTCTTTTGTTGTTGTTCTTCTTTACTTTTTGTCGGTGTCTAACTTTGGCAACTTAAAGAGCTGTGGACTTCAACTCCCAGAATTCCCCAGCCAGCCATGCTGACTGCAATTCTGGAATTGAAGTCCACAAGTTTTAAAGTTGCCAAAGTTGGAATAAATGGTATAACAAGTATTATTTTACCTCTTCATACTGAGGAAACAATGGTAACATGTGCTGTATTTGCTCCCAGCCTGTTCACAGTGAACTAAAATTAACAAGAAACAAGAAACTAAAAAAAAAACATCACTTAAACTAAACGGACTAACTGCTTCAAGGCAGAGAATCATAAAATTCTTACAGTGATCCAAAATGAGATCCAGCTTAAATGTGCCAGAGGAGCATTTCATCTTAACAAACAGTTTTAGAATATTTAATGTTAAGTCATAAGCTGACATTATGGTAACATTATGGGTAAGAGAATAAAATTGGTTTTGCTTTATATCTTACCTCTGTCCTTGTTAGCCGGCCTCAGGCAAGTTGCTGACAATTTCAGAATACAGAACTGGGACTGGCCTATTTTATGGATTAATAGAATGGGGCATTGACATCACATATGTGAAACACTTAAGCAATTTGCTTTATAAGTTGATTGACATTCAATCTGTGAAATGTGACTATACGTACCTTCTAATTATAGATATTTTATTATGAGAGTAATGACTACTAGTAACTTCTAGGCAATTTTAAGCAGTGGTTATATTTTTTATCATTGTTCATATGACTTTCTCTAACTTGATGTCTCATTGCATATGGACTACAATTCCACCATTTTTGGACATATGGCTGAACCTATTTGGAGTTAGCAAATCTGGAGAGTGACAGATTCAAGAAATGTTACTGCATATCTAAGATGATTCATACATTATCAATTATTGGCACTGAAAGCTTACCCTTCTAAAAGTATACAATAGATGAGATAAAGAAGCTTTCTTTTGCCTTGGGTCATTAATATAATGAAAAGATTTTTATGTAAATCATGCATAAGCATAAAATTTTTAAGGGGATTATTTTTCAAGTGGCAGTAATACAATTATATACATGGGAGAATTTAATGTTGGCTTTGCTAGCTAGACATGGTTTCTTATTGTTTCACTTTGTACCAACAGAGTATTGTGTGTTTCTGTTGGATCTTGGAGGTCATCAAATAATTTAACAACCAGTTATTTGCACTAATGATTTCTTCCAACAACCAGTTCACCAAACTGCACAGAAAGTTAACAACTGGTTCTCCTGAACTGGTGCGAACTGGCTGAATCCCACTGCTGGAGGTCATTCTCTTTTCTCTTATACCCTTGCCCATTGATAATATAAAGATGTTGACCAACAAACATTGCCCAGTTTTGAGCAATGGATTAAGCATTAGGCAGGGATAGCAACTTTTTTAAAAAAACCAAGTCCTTTCTATCTTTTGAAAAAGCCAGATTCTTTGAGACCATTCTGAATTACAAAATGAACAGCAAGAATGGCACAGTTGGAGTGTGTATGTCACCTTTGATGTGTCACGTTTACATGAAGAACGGGAATTCCAGACTGATGGAAAGAAAGGGGATTTTTTTTCACTTGTGAATCTTACCCGTGAATGAAAATTGGAATATCTTCTGCTCACCTGAAAAGATCTTACTGTGCACAACAGCACAGCACCTATTTCAGTGTTCTCAAAGTAATTGATTCTGACAGTCCATTTTATTTATGTATTCATTCAGGCATTTATATGGCTGCCTAACTCAAGTCATGTGATTCTAAGTGGCATACAAAAATGAACCCATAATCAATTTAAAAACATAATTCATTAAAATGTATTAAAGCTGTAGGTTGGCTATTAGAGTGAAATCTTCATCATTTGTGGACTCAACATCTGATCCCCAAGGCCCAAGGAAAGCTTAGGTGTCTTCCTAAAAGCCTATAAGAACTTTCCTAAAAATAAATGGAAAAGTGTATATGTATTTGAAAATAAATTTTAAAACTTGTACATATGTTCCAATCTAGTCTATGTCTAGTTTTATATACTAGAACAGGTTCTGTTATGTGTGCTTTTTGTGGTTAAATGGTCTCTAATTTATGTTTAGATGTTTATTTGAAAATATGCTAGAATAATGTTTCAAAGGCTTATGGGCCAACTGCAGTCGAATGACCCTAAAAATCCATTTTGAAAACTGGGGAACAGTGGAATACCATGAGATTTTAAATAGCTAATTCTAGTATTATGAGGAATTGCTCCACCTTGCTCACCTGTTTACCTGGTAGAGCTGTTTACATGGTAGAGCTATTTCTTCTCTGCTCTTACACAGTTGGAGTATCAAGGCCAAGGCAAAAGGCTTCAGCATAGGGTGTGATTATATATGTGCTCTGCAATTTGCTGGTGGTAGAAATAGCTAAATGAACTTTATGATCTCATTAAACTAGCAACATGATGCAAAGATTTGAAAATGTATCTTCATCTTAAACGTCAACAAATGCAGCTTGTTTCTGGCTATTCATTAGTCTTAGATATTAAAAGTTATGTCAGTCTTGAAAAAAAAATACTGTTTTCAACTTAGAACCACGATTGAGCCCAAAATTTCTGTAGCCATAAGTGAGATGGTTCTTAAGTGGATTTTGCCCCATTTTATGACCTTGCCACAGTTGTTAAGTGAATCACTGTTAGTAACATAGTTGTTAAGTGAATCTGGCTTCCCCGTTGACTTTGCTTGTCAGAAGGTTGCAAAAGGGAATCACATGACTCTAGGACCCTGCAACCATCATAAACATGAATCAGTTGCTAAGTGTCTAGATTTTGATCACATGACCATTAGAATGCTGCAATGGTTTTAAGTGTGAAAATGGTTACAAGTTCCTTTTTCAGTGCTATTGTAACTTTGAATAGGTCACTAAGTGTACTGTTGTAAGTCAAGGACTACCTATAATTTGTTGAAAGCAGGTGTCTCTTCCAGACCTGGTCTGTATTAACCAATCTACCTCAGGTATAGTGAACGAGTAAGAACAAGCTTTTTTTTTAAATAGAATTGGAGCATTTGATGATGGGAAACAGAATTTTCAAAATGTAACAGGAAGATTTGGACTGAGATTTTCATTTCTCATTGCCGATAGTGCCCTTTAAAAAAAAACCTTTCAGCTAAATTAAAAGAATAAAAATAAAACTGTATGCTTCAAGATGCCACTGCAGTAGATTTTAAAAATGACTGTTTTTATTGCCTGTAATGCTGGCTAATTGAATGTCTGAGCACCTGAACTAATTATACATTTTACCTTGACATAGTGATCATCATTCTATAAAAAAAAATTGCAGGACATTATCATAAAAGAAATAACTTTTATTTTCTGAACATCTGTGGGTAGGTTTGATTTATTTCCTAAAGGAAACAAGTTGCAGTATGAAATTGCTTAAAGCATATTAGATTTTTTTCCTTCATTTAATTAGCATATTGACTTAATGATGCTTATTTTTCCTCAGGAGGACATTTTTTTCAAAGCATGGCATTGTGGTCATGAATGTTTTTGTAGATTTTTTTTTCATTAACAATTTTGAATGTTTTTTTCTCCCTTTTTGAGACTTTAGGCTTTTTTAAAAAAACAATTCCACAACATATGTAGTAATTTTTTGTGCTGATGAAATCTAATAACTTTGCAAACGGTTCCTTTTTGCTTAAATGGCTTAAATTACGTGGGAATTTTTGCACTGGCTGAACAAATCTACCTGTGAGACATCAGGTCTGTGCATACAAAGCTGAACTTCTTTCTGGCTTATTTGAAGAAGAACAGCTGCCCATTCTGGACCCTGGATAATTGTTTTGGTGAGCTAAACCTGCTACTGCTCATCTACTTTCTTTCCCCCGTTGACAAAGCAGGTTAACTATCAGTGATCAACCCTAGTCCTGTGGGCATCAACATTGTAGAAAAGGCATCCAGATTTTATATTTAGTTTGTTTCCTTCTCTGGTATTAAAATTACTTGGAAGTTTTAGAGCCATTAACAAAAGCTTAGTCATTTTTAAAGGGACATTTGTAGAAAGTGATACTGGAAGAATCTGGAAGAATTTGTTTCATGATGTATGTCAGGCTTTGGGATTATGATATATAACGCCATGCTGTGTGAGGTTGCCTACTGCTTTGTGATAACTGGATGCGAATGGTATCCAACACATTTTTCCCATAGAAATCCAAAGAAAATATTCTCATGCTCAATTAGTTTTTGATGTCAATAACAGACCAAGATAAAATGATCAAATGGATTCAGGTAAATTGGAGGTGCTTCTGGACAATAAAGTAGGAGAATAAAGATTCAACAGAGATTAGAGGGGATTATATTCCTGCAGAAGATTCAAGTTGCTGGTTAGCTGGATTAGTGAGTTTAAGCTGTCAATGTGGAAGGCCAGAGTTGACACTGTTTTGGAGGTTTTCTTGTGAAAGAGTAATGCCAAATGCACTTATACTTAGTGTAATGTATTGGGAATGATGTTGGAAGGCAGGAGGGAGAGCCAAAGATAGGACATCAACTCAAGAGAAGAGAGGTGGGAAATATGTGGGAAACATTTCAGAAAAGATGCTCCTTAGTTTTTCAGAGCATAGGAGGGAGGGAGTTTTTCAGAGCAAAAGGAAAGGAGGGAGAAACAATAACAATAGATGTAGCACTCCTGGTTGTGCTTCTTGTCTAGATTACTTTTAGCATTTTCTATTTGGATTTTCTCCTTGAAAAAGTAGTTCGTACTTATAATTGGCTCAAAATGATCAGGTCCTTGACTAACCTCATCAGGTCCTTGACTAACCTCAGTTATAGTTAAAAGCTCTGTTGACTTCTTTTTTTTTTCTGATGGTTGTCCTGTCCTGAAATTCTTTTGCCAAGCCAGATGTCCTTCCTTCTCTAGCAAAAGGTCATCCAGCAACATACGTGTTCTTCTTCCTCTCTTTCCCACCCATTTGTTTTCTGGTTTAGAGAAGCTAAAAAAACAACAAGGCTTTTGTCCAAACTGCAGGTGATAGTTATGTTTTCTTTTTCAGTTTCCATGGCAAATGAAAGATATGCCAGAGGTCTTAATGGAGTAGATAACTAGGAATCATGATCACTGGTTATTAAGCCAAGTAATATTTTCTGTTTCCCCGGTGAAGAGGCAAAAGAATTTCCACAACTCAATTTTTTGGCCTGCAAAAAATCTGACTTATGGACTGGTGCCTTTTGAAATAAATAAGCATAGTTTAGCTTTTTGCATCAGATTTTTTTTAAAAAAAACAACCAACTTTTGTAATGTATTTCTTATTCTTTAATATGCATGAAATTTCATCCTGGAAAGATATGAAAGCATCCCCGAATGATGAAATTGTTTCATGTCCACTTCTTTTCTTCTTCAGGAAGTTGGATCTTTCCAGATGTTTTTGATAATATCCAATAATCAGGTGCAGGCTGACCTTTGCACATTAATATCCCAGCTGGGATGGGAGAGGGGAACTGGCCCATGCAAGCAGCGGGAACACATGCACACCGGCCTGCCACTCATGTGGAGCTGTGCAGGGTCGCCTCTCATGTGGCTCAGTTCCAAATAAGCTACATAGCCCAGTAGTGGGCTGCAGCCCAGGGGTTGGGAACTCCTGTGCTAGACCAATAAAGTGAAATCTGGGCTTTGTTAAGGAAGGCTTTTCTTTCTTTTCTCATCCTTTTCCTTTCTCTCTTCTTTGCTTTCCCTTTTAAATAATTACCAGTAGCAGTGTTATTATTAATATTACATTATCCACACTTTTACAGAATTACCAGAATAGTTTTCCAAAATATAAACTATGCTTTAACATAGTGGTTGCCAACCAGTGGACCGCGGCCCACTGGTGGTCTGCGAGAAAATTTTGGTGATCCGCACAGAAATGTCATCCCCAGAGCACACACACCCCAAAGCAATTAATCTAGGCTGCACGGGAACACAAGGCTGCACCACCCACATGGCCCACAGGAACACAAGGCTTGTGTCAGAACAACACGAGGTAGTGAGAGGAGGGGAGAAAGGGCAGGGGAGACTTGCCTGGCCATTGGGCTACTTCTTTCCTCTTCTTTCTTCTTCTGCTTTTGGCTGCATGCAAGGAAAGCAGCAAAAGTCTTTCTCTCCCCCAAATTCCGCCAGAAATGAGTCTTTGGGACCCTGCAAGGCATCCTGCTCCAAGAGGCTGCGCAAGCAAAGACTCATTTCTGGCAAAGTTTGGGGGGAGGGAGAGAAAGGAAGACTTCTGCTGCTTGGACCAAAATTCCCTCATAAGACATAAATTCCCTCATAAAAATTGTAAAAGAAGAAGAGTAACAAATGATACTAAGATAAAAATGACTAAATTGGCATTAAATCTCACAGGTCAAAATCTAGAAGAATACCTGGCCATTTAAAAGATAACTATATAGATAGTAGGCATCCTCCAAAAAAAGTGCCCCTCCTAGAGATGTAGATTTGTTTTGCTAGCAAATTGTAAGGTACATTTTGCCTGCCTTCTCCATTCCTAACAAGTGAAAATACTGTTTAACTATAGTAATTGAGTCTAGAATTATTGTTGAGATGTGAGATGTGATTGTAAAGCATGAGTCACATGACCACACTGCTTACTGATGACAGTTGCAACAGTATCTGATTAGCATTGTTAAGCCAGGACCTCACATGATTTTGGCTTTCAATTTCTTGATGGCTTCCCCATTGATTTTGATTTTGGAACGCAAAAGGTTGCACATCTTGATCTCGTGACCAGAGGACATAGCAATGGTCAAAAATTTAGGACAGTTGCTAAATACCTGTATTGCAGTCAGGTGGCCATGGGGCTGCAGCAACAAGCAGGAAGTTTGAGGACTGGCTGTAACTACCAGAGCCTCGGTGGTACAGTGGTTAGAGTACAGTACTACAAGCTACTTCTGCTGCAGCCAGCTGCCTGCAATTTGGCAGATCGAATCTCACGAGGCTCAAGGTTGACTCAGTTTTCCATCCTTCTGAAGTGGGTAAAATGAGGACCCAAACTGTTGGGGGCAATAGGTTGACTCTGTAAACCACATAGAGAGGTCTGTAAAAACACTGTGAAATGGTATATAAGTCTAAGTACTATTGCTAAGTGCTATTGCTACCATTTGTTGTTTAGAGCCATTTCAAGGACCGCCTGTACCACAAACTGGCAAATTGTCAGTCCAGTTGCTATCTGAAATAGGTATGCTGGCCATTCTTGTTGACTTCATATACTCACTTTCTGGTAACAAAATGAAAGAAAAAGCATAATTATATTGTAGCTAGAATTTGATGTTATCTTAATTTTGTTATACAAAATAAGCTAATTTGAGAACGTAAGTGCTTTCTCACTCTGAATTTTAGCTCCAAACTATTTTCTTTTATTACCCAAAATAAAGACACACATTAAACCTACTATATCTAGCTAAGTCTTATGAGGGAATATTGTTCGTAACTAAGGTGATTTATTTTAAAAAATTAAAATGTTATTCAAGATTAACTCTTCTCAAACTGAGTATTTTAAGTCTCTTGAAGCACATTTAGCTCCTTATAACTACATAGATATATATTAAACTATAGGGTTGTATTTAGCATTACTGCTGCACCAGAAATATGGAATTAAGAACAGTTTAAAATATAATTTGGTCAGTGTGGAATAATTACCAGAGAACAAAGTTATATATCAGAAGTACACACAATCTTCCATACAGTTTTGAATAGCAGGGCTGCATATTTTGGGGTAGGGAGAACTCTGCTAGGTAAAGAACTTCCTGCTGAAAAATCCTTATGCTTCATGACCTAGTAGTTTCTCCCACCAGTTTCACAAAGATGTAGAAGAACATGACAAAAAAAATGCAATATTCCACATGGATGGATTCCCCAATATTGATTTCTGAATCTGAAACACGGGCTGGGACCACTGCTTGTAATTAGTAGCAAAATCAGATGAATAGTGCTGGAAACTTCTGAACAATTGAATGGATCCCACAAGGCAAGAACATCATTTAGATAGACAGTGTGCTTTCTGGGGAAAAAACACAAATCCTGTTTTAAGCAACTTGATAGCACTGGGAAAGATTTTGCTAGAAAAACTCCATTGCCTTGTTAAACCTTTATTTGAGACGTGTCTTGAATCAACTGTATTGTTTTGGATACAGATGCTATGGCTTTGGAAAGAGTGAAGGATGATTTACATGACTGTTTATGTGGTAGCCCAGACTGCAAGTAGCTTTTCAACTTTTCCAGAAGGGTATTTTTATTAGCTGCTATCCGACCACCTTTTAAACTAGATATGCTTAGGATTAAACCTGGAAATAATTAACCCTTAGTAAATAAACCCTCAGTACTCTATTTCTATCTTCACTGGAAACTTTGTTTGAAATTATTGTGTTGAGTATCTACTTTTGGGGGGAGGAAAAGAATTGTAAAAGCTTTATGCATTTGTGTTTGTGAAACTACTTGATCATAAGAGGAAATTGTTGTTATTTATCATATCCAGTCACTACTACCGCTGCCTGTGAGAAATTGGAGAAAGACCGAACTGAATTGCAAGCAGCTTATGAAGGGTTTGTGCAGAAGCTGAACCAACAGCACCAAAGTGATGTATTGGAATTGGAAGAGCGGCTGAAACAGTTCTACACAGCTGAGTGTGAAAAACTTCAGAGTATCTGCATTGAAGAAGCTGAAAAATACAAAGCACAACTTCAGGTGCAGGTTAGTAGAGCTGGAGTTGGATGGAGCATTTATTTAGCATAATGCTTAATTGTTGCAATATTCTTTAATCAAGGTTTGTTTCTACATTAATGCATTCATTCTGGAAACTTGGCAGTGAAGTTTAAAAGTGTGTATGTAAATATGTAAATCTTCACAGAGTCAACTGTATTATTTATTTTTCAGTAAAGTTAAGAACTTCATTGAAATGCAGCAGCATTCTAGGATGGCCTAGGATGTTGCAAATCATGTTGAAACCCTTGTTAAGCCAAAGGCCTATGAAAAGCTATGGTGGGGTTGTGGAATACTTGTAGATTTAGTTTGTGGATGTGGATGTGTGTGTGTGCATACTTTTGAGTTAGTGTTGATTCCTGGAAACTGCCTGGAGACATTTTAGCAGATTTCTTGACATGGTTTTTGGAAGTGGCTTCCCATTGCTTACTTCCTAGGGTTGAGAAGGAGTGATTGAACCACACTTGTCCCAAAATAAGGATTTATTTTTACACTCACTCACACACACACACACATTCTAAAATATTGTTACTTTTTAGGTTGACAACTTGAATATAACACATGAAAATTTTAAGCTAGAACTTGAAACCAGTCATGCAGAAAAGATAGAAGAATTGAAGAAGGAATATGAATCTTCTTGTTCAGGTAAATTGTCTCATTTCTTTCCTGTGGTAACTAAGGATGTTACATTTAGAAAGATATTCAAAAGCATAACAGAGATATTTTTTTTTACAATGCATACAAGATGTTTCTATTTCTAACTGAAATGTAACCTGGTCTTTTGCTACTGCAACTTAACTTGTAATAAAGGCATGTTAGGGAATCTTACCTCATAATAATAAATTTCTAATTTTTTTCAGAACTCAAGGCTACCCATGAATTAGAAAGAAAGTCACTTGAAGAATCTTTCCATGAGAAGCAAGAAGAACTGGAGGTCTGAATTTTTTTCCCCAGTTTATTAATACATAGACACTTCTATGAACTATTTCAAGATTATATTCCTGCACTATTTGAAAATTTTACCTTTTCCCTTTTAAAAAAATTCATATTTATACTTAGTCCTTATTAATATAACACAGCAGTTTAGTTTTTATTAAACATATTTATTGCTTATGCTGGTTGGTTTAACATATTGTATCACTCTGGTGCCCAGCTAATAGTATTAAGAATCTTAGCACATATTTATTTCTGACTTCTACCAATTTACTTTATTATTCTGATAGTATTTTTTAAAAATGATTCCTGGCTTTATATTAGAGCAGGGGTGTCAAACTCGATTTCATTCAGGGCTGCATCAGGGTTGTGTTTGACCTTGTGGGGAGGTGGGAGACATGGCCAGCTCAACATCACTTGTGTCAGGGCACCTGCAGGGGCTTCCTGCAGTGCTCTGCCAGTGAAAACAGAGCTCGGGAGGGCCACCGAGCTCTGTTTTCACTGGTAGATGCACCACAGGCCAGTCCTTCGCTGTTTCCAGGGCAGCCCTGCCAGCCAGATCTAAGCACCCTGAGGGCGGGATCCAACCTGCGGGCCTTGAGTTTGACATCCCTGTGTTAGAGACTCGATTGTTATATTGGACTGTGTTTAATGTTTCAGAAAAAAATAGCTGAATTACAAAGTGAAAATGATTGCTTAAATGAAAAGCTGAAGTTGGAAGAACAAAAACGAATAGCCAAAGAAAAAGCACACTCTGTAAGTAAGGTATTGGATAGTATATATTGTAAACATTATTATAAATGTAGAAATCTTTCCCCGGACCTCAGGTGACTTCCAGAAGTAATATATTAAAGTAAATATTCACAATAGATGGATATGTATAATAATGATGCTACAGTGCTGTTAATGTATAGATGGATATGTATAATAATGATGCTACAGTGCTGTTAATAAAAGAACAATGAAGTACATTTTTAAAAAAATAAATATTTCACCGTTATCAGGCACTTTTCAGACGGGGTACAAAAACATAGCCCTGAAGCTGCAATTAATTTAATATGTTCATAGAATATAACTATAAACTATAAACTTAGCATATTTTGTGTTGGGTGAGGGAAATTAAGGACTGTGCAAAGCTTGCAGAAGCTTAAGGCACCAGTTTTATTCCTTAAAACAGGTGTGGGCAACTATGGCCCCTGCGCGACCTGTGGACTTCCAACTCCCAGAATTCGTGAGCCAGCATTCTACAGAATTGTACAGGTCATAAAGGGGCCATAGTTGCCCACCCCTGCTTTAAGACCACTGAATCACCACCACCATATCACTCAAATCCTAGTTCTGTCTAATTTAGGTTTTGTCGCTCATCATTCTCTGCAAAAGCTGGCAGGAGGTGTCTGATCCAAGAAAAATACTTTTTCTCCTAAATATTGCAGAATGTTCTATTTTTTTTAATTAATATATTGGACAGGTAACACAAATGCCAAAGCAAAGCATTTTCAGGAAAAAAAAAAACATTTATACCATTTATATGTCAGTGAGTCACTTCAAATGGGCGCATGTTGAGAATACTTAAACTTGCATAGCTGAATTCAAAATATTTATTTCGCACCCAAAATCATAGGGGCAGTGTTTTTGTTTGCAGCCTCATAAAGGTGTGGCTGCTTTAATGACTCTCAGGCAGGATGCTGTGTCCTCCCTCTTCTGCAGCATTAAATGAAAACACAATTGGAGGCATTCCATCATTTTATAGAATAGCGCACAGTGGTTACACGGGCACACTGCTCAATCACTCCTGCTTACAGCAAAATCCCTAAAACCAGAATGTTGCATTTGAGGTATATTTAAGGTTATGAATTCCATTTAGATCTTTAGCTTATGCAGTGCTGCATACCTCAGCATCTGAAAATGATCAGTGTCTTAACCATCTTGATTGGAGGATGATAAGAGAAAATCCAAAATGTAACTTTTGATATGCTGGTACAAAAGAATGGGTAAACTTTTGAGTTCTTATCTGATAAAATATCTGGGTAACTTGAAAGCCTGCATATTTTGTGTCATTTGAGTTGGTCCTAATAAAAGATAGCACTCCGCATAGCTTAATCCTTGAGGAATTACAAAAGTAACATTTATTTGGAATTGGCAATGCATGGATATTTGCAGCCAATACAAATACAATTTTCATAAATTTCTCCATTCCATGCAGGTACTTCTGAAGGGTTCTAGGGTGGTTTGCAAGTGTCTATATTTTTTCCCTATCCATTGCCCACAAGTATGGCGAAGAAAATCCATAGCCAATCACTATATCATACACCTAATTTAAAACACATGGCAGTATTCAGGGGCCTTCCTAAAACATCTCTGTATATAAATTTTCAGAAAAATCCTCAGATTATGTACCTGGAACAAGAACTGGAAAGTTTGAAAGCAGTATTGGAGATCAAGAATGAGAAATTACACCAGCAAGATAACAAACTATTGAAGGTGGAAAAACTGGTAAGCTTTACATTGAAGTACTGGCCTCCAAAATCTCATTTTTGTGCTGATAATGCAAACCACTGAAGTATGAAATTGGGAATATGCACCAAAAATGTTCTCTACTATGGGACAAATACATGTAAATTAGCCTGTAACTAATTTCAGGAAGGAAAATTAATCTTGAGAGAGGATAAGCTTTTAGCACAGGCTTCTGATTCCATTGCACTAGCTAAAATTGAAGTTGCTGGTTCAGATTTCATTATTAGCCAGGAATCTGCAATATGCCTGGATGCCAACTCTGGTGGTTTTCTTTCCACTTCACTCTTTTTTGCAATATAAGCATTGCTGGTTAAATATTACAGATGTAAAATACAGTTTTCTGAATGTTTAAAATATGTAGTATAAATTATTTCTTGCTTTTATACAACTTGAACAAAATGATAATTACTTGGCTTGAGAATTATTGTTTATTAATCAGGAAGGAGAATTATCTTCATTAATTAGCTGATTTTTGAGTTTAAAATATCCTGTCTTGGGGCCAAAAATATTAATCTATAAGAGTCATATTTTTATTTTGCATTTATGGCTTGTTTTTTATTTTGCATTTATGGTTCTTAAAGAACCATGCTATAAGTGTCTGTTCTAATAGACATTGTTGACGAAGACAAAATGTTTAAGCCAAACAAATACTTTAGCAACTTAACAATATAGAAGTTTCCAAATATCATCAAGATATAAAAGGTTATCTAGATTATTGGATACTTGTCCTGAATTTATTTATTTTTTTGTCCTTCTACTACAAATTCTGGGTGGAAACTGGAATTACAGGATGTTTTCCCATCTTCTCTGATGGGTTCTGGTGTTGCTTAGAGCTTACATCTATCTGCTTGATGTCTTTTAAATGGATCAGGTTTTCAGATGATAGTTTTTCACAGCTACAATTATATTTAAATCTCAGCTATCCATACATTTTCTTCTCCTGCCTACTTCCTGCATATACTTCTGTGTACTTTACATGCTGCATAACTGGAGAATATATAATGAACTGGACTATTGCTCTCTTAGAAAGATACCCATGATAAACTGTGAATAAACTGAATCTCTTTTTTTCTTTATTTTTAGATTAAGAGCCTAGGATCAACTAGATCCATTTAAATAAACTGTCTTTTGGGGTTTATTGAAAACATTTGTATTGTAGCAGTTTAAAAACTATATGTAGTGTACTTTGCCAGGGGCGACAGACTGACAGAGTTATTACCACTGTTAGGTACTTTATAAATACACATTCAGGATAACTTTTAAATTGTAATTGACAAAAATGCTTCAGAGGATTAGCAACACTGATGCATTAGAGCAGTATTCCCTTGTGTTGGTCAAAAAAAATGTGCAATTTGACTTTTTATCAAAGGTGGAGAGCAACACTGCCCTGGTAGAGAAAATGAGAAAAGTTCAACAGGAGAATGAAGAATTAAAAGCTCGGATGGACAAACATATGGAACTTTCCAGGTATTTTAAAAGCTCAACTCTAGCAGGCCAATATCTAGATACCTATCCTTCATGGGGGGAATTTAGAACAGGATGCATGCAAACATTTTCCAGAATTTCTTTAGACATTGAGTGACATGTCAAGAACAGTAATTAAAAAATGAACATGACCAGGATGAATAAATATAGTTGCAGTAAATAAACCTGAATGCAATTTAAATTAATTAGAGAAATATAAAGATTCGTCTTATACTTAATTATATTTCTCCTCTGGCCATTTAAAATTACAATTCAGTTATGGTCTAGCAGCCACACTAAAGCTCACTTTAGGGAAGTATGCATTTGACCCTAATATCATAGATATATACAGATAAAGCCATAAAACAAGCTGTTCTAAATCTAGTATAATAAAGTGGGACTAAAATTCAAATAAATGGAGAAGCATCTTTTGAGGGTCAGTATAATGTTCTCTGGGGACTATCAAAAGTTTAAGTTCAAATTTTTAAAAAATAATTTATTTGCTTGTTATCATCTCTTGCACCTGGGAGAAAAATATTTTGTGTGTTATTCCAACTACAGGGCCTCCAGGTTTCATGCTGCATCATTTGGGAGTATAGAAAATTGCTCAGTTTTACCTCCCTTTCCACCTTTAAAGGGCGAAAATGATAGTATCACTTCAAGCTAAGAGGAATGAGAGTGGAGTATGATAAAGTTTCCCAACTTTTTTCCCTGTGAAAAATAGTTATTCTACAAACATCTGAGTAGAAAATCCTACTGCAGTTATTATATTATTTCTCTAATAGTATTACATGTTTCCTCTAATAGATGGACACCAATAAGATTGAAGAAAATGAGAAATAAGTTGAGGATTTCATTGTGCTCAACTAAAGCCTTTATTTGTCCAAGTTTGTAATTTTGAGAGGAGCATAATCTATTAATTCAATGGAGAGTTTGTAAGTTCTGGAAGAACCACCACCACACCAGGAAAGGATGGAGAATTGTCCAGCCGAACCCTTTACAGCAGGGGTGTCCAACCTTGGCAACTTTAAGACTTGTGGACTTCAACTCCCAGAATTCCTCAGCCAGCTTTGTCAAGGTTGGACACCCCTGCTTTACAGCTTGTAAATGTTCTAAAAAAAGAATAAGATAAATCTGTTTGAAGTTGAGGTCTCATTTATAATTTCTCTTTTAAACAGGCAACTTTCCACTGAGCAAGCAGTTTTGCAAGAATCTTTGGAGAAGGAATCCAAGGTAAATAAACGTCTATCAATGGAAAATGAAGAACTTTTGTGGAAGCTACACAATGGGGACCTTTGCAGTCCAAGAAAACTCTCCCCTGGCACTCCACCAATGGCCTTTCAGTCACCAAGAAATTCCAGCTCTTTCTCCAGTCCCACTGTGTCACCCAGATGACACTACTGTGAAGAGACACTCTCCCTTCAAGCATTTCCTTCACACTCTGCAGAACTGAAAACATGGATTGAGGGAGCAAAAAGCTATAAAAATGCAGATGTGCTTCACTGTGTCTGAAATACAACTGGAAAGAACTGCATTGAGAAATATCTATAACATGTTCAAGGTTCAGGAGCAGGAAACCAAACTGTGGTCCTCCTTGTTAAAGAAAAAGGACTTCAGAAATAACTTCTCCAAATGATGTTGCACAAAGCACTTAAAGAGCAAGAAATATCTTGTTCACTTTTGCCTTTTTCACCTAACTCTAGGGAAAAATTGCTCAGGGGCTTATAAATAAATGATTGCAACCTTTAATGCGTTCCTCCTTATAGATATGTTCTTGAGACTCTGGGTGTGTGCATAAATGACTTAGATGCAGCATACCATCTTTGCCATGTATATGATAGAGGATAAACACTGAAGAAATTAGGGTCATATTATTCATGAATAAAATTTTCTCATAATGCATGTTTTATCAAAGTTTTTTTCCCCCTTTCTTGGGATAAAGAAAAACTGCCACTTGTACTATATGTTCTCCGTTATCTCTGTATGTCAGTTTAGTAAACGATTGAAAGGAGATGCTATTTCTGTTTGGTTGTCTACCTGTTTCATTGTGGAAAGTAATGAGTCTGGTCATCTCCTTTCCAGGCATAATTACATTGTACAAAATATTATTTTTCATCTTCTCCACATATATGTCAAAATTAAATTGCTTTCCTCTAGCTATATTATTCAGTCTTTACAAAAACGCACATCAGTGTAGTAGAAAGTTCAGATATACCCACAAACATTTAGTGTCCATACCTACAGGGTCTTATCTGACTCAAAATAGCAGTGCTTCAGAGCACAGGAGGAAAACAATGCAGATGTACTTATTTTAAAAGGAGCAAGAGGCTATAGAAATGTACCGTGTTGCTTTGTAATATACTGAACTGATAATTTATCAATGTGCACTTTACTCAGTAAATGCTATAAGGAGCAGTCCATTCACTACATTCATCAGTAAGATTTATTAACATTTTCCCATTGGCTGCAGAATTCATTACCCTCTGTTTCATTTGATAGGTTTTCTTTGACCTTCTTGAGTTAAACAAAATCTTATTGTTTTGTAATACTTATCTCTTGGGTAGCATTTAATTCTGCATTGCAAATTTAAAAACAGCATAGTGCATGTCTGCTCTTGTTAATGACCTGTTCAGTTTTTATTTTTCTGAGATTTAAAATCTCTTATTTGTACAAATGACCTCTAATACAATTAAAAATGGTCTCTGCTTTCTGATATAGGTGGGATTTTTAATGAATTTGTTATTTAGTGATTAACTGTTAGCCTAAGGTTGGCAATGATCTTTCAGAGATAACCTTTGTCCCTTTCATAAAATTAAAGAAGGGGACCTTGAATAATCTATAAACAGTGAGAACAAAATGTCAAATTAGATACTTGTTTAGAAAGCAAAATGTTGGCTTGAAGGGGGATTTTAGTTATTTTATCATTATGGAAGCATATTATACTTGGTAATATGAAAAATTCAAGGATAAAATGTTTTAATTCTTCATTGTGTATGGAATATTTTACTTGCCCAAACCCATTTAAGGAACAGTACATGCTGTTGTAGCTAGAGATGCCAGCACTTCTAAATAAACCGTTGTCCAGAGATTGATTTGTATAACCACGAACATTTGCTGTAGGCTGAAATTTGGCTTAGAAATATGTCCTGAAGCAATCTATTTCTTTGGTAAGGTCATATTTGATCACATGTATTGAGTGTCAAAAATTAAAATAAATTTTTTACTGCTTTAAAACTCTTGCCTTTTTAAGCGTAAGCAAATCTCTGAAGCCAAAATAATATAAATGCTAACATGAAGTATGTTATGTATATCAGAAGTCTTCCTTCCAAGTTGTGAGTCATTTAAACAGAAGTGGTTTCTATTTAGACTGAGCTTAGAGTTGCAGACATCAGAACAGTAATTTTCAGATTTCAGAAAGCCCTTGAAAAAATGCTTTAATTTAGCAGACATTATGCAGTTGATTTCTCTGGTGTAATGAAAAACTATCTCTTATACCATGATATATGTTGCTATATCTTCCAAGATTCCCAAGGCTAGGGAGAAGAACATAAAGCTTTATTATAAATTTTCACTTAGTGGAGCTTCTTGCTATATTTCAATTTGCATTTCAATTAAGTTGTAGGTTAACTACCAGAACAATGCATATAAACTGATGAAAACATGCAAAGAATCAGGTAAGTTTCAAAAGAAGTAGAATTGCAATCTCTCTGCAGGTTTATCTGATCCCTTTCTACATATAAGTAGAAATATAGGCATACAAAATATAAGATCTTGCAACCTTCCCTCGAATTATTTGGATTCTAGCATTGATCTCATGCATCTAATTTTGTCTCTAAGAATTGGATCTTCAAAGACCAGTGAGAACCAGTCATGGTGGTGAAGATCATATACTCAATCCATCAGAATAGAACTGGAAAGGACCTTGGAGGTTTTCTAGTCCATTTCTTTTAGTATAAATGGCATCCAAATCAAGATCAGGTGGCAGCATTGTGAAATAGCTGAGGGATATATATATATTAGGTCATAGATCCCCACCTATTGTGGATAGTAGTTTCTACAGATAAATATCCCATATCAGAGGATAATAACTTGTAGATATAAAATATTTGCTTTTTGTTGCTACATGGGCTTATATATGCACATGAGTGTGAAGTGGGGAAATGTCTTAAATTGCTGATTAAAAACAAAACAATGAATAGGGTATGAAAATGACTGCAGACATCAGCTCTGAAAAGTGCAGATTCCTTAGGACAGTGATCCCCAACCTTTTTTTACGCCGCGCCCGGTACCGGCATCAGCTGGGCGCCGCGCCCGGCACCGGCATCAGCTGGGCACCGCGGCCCGGTGTCGGCATCAGCTGGGCACCGCCATCTTTTGATGAAACGTGCTCCGGTGAGCTTTCTACCCAGAAAAGCTCACCGGAAGCACTTTTTCATCAAAAAGATGGCGGCGCCCAGCAAGCCAGCGGCCCGGTAGGACTTGTACCGGTGGTTGGGGACCCCTGCCTTAGGAGACAAGATTTCCAAGAATTTGCTTGCCAGTTGAATTTTAACCCTTTTATTAGGTCCAGATAGTGGGAAATTCTCTTTTATTTTCCCTTGTCATTCCCTCCCCCCTTTGCTTATTTCCTTTCTCAAATCAGCTCTTCCTTCATGCCTCGCTTCATCCTGATTTTTTTTCCCTTTGCTGTTTCTATGGAAGAAAGGAGAGAAGGAAAGAGTGTATGCATATACTTATGGAAATAGATTACAAGTCCTCCATAATTTAGGATACAAGGATCAGGATTAGGATATGGAGCAGCCAGTGTAATTGTTTGCATGCTTTCATCTTGTCCATAGAGACAACAGATTCCCTTCTTTATGTCATAAAATATACACGTTTCATCAACAACCTAAAGTTAAATGTTAATTACATTTTAATTATGCATATATAATCAACATGCTGCTGTTCTTTCATGAACGCAGGGCAGAATGGCATGCTTTTACCTTTATTGTGTGCATAGCCCATTAATATGAAGCACTGCAGTAGATTGTAGAAGATGTTGGGAGGGAAAAGTTGAATGGTTCTTCTAAGCAGCCCTGGTGAAGAACATAGATCACCCATTACAGCAGGTGTGCTGGATTTTATGCTAAAAGGTTTTTATGAACTTCTACAAATGGTTTGTGCATTATTCTTGGAATATTGTACTCAACATTTTACAGGAAGGACTGTTGCTTAGCTGAAGATGGTAAAATTGTCTTGCTATAGACAAATTGTTAAATTGTTTTTCATATTTTCCTTAGATAATAAAAGAGACAAATGGCACTGCGAGCATTTTTCCTTTTCATTTGTTGAATTTCAATAAGCAGCTGCATTGTGATTTGTAGTGGTGTTGTAATAGGAGTGAAGAATCCACATGCTAGTTTTTTTTCTCAGCCACAAAAGTTACCTGGGAGATGGAACCAGTAATTCCCGCTCAACCTGACCTATTTCACTGGACGGTTATTGTGGATTGTTAAATCAAAAAGGAGTGTGCAAGAAAGGCAAGGTACAAATGTAAACAATAAATGGTTACATAAATATATTCATTTGCTTTTTTTCAACATTTCTTGTGAGAAATATTATCAGACTATATTTATGCTCATAAAGGAAAATCAGGTTGAATCAGATGAATGTAAAAATCCAATTTTATAATACAAACATCTGGTATGTTTGGAAGATACTTATCCATCTTCAGCTAAGCAATGGTCCTTCCTCCACTGAAGTCCTAAAGCTTTATTGTACTATTGTACTATCCTATTGTACTATCTCAAATATATCTGTTCAAAGCATTTGAGAGAGATGGTTTAGAACAGGGGTCTCCAACCTTGGCAACTTTAAGACTTCTTGTGGACTTCTTGCTGAGGAACTCTGGGACTTGAAGTCCACAAGTCTTAAAGTTGCCAAGGTTGGAGACCCCTGGTTTAGAACATAAATGAAACAGATCTATTCCACCATTAAAACTTATCTGAACTGTGCATGGCTTATGCTGCTGTTTCATTTGCCAGCATGGGTGCACATCCCTGGCTAGTAGTTAAAAGGGAGACCACCCTCAAAAAAATGCCACACTTGTTCACTAGATTGGGAAATCAAGAAGCTAACTTCTGAATTGTTGCCAAGAAAATTATATAGATGTGCCAGCATTTGAGCTCAGTTTGAAAAAGCTGTCTTTTTTTTTTTTTTTTTACAAAAGCAAAGACAAGACAGACCTTGTTTTGCAACCACAAATGGGACCAGTAACCTGGTTGTTAAGCAAAGTGGCCACTATGTGAAACCACAGCTATACTTACAATTTTACTTCAGCTTTCCTTTGCTTTCACACCTGTGAGGGTCATGGATGTAAAGATTGCTGTAAAGTTTTTAATCACTGTTGTAACTGCAAATGGTTGCAATGTGAGAGCTACCTGGAACTGACATGCTCCTCGCTACAAGGAGCTATAGAGCTTCCCCAAACCAACTGGGCCTAGATGGTCCCAAATACCAGAAGGATTAATTGACAAGGATTGTAAAAGGGGGAATATCATTGACACAGTTTGGGAGAAGAATTCATCAATTCAGACTTGGCAAAATAAAAACAGTAAGAAACTCTGAGCAGAAAGGAAACAATGCAAACTGATTATCAAAGCTTTGATAGTGCCTGTTCTATGAGATTGTTGAACCATGATAAAGGATTTAAACAAATTCTCTTACATTGCAGTCTATTAAATACAGTACTTAACAGAAAAAAATAAGGCTTACTTCTTATAGACTTATAAAGTGGCATTATTTATCTTCTACAAAGATTAGAGCAAAATTATTTGATCATAGGCACATCCACATCTGCATGTGAATTTAGAAAAAAAATCTAAAAATGCCAAATTATTTTCAAGGGAGGAACTGAAGAGTTAAAAGCTGTATCACACCATTCACCATATTTTCAGCAAGAATGTCTGGTTACATCATAATCTGTAAACACCAACTACTCTGAAATTTGAAAAACAGTTTATTCAATATGTAATTTTTTAAAAGACATGTCAGTTTAAATGCATCAAGTCCATCCAACAAGACCTGTTAAAATTCATATATGCTATGACTTCAACATAAAATATAAAAGCTATCTTAGGTAAAAACAAATTCTGCTTGGGAATGGGTGGCAATGGATACATAATAGATATTTTGATAAGGAAATGTTCCTTATCATGTTTCTTTGATCAGAAACATGTTTTTGATCGATAAACCTTACAGGTGTGTACTTGCTTGCTTTTCTTGCAAACAAGCATAAGGAAGATAACTAAAATATTGCATACTTATATTATCATCTAAGAATTAATAACTCCAAATTACTGATGGAGAAAAAGGTTTGAATATGTATCATTCATATGCAGACACAAATACAAATACAAAATTATTCTGTTAGGTTCAGTGCTTTGTAGTGATACATTATTGTGTAAACCTTTACAACATGCTCTGTAAAGTAGGCCAGCACTTCTATTGTGAAAATATGGCAAGATCTATGCAAAGGCAGATGCCCAATGGTGACATCTCTAAAGCAACCTATGGAGTTAACAATAGAAGCAAATTTTGAACCATACATTTCCTTCCTGCAGCAAAGTTTTGAAATGCTTGTACTACACTGGTTTCCAGTCTCTTTTATATTTATATGCTCAGTTTTAATTTATATAAAATTCAATATATTATGATTTTGGTCCAATGTATTTCCAGTTCCAGTTTTAAAGCTGGTCAGAAACTAGACAGTTTATTTCTTGTTCTATCTACTTGGAGACTTCAGATTAGTTCAACCTGAGTAGCTACTGTGGTTTGTCCTCGAAGATTCTGAGCAACGCATACATAGTTTCCAGCATCAATGGTTTCCAGATCTTCAACAGTAATAATGCTCTCAGAGATTCTTGTAGTATGATCATCTCCTCTATCAATTAGTCTCCAAGAATCTTGGATATTTACTGGTCTTTTATACTAAAAAGATGAAAACAACACATTACATGGGGTAGAATTCTGCAAAAACAAACAAACCCAACCCAACTTTTTTGATTTGCAAATGTTATTTTCTACTAATCTAAAACATACACAGTAGCTTTAATCTGAATTACAACCAATAAAAGAGGCAAGTTAAGGCAGATGATTTGATGAATGCCTTCTTATTTATTTATGTTTTATTTATTTATTTTAAATAATTCATATTAGGCTTCAGATTTGGAAGAAATATATGAGACAGTTTAAGACTGATCTTCCTTGCATTCCTGCCAGATAGATTGCTTAATTTAGAATGTAGAATTTAGTATTCAAGTTCACATCTCTTGCTTTTACATGATTTATTGTAAATATTGTAAGTCCAACAGCAGTCTTTCTGTAAGGAGTAAGAAATTAGATTATAATAATTGTTCTATTGTTTCTTCTTTGCAGACTCCACACATTCATGCAGGAAGTCTAAAAAAGAGCTGTACTTCCTTGCTCCAACACAATTACAGGTGGTCCTCACTTAGACATTACAATTGGGACCAGCAGCTCTGTCATTAAAATGATGGCTAAATGGGAAATCAAATGCTTGTGACTCTGCTTTTCTTTTCCCCACTTTCCTGTCCTTTGGAATGCTCACATTGGTGTTGGGATAAGCAAGCTCACAGTGGTTGCCTATAACTGGCAAATTTAATCAGTTTCATACCTTTGTTTGCCTTTTAACCATCTTTGGTCTTCCCTCCCCCTACTACCCTCCAATATTGCCCTTTGGAATGCTCACTCTGTGCTGGGATATTTAGCAAGAAGGAAAAAAATTAATATTTGTATTTACATTCATTGGAGAGGAAGGGATTACAAGAAAGTAAACAGGCACACAATGAGGAATACATATCAAAAGGAATGAGATGGCACCAGGAGCCCCAAACCTACTATGCAAAAAAGAAAAGAAAAGCCAAGTTTATTCCCCATTTTGTGCCTTCTTACTCTCTTGTAATTCTCTTGTCTCCAATCTCTCTTTTGTAAGAGGCAATGGAAGTGGATGAGTCACCGGATAATTTTCCTATAGAGATTGCTAGGGTTTTTTCTCTCTCCACCCCCATGCAGAATACAGAGGTCATGCTGACATGTTGACTTCCAATAAATCCTTTGAAATTTTGGGAGTTTGGCTTGAAACTGATGATTTAATTGGGGTAACTGCCGGAATCGTGACAGATTGCTTAAACAAGTGAGGGGCTAAAAAAAAAGCCAACCAATCTCTCCCATGCCTGGTCTGTTTTTGTTTTTTGTTTTGCTCCCCACTATCTTTTTACAAAGTGAAGACATTGGAGAAGAGATTGGAGAGTCAAAGACACAATGATGAATATGCTAGACTATTTGTGGATAACTCTTTGAGTTGAAATCACCACCACATTTCTTTTGCTATATATTTGCCATTGTGTGTCTCTTGCTCTCTTGTAATCCCTTCTTCTCTAAACTCTTCACTCTGTAACTGGGAGAGGAAGAAATCACAGATCAGGCACAGGACAGTGCATACTGACTGTAATGGCAATTATGTGAAGGACACTGCAAAGTTTGTAAATGCAAGCAGGTTATAAAGGTTTTTTTTTTCAGCACCATCATAACACTAAATAGTCACTGAATGAGAAATCCAGTAAGCAAGGTCTACCTGCACAGCACTATGTATGATCTGAGCAAGCTATGTATGCAAGTGTACATTTCCCTTCAGACAAAGACTGAAGATAGCAAGGATGAGACTGTGTGTTCCTTTTTTCCACATTGCCCAACACCCATAGAATCACTTATGTCATCACAGATCTCTTTTAAGTGGCTTCAAGGCTTACATTGCTTTTGTTGGATTTAGTGACTTAAATTAGACTTTAGCTAAGATTGTGTGTGTCAAGCTTCATCAAGGCGTTTAGATCCAAGATTAATCACCAATGGAAAATCCCCATGTGTTTTATAGAATGCAATGATTGGACATGATCTGCCATTCTTGCCAAAGATCTCAAATCTTTATATGGTTATTGATATAAGTCCAGTTAGTTGTATTAACATTACAAACTCAGTATTTATTTATTTGTATCTCACCTTTATTATTTTACAAGTAATTCAAGATTGAGAACATATCCATCATACCTTCTTCCTCCTATTTTTACCCACAACAACCACCCTGTGAGATGGTTTGGGCTGAGAGAGAGTGATTGTCTCAAGGTCACCCAACTGACTTTCATGGCTAAGGCAATTCTTTTTTAGTGTGATCCAGTGGTGGGATTCAATTTTTTTTACTACTGGTTCTGTGGGTGTGGCTAGGTGGGCGTGGCTAGGTGGGCGTGGCTAGGTGGGCGTGGTCATGTGATTGGATGGGCATGGCTTTTTTTGCAGCACCACCCCCACCCCATTTTTTGGGCCTTCCTGGCCTCAGGGGAGTTTCTGGGGGGGAGCGTTTTTGCTCCCAGAAGGCTCACCTGGGGCTCAGGAAGGAAAAAAATGGAGCTTAAGAGGGGCATGCAGCACACCTCCATGCTCTGTTTTGGGAATTTCCTGGTCTCATGGGAGCCTCTGGGGGGCATTTTTGCTCCCAGAAGGCTCCCTTGGGACTCAGGAAGAAGAAAAACAGAGCATAGGAGGCAATGCAGCACCCCTTAATGCTCTGTTTTGGGGGCTTCCTGGCCTCAGATGAGCTTCTAGGGAGCTGTGCCCACTCCCTCCATTTTTTGCCTTTCTGGGCTTCAGGTAAGCCTCCTGGGCGAAGCAGTAAGAAGTGAGGGGAATCCCGGCATAGCTCTTCGTAGGAACAGCTGATTGTCGGGAGGTGAAGAAAAAAAAAGAAATACCTTAAGGAGTAACTGGGCGGGTGAGCATCGGGCATCAGATGAGCGGGGCAAGTGAGTGAGTGACAACCGGGCAACCAGGTTGGGAGCATGGCCAGCCAGAAGTTATTACCAGTTTGGCGACTCACACCAAATCCTTGCTACCAGTTTGCATGAACCAGTGCGAACCGGCTAATGCCATCACTGGTGTGATCAGTTCATCTTCATCACAACTACCTTACAACAGCGTCACTTAATAATATGCAAAAGAATTGACTTGAGCAATAAAAAATCTTTAGAAAAGAATATATGTAACTTGTATATTGAACTGTGGGGTCCCTGGTGCTTTATGAGCTTGGTTGTTTTCTTGTAGACATGTCATTACCCAAGTAGGTAACATCATCAGTGCTACAAGATGATTAACTATCTGCAACAAAGCAATCAAATTCAGAGAGCACCAAGGACTCCAAAATAAATATGCAACATTTTATGTTACTAGTTTTTTGGTTGGCAAAGAAACCTTTTTCTGTAAGAAAATAATTGGGGAACTTCAAAGGTAATTTCTAGGAAGACTTCTTAGTTATAAAACACTTGCATAATCTAATTTTGCATAATCTAATCTCTGACTGCCAATTCTGTAATGCAATTGCAATCTTGCTGCCTATCCGTGCCCTTTTCTGAGATTTTTTTTTCCTTCTAGGCTTGTCTAAAACAGGGCTGGCCAATTTATTTATTACCTTATACTGAATTATCTAAATAAACTTAGAGTAATGGAAACATAGGTTAATATTTAACCTTATCTGTATTTGATAAAACGGTTGAAACCTCTTGTAGTAATTGAATATATTTCTGTAGCTAATTGCTTTATTCCACAATTATCTAAAATCCATTCTTCTGCATAGTAATACACATATAATGTTCCAGTTTAGACCTTAAGAAATATTCAAAGAAAACAAAATATATGATACATACCTCTTGCCCTGGATATATCCAATTAAATTCCACTTCTACATCTGGCTGCCCCAAAACTGTGCACAAAACATTAACGTCACTGCCACCCTGTAATGTATTGGATGATGCTTTGATTGTAGCTGAAGGAGGTCCATAAGGAACTAATTTAAAGCAAAAGATAAGATACAATGAAAAGAAGAAAAGTAAAGTGAGGTTGCTTTGAAGGTGGCCCCATTATATTCATATAAATTAAAATTTGGGTTTCACAAGACAAGAATGGAACAAACGAAATGTATTTTCAATTACATTCCTACCTTGTGCATAAAAAGATTATTAGAATTTGAAATGGTGGCAAAAACAATTCTGGAATTTTAATAATTCTTTCAGGACTGGTTATACTGGTAGTCCTTGAGTTACATCCATTCGTTCAGTGACCTTTCAAAGTTTCAACAACATTGATCAAGGAGGACTTATGACCGGTGCTTTGAGTTCTGGCACTCAGAGCATCCCAGCAATTATGTGATCATGATTTCTGATGTTCCCTGCTGGCTTCCCACAAAATCAATGGGAAGGTTGGAAGGAATCTGGGCATTGCGGTCATCTAAGGTTCTTCCTTAAAGACAAGCCCGGTTCATAAGATAGTCATATGACTGTATCACATAGCAATCCTAGCAGTCATCATAATATGATGGGAATCCCAGGTAAGAGTTGGGGGGGGCACAATGGGAGGGAGAGGCTGGAAGGTTTGGGAGGTGCAGTGCAGGCTACCTGTGCATCAAGGGAAGCTGGAGAAGCTTGGGAAGCCCAATGTAGATTGTCCCCACCAGTTTACCCTTTGACTTTGCTGTGTGAAGCTGGCAGAGAAGGTCACAAATGGCAAGCACATGACCACTGTTCTCTGCAATGTCATGATTGCGAGTTTAAGACAAGCACGGTTCTTAATCAGGAGTTCCAGAACTACCATTACTAAGTTATACAATTGCATGACATCATGCTTTATGACCATGTTGCTTAGTGATGGCAATTCCAGTCTCAATTGCTCTACTGATCCATACGACTGGGATACTTAGACAATAAACTCTGCCTTTATTGTATAAGCAAATAGCAATTCTGTACCTGACACTTTTTAAAATAGTCATTATTTACTCTGACTCTCCAATTTTCCATCATATCTCTTTTCCTCCCCTAAAGAATGCCTCTGTATATAAATATCAGACCTATACAAAGCATATTCCAAAACATGATTGCTTTAAGGATTATTACAGAAGTGTGCTGTACATAAAAAATAGAAGCCTAGTCAGCGGACAGACTTCAGAGTAGGGACATAACTCCAAGGATGGCTTCTTTAAATTTCAAAAAGGGCTTCATTTGCATGAACATGCTTTGCAAAACACCTCTACTGGAAGCTTTGCACAACCCTTATATATAGTATCATGCTCATTTCTCAAGACCACACATTGGATCTGATGAGATGAATTGGGAACTACAAGTGCTTGTGCAGTAACAAAGCTTCATTTGCAAGAGGCCATAAAATTACTTCTTAAGAGCATAACTCAATGAGCCTAATCTCTTATCACTTTTTTGACTAACAAATTTCATTCCAGGGCTTAAATTTTGTGAGTTGGAAAAGGTGCCATCAGAAGACTCCTGTTTTTTATTTGGTACCATACATGGTTCTCAACCTGCAACGTCTACAACAAGAGCTATTGTTAATATAAGTTAGATGTGTGAAACTGTGTCATGGCTTGTAATAGACAAGTATTCCTCCTATGTAATCCCCATTTTGTACATTGGAATCTCAAAATTACAATGTCATTTGGTGGCAGATCTCCAAAACTTGGCACCTGTGATTTCCACAAGAAAATTAAAATAGGAACTTAGAGAAATTATCAAAATCAATCTACCCATTTGCATGATATACAGTAATTCCATCATTTTAATTCCTTGTGGACCCATCAGGAAAACATAGCCAAAGTGTGACTTCTTACTGAACAACATTGAAAGTATTCTACTGCACACCAAGTCTCTTGGAATTAACTTACCTTTTACATAAAGCAACTGGTATTTAATAGAAATCTGAGATGTCCCCCGTGATTCCGCTCTGCAGTAAACTACTCCTTTCTGATCAGAGGTTGGATGTTGGTAGATGAACCCCTTCTTGGCATCATAGATAATGTTGGTTCCATCCACTTTGATCTCTTCTGCTGGAAACTCTTGATGCAGAGTTACTTTTGCTGATGGGTTGGTGACTCGGCAGGGAATCACAGCAGGTTTATCTGGGCTGAGGTAGACCACTTCAAAATAGCTGGGAGCAGGAACAAAGAACTCTTCTTTATCTGTATAAAGAAGCAATCCAAGGTATGTTTTGTGTGTGTGTGTGTGTGTGTGTGTGTGTGTGTGTAGATGGATGGGTAGGTGGATGGATGGATGGATGAATGGCTAATAGGTAGATAGATGAGAGATGAGAGAGAGATGATAAATGATATAGATAGATGATAGATGATTGATAGATAGATATAGATAGATATAGATGATATAGATGATAGATAGATGATAGATAGAGATAGATAGATAGATAGATAGATAGATAGATAGATAGATAGATAGATAGATAGATAGATAGATGATAGATAGATAGATAGATAGATAGATAGATAGATAGATAGATAGATAGATAGATATAGATGATAGATGATGTATGGGTGAGTGGATGGATAAATGATAGATAGATAGATTAGACAGAGACAGATAGATATAGATGATAGATGATGATTGATTGATATATATAGATAGATTATATAGATGATAGATAGATGATAGATAGATAGATAGATAGATAGATAGATAGATAGATAGATAGATAGATGATAGATAGATATAATAGATAGAGATGATAGATAGATGTAAGTAGATAGATTGCAGCTTCTGTAAGAAAATACTATAGAATTCTGGGTTTTATTAATAATAAACATCTAATAATATTTAATAATAGCTTTCTTTAAAAGGGAACAGTATGAGACATTATTTTGATGGAGGTGGACAGAAGCTAGATAATTTTCTATCCATCCATCCAAATATTGTTGGGGGACCTTCTAATTTATTTTATAAACTGTAATAAAATATTCTATAAAAATCCTGGAGCCCTGGTGAACTGTCAAAAGACAAGAGGTGATGCATTTCGAGTCTGCACAAATGGGAGGTGGGGGAGGGAATGGACCCAAGAAACTACAAACCAATCAGCCTGACATCAATATCTTAGAAGATCCTGGAAAAGATAATCAAGCAATGGATCTTCAAAAACCTAGAAACAAGCAAAACTATTACTAGAAGCCAACATGGATTTTTCAGAAACAGATCATGCCAGGCAAACATCACATTCTTTGACAAAGTGACTAAAATGGTGGACCAGAAAAATGTGGTAGTAATAGTATACCTGGAATTCAGTAAGGCATTTGACAAAGTAGACCACAGCTTATTTCTTGGTGAGACAGAAAAATGTGGACAGACCTGTAACTGTCTGGCTGACCAACCGCATTCAATATGTAGTCTTCAATGGAACTGCATTGACATGGATGGAAGCATGCAGTTAGTATCTAAAGATGCTATCTTAGGCCCAGTACTCTTTATAAATGTTTTAGATGAAGGGATAGAAGAGAAACTCATCAAATTTGAAGATAACACAAAGCTAGAAGGGTTAGCCAACACTTTAGAATAGAGGTCCCCAACCCCCAGGTCACAGACCAGTAGCTGTCTAGTGGTAAAGAGATAGAATGTGTGGGAAAAATCACTCTCTTATGATTTCAGATAGCATAAAGCAGTGAATGTAGCACAGAAATAAAATGTTGGATTGCACTGGGTCGCACAGCAATGATGAACATGAGCCAAATAAGGAAAAGCAAGGACATCAGCTTGGCAACCAAATGTTCGCTCTATTATGTTTACCTATGGTTGTGAAAGTTGGACCTTAAAAAAGCAAGACAGGAAGAAAATTGACTCATCTGAGATGTACTGGAATATGCTGGAGAAGGCTCCTGCATGTTCCTTGGACATCAAATGTGACTCACAAGCAAGTACTGGAGCTCATAATACCAAACATGACACTATAAGGCAAAATCACAAAACTGTGTCTCTCTTACTTGGGAATTTACTGGAGAAAGCAATTATATTTGGAAGAGTTACCAGTAAAAGAAAACTAGATCATCAAAGAACATGGTGGCTGGACACTATCAAACCTAACGCCAGCCAGAGCATAGTAAAACTCAAAAAAATAGTGCAAGATCAGAAGATATTGAGAGACCTGGCCCATAGAATAGCCAAGAGTCAGACTTGTCTGTAGAGTTGTAATTGCAGGAATGTTCCAATATCCTGGCAGACTCGCAGCATATCTGCCAGAGTGTAATGAGCAGTAGCCTTTAACGGCTGTAAAGCTCTTTTACAATCTGCATTAGCATTTTCAATAGCTAACTGGTGAAGAAGTTCACCAGCAGCTTCCTGATGATCAAACTGTTGTCTAATTGCTTTGGACAGATGCTCAACAAAGTCAGCATAAGGCTCATTGGCATTCTGTCGAATGTTTGGAAAATTTGCTCTAGGTTCTCCAGCTTGGGGTACCTTAAGAAAAGCGCGAAAGGCACATTCAGAAACAATAGTTAACGTAGCTGGAGGAAGAACAACTTGAGTAGGAATTGTACCAAACGGTCCAGAACCAAATAGCTGCTCAACTGTATATGCTCCTCCTCCTCCTAAAGCAGCAGCTTGAGCATGTCTCATATATTCACTCTCCCAAACCACATATTGCATGGATGTTAAAATCATGCAAAATATTTGGTTCCAATCTTCAGGGATCATTGTATAACCATTTTTTATTCCTTCTACAAGTCCTCTTGTAAA